>NC_133330.1:54620078-54924929 GCF_042186555.1 Aquarana catesbeiana | reverse complement strand
GGGTTGATTTACTAAAGGGAAAAAGACTGTGCACTTTGCAAAGTGCAGTTGCCCTCTTCAAGAGCAGTTGCTCCAGAGCTTGGTAAATGAGCAGATGCTCTGCTGACTTCCATCATCCAATCATGTGCAAGCAAAAATGCAGTTTTTTTAATGCTCCTTGCACGGGATTGGGTACTTCTTGCAAAGTGAAGCCTTACCTCATTTACTAAACTTTGGAGCAATTGCACCTGCAGAGGGCAACTACACTCTGCAAAGTGCACAGTTTATTTGCCTTTAGTAAATCAACCCCATAATGTGTTCATTACTTGTTGTTCACTAATTCTAATAAAATCTTTTTAAACGATTCAATTTTCTGATTTCTCCTGTGGAAAAACCCCTCTGGGAGAGACTTTTCCATATTATAACCATTCTAGTAGGTTAATTGGCTCCCATTCAGATTGGTTGCATTGTGTCCGTGTGTATAAATGTGGTAGGGAAATTTGATTGTGAGCTTATTTGGGGACAGGTTAAGGAGACACAGTGTCTGCTGATAGCCCACCACTTCCCTCCAGGAAGGTATTCTCACCCATCCATGGGTTCACCCATCCACGTTTTCCATTGCAGGAGTCCGCTCTGGGTAAGCTCCTGTGTTGGATGTTGTCACAGCTTATTACAGTGAATGACGTTACTGTCATTATACACATGACAGTGCTTGGGCCTGGGAACTGACCACTCAAATCCAAGCATTGTCACATAGGGCAGGTTGTATGCAATTTCATACCCAGATACCCTGCTCCTGTAGAGTAACAGAGAGTGTTCCAAAGGAGTAGGTAAGTGGCAAAAAGCATTAGAGGGGTGAGTGCGGTGGGTGGTTTGGTTATCAGAAGGCACACCTCGCCCTGAATGGGCAACATGACAGCATCTCTCTGAGTAGAAAATGCCCCAACATCAATGGGAATAAACAATGCCTCATAATTGGTATCAGTGGGAGGAATAGTTCTTCATCATTGGTACTGGTGGCAGGAATAGTGCCCCATTGTTTATATTGTTGGGAGGGCTAGTACCCCAATGTTGGTATCAGGGGTCGGAATAGTGCCTCTTGATGTCAGTGGGAGAAATAGTGTCCCATTGTTGGTGTCAGAGGGAGAAATAGTGCCCTGTCATTGGTGTCAGTGGGAGGAATAGTGCCTTGTATCTGTGGGAGGAATAGTGCTCCAAGAGTTTGGAGACCACTGTTTTTGAGGTTCCATTCACACCTATGCAGGTTGCTTTTGAGCGTTTCTGCAGTGCTTTTTGGGTTTTTTACAGCGATTTTGCCACGATATGCATTTTCTGTTTTTATGCAGATAAAAAAACATAAATTGCGTCATAATCATGGTAAAACTCGAGGAAAAATGCACTACATGCTTTTCTGCAGCTTCTCCATTCAAGTCTATTGAACCAAAACAGCAAAAAAAGCACCGTTTTGAATTTAAAAAAGTTCCTGACCCGTTCTAAAAATGCAGAGGCACAAAAAATGCATTGATGAGAACATGTTCTATAGGAACCCATGTTAAAAATGTCCTGCGTTTCTGCAAAAAGCATGAAAAAATGCATTGGTGTGAATGGAACCTTATGAAGGATTGGGTCTGGCTGCATTTTTACACACCCTATGCTGATCTCTACTGGAAAGTAATACTCTGTAAAGTGCTGCAAAATTTGCTGGAAATATAACTGAGTAAGTTAATAAAATATATAATTACATGTTTGAATGACATATCGGGTCTTTCTAATTTCAGTGCCTTGTGACTTGTGGGAAGGGACATAAACACCGACAGACGTGGTGTCAATTTGGCGAAACGCGAGTAAATGATAGAGACTGCAATCCAGAGACAAAGCCGATTTCAGTCCAAACTTGCCAGCAACAAGAATGTGCATCATGGCAAGTTGGACCATGGGGACAGGTATGCTGTTTTCTTCACTGTTAATCTTTTGTTAATTTGTGTGAGTTCTTGAATATGTTATGTACGTTTTCTGTGCCTATAATCCTATCTTTAGCATAGGTGTTACATTAAACTCTTTTGTCTCCCAAATGATTTGTAATATTGTTCAGCCAGTCTTGTGATTCATGTGTTTAGAGCACCAAATGAAAGGTTTAAGAGTCCAAGATCTTTTATATATTCATAATGGTTCACAAAAAACAACAGCCAGCGCATTTCAGGGGCTCAAAGACTATCCCCTCCTTTAGGACTTATTTAGTGGATTCAAGTATGGATCAATAACTGGGAGTTCATTGTTTGCTGTGTAAGGCTGAGTTCACACATATGCAAATTGGATGCAGGTTTCCCCACAACCAATTTGCATGACAAGCGAGAGTGACCAGCTCCCAATGGAGCCAGTTCACACATGTCTGGGGTGGCCGTGGTCCAGTTTGCAGAAGGGTCTTGTGCATGTTTGGGTCTGGTTTAGGTGTGAATTCAGGCAAAAATTCAGACCTGAATCGCACCTGAATCGGTGAGCAGACACGCCCCGGACCTCAGGCATGAACCTGCGACCGTACATATGTGAGCCCGGCCTAAGGTTGGGCATTACAAGGATTTGTGAATCAGGCACCTTTGCCAGGCAGCATAGCAAGGTCCTGGACCCCCTGCGGGTTACACTGCAGCAGAGTAGTATTCTTGGTCAATGACCAGGCCCAGACTGTGATTGGATAGTACACCAGTACGGTGTACCAGCCCCAGTGTGCTGATGAGGTCATACCTGAGCTCTTTCCTCCTGGCATATTTATAGGCCCCTTTCACACGTGCTTTTCGATCAGGTCCGCCTATCAGTTTTTCAGGTGGACCTGATCGGACGCTCCATTCACCTCTATGGAGCGGCGGATGCCAGCGGTGACATTTCCGCTGACATCCTCAATATTGGATCCGATCCTGTCTGTAAAATCCACATGGATGGTGACCCTATTTTGCATCCGTCTGGAGGATCGAATTGGATAAGAACGGACAGGTGGTCCGTTTTCATCCAATCTCCCCATAGAGGAGAGCGGGGCTCTGACAGGTCCATCTCTGCACAGTGAGTGGATATGGACCTGTTATCCGCCTGCTCTGCGGGGATCAACGGATCAATCCCCCGCTGAGCAAAGCGGAGTCCGTCAGGCGGACCGCCCGTGTGAAAGAGCCCATAGTGTTAGGTCCCTTTCACATGGGCTTTCTAATCAGATCCAAAAGGACCCATAGTGTTAAGCTGAGAGATTTGTGCAAAGCCACATTCAGTAGCCTCTGGAACGGGCTGCTGGGCCTCCAAGTAAAGATATTGCCTTGGATACCAGTACAAACTATCCAGGGGTTCTAACCCTTCCACACTCTGTACAGAGAAAACAACATTGGGTTTAACATACTTTTTAAGTACTAATCCACCTAATTATAAGCTGAAATACATAGGTCAGATATTGCATAGCGTATATCTGTAGTGAAACGCATTAGTAATTGAGCAGTTCACAGTAGCGCACCACCTCATGGCTAAAAAAGGTGAGATATTCTAGTCTGAATAATTGTTTTGCTTTCTGTCCTTGTTACTTCAGCAGATTTAAGATCTGGTTGGTGTCTTGGCAGTAATTCCTTGTATAAGGATTAATGTTTTAAGAAGAAAAATCAAATGTACTTCTGAAATCCTCATACCATTGAAAATTCTTAACTTTTACTTGGAGAGTCAGCAAATGAAGCATGTTTAATCCCAGCCAGTAGGTTAGCAAGCTGACCTACATTTCAAATGGCATGATTCAAATACTTAAAGGAACACTGAATTTTAACCCTGTTTTCTGTTATCTTGCTCTTGCTTTTTTTCAAAACCACTTTAGTGTAAGATCCTCCTGTGAGAGGCCATTAGCCTTGCTGCCTCGGCCTTGCTAGAAATGTTTAATGGTGCATTGCTTCACTAACTAGTCCTATTCTAAAGCAGTTCAGGGACAAACTATGCTATAGAGAAAGGGAGGAATGTATTGGCATATAGCACAGCACAGAGAAAGGACCTGTTTGCATTTTATATTAAGCAGAACTTAAATAAGGAACTTTGAAGCAAAATTATAATCTTTCCCAATCTGCAGCCTCACTATTGCCATCAATGCAACCTGATCAATGCCCATCTGCAGCCTCACAAGTGCCACCAATGCAGCCTCATCAGTCCACATCAATGCAGCCTCATCAGTCCACATCAATGCAGCAGCTTCACCATTGCCATCAATGCAGCAGCCTCACCATTGCCATCAATGCAGCAGCCTCACCATTGCCATCAGTGCAGCCTGATCGATGCCCATCTGCAGCCAAGAGGGGACAGGGAGGGGGGCGGGACGAGCGCCGACAGATTACATACAGTGAGAATCTCCTATGATAGGCAGAACAGTGGTCCAATGGCGGCCCAGGAGACGGGACTTCCTATTACAGAGGCCGCCAAGTAAACAGGAGATTCTCACTGTATGTAATCAGACGGCGCTCGTCCCTTCCCTGTCCCCTCTGAGGCAGCTAAAGTTCAAGTATTGGCGTATAACACGCTATTTGCACCCAATTTTCAGGGTGAAAAAGTGCGTGTTATACACCAATAAATTCAGTAGCTAAAGATGCACTCGAAGTACATTTAGGGGAGGTGTCATACCTGACAAAGGATTCATAATCCTGTCCATCCAGTTCTGAGATTTATGCAGCTCTGCCACACAGCACAGCCTAGCCTGATAGGACAAGAAACTGGATTTTCCTACAGCTAAAATTAATTGAAACATATTTTTTTAAACAGATTATTCCTACCAGCTCTGTGCAATGGTTTTGCACAGAGCAGCCCCGATCCTCTTCTGTTCATGTTACCCACTGGTGCTATTGGCTCCTCCCTCCTGCGGAGTGCCCCATAGCAAGCCACTTGCTATGGGGGCACTAATGCATGCTTACGCCCTGTGCTGGCTCTGTGTGTCCAATGACACACAAAGCACAGCTCGGCCCAGCCCCACCCCACCTCACTGCTGCTTCTCTGGCTAATGAAGAGAGAGAGAGCTGGGAGAACTGCTGCTCTGGTGTACATCCCTGGATTGAGATCGGGCTCAGGTAAGTATAAGGGGGAGCTGAGGAGGGAGATGCTTGCAGAACGTTTTTTAACTGAAAGGGGTAGTAAACGTGTGGGAAAAAAACACATTTCCACCTATTGCATTGTATACTAGCACATTATGAAAGACTTGCCTTGAAACAAGGCCCTCCAGCAGTGCACTGTCACTGCTGCAGAGGCTTCCATCTTCACCGGGTCTCCCTTCCAGGTTCACGGACTGCAGCCACTTAAATAAGCGCAAGAGTCTCGGCTGCGTCACACAGCACTAAAGGGATGGCAAGGGTATGCTGTTCCTGCAGAGTGCATGCGCTGGTGACATCACCGGCTGCTGCCGCTAGAATTTCTCCAAAATGGTGCAAATTTAGGAGATATTCATTTTACGTACAGGTAAGCTTTATTATAATATATATATATATATATATATATATATATATATATATATTATAAAAGAGAGTTTGCTACTGCCTTAATAGGTTAAGAACCTTGTACTTTTAGAACCACTTTAAGTAACATTTACAAGTCTTGTTGTACCCCACCCCCCTCCCTGACTGTGACTGCACAGTTAATGAAGAAGCTGCAGACTGATGAGCTCCCTATGTCACTCTGCTCTCTCCTGCTATCAACATGCCCCTTATTAGCACATCCGAATTGAAGCACAACTGAATGGTTCCTCGTGCTGCTATTTCCACTTCCAGTCTGAGTTTTGCTGTACAGTGGATTGCAAAGGGTACTTACTGCTTGCATTTAGAAAATACATTTAAAAAAGTAGTATGGCCAAAGCTTTTGTAGAGCTTTTTTGGCCATACCTCTCTTGTTGGTCACAGTACAAAGAGAAAACAAATGCTCCTGCGCTGGAGAGGTTACTCTGGGTAAAATCGAGAAGTGGGTGGGACTTGTTCACAAATCACACCACTGCATCAGCTGTGCTGCCACTTTCAACAGGTCAGGGAGAACCCTGGGAAATTCTAAAAAACAAGGACAGAGAGCGCACCAGCCTTGCGCATTAACTTTGCAGCAAAAGATTATTATTTATTGAATAAAATATTAGACTCACAAATGAGTGATAAAATCAAGCAAGAAATTTGCAAAGTCCATCAGTAACATCGTCCAACAGGGTCTGCTGGCCTGAGTTGGGTGAGAATAGTCCAAAATAAACTGACGCGTTTCGAGGGTGCCCCCTCTTCCTCAGAGCCCAGGAGTGCACTTAAAGTTTGTCTTCCTGTGGCCCAGAGGCTATTGCCTGCTATCAGCCGATGGGGCAGAGCTGCTCCAGGCTCAGGAAGCATCCTGACAATATTGTCAGGATCCACCCCGCTGCCTGATTGACAGTTGGCTCCGCCTTTCAGGCCACGACTGAGAGCCAGAGCCAGCCACTCCTGTCCCCTCCCCAGCTAGGCTCTCCAGTTGTCATGTGATCTCTCAGTTCTCGGTCTTAGGGCCGGTTCACACTGCTGCGATGCGGGAACCCTGCAAATCCACTGCGGGTTCCCGCATCACATGTCTCCCGGCGGCAGTTCACACTGCCCTATACAAACTGCTGGGAGTGTCAATTAAAAGTTAAGGACACCCCCAAATCAGTTTGCATATCGCAGTGCGATCTGCAAATTTGGACGGGAATTGGATCGCATGGGAGTAAACACCCATGAGATCCGATTCTGCTGCGGACCAAAAAAAGGGTCCTGCGCGAGTTTGGTCCGAATGCGAAGCAAATTAATGCATACTATATGGCTGAATTCACATCACACAGACATCGCATGTAATTTGCACTGCAGTGCACTGTGAATCACATGCAATCTCGCACCATGCAGCAGTGTGAACCATCCCTTAGAGCTGATAGAGGACAGTTTAGATTATTTAGATCTGTAGTATGCTTATGTAGAGTTTTAAAACTGTAATGGTTTTTTTCTTGCATATAAGATGCATTTTAAGCTGAACTCAAGACAGATATAAAAATCACTTATTAATGCAAAAGTAAATGTACAGTATTTTTTAAATGCACATAGTGTAAATACCCGAATGTGACTTGATATCAGCCTCTTGCAATTGTTGAACAGTGGAGCTGGAGGAATAATGAGGAAGCACTACAAGGAGCCAGTAAGCTCCAATCATGTGCATGCTCATTGAAGGTGAAAGCTGAGTGACACAGATGAGCTCATCACTGTGCTGCTTCTCCGTTCACTGTCCAGTCACTGGACAACCTGGGCTCAGAGGAAGCGGGCTGAATGATGCTGGACATCAGACTGAGGACATCTAAACATCTAGTGGCAGAAGAAGAAACAATTGGATTCCAGAGATTAAAAGCTGGATTTGTTATTTAATGGCCTATTCATCTATATTTTACTATTTTTACTATATTTCTGCTCTAAGAATGTGTACACAGATGGATTTGTTTTCTGTTCCAATTTAGATGCAAGGTGCAGTCATCATCCTAACAGTATTTACTTTCACAGTGTACAGCGGCATGTGGCGCAGGTTATCAGATGAGAGCTGTGAAATGCGTTGTAGGTGCTTATGGGGCTGTGGTGGATGACAGCGAATGCAATGCAGCCACTCGACCTACTGACACACAGGTAAGAACCCCACACTGATACACAACTTGGTCGTGTTCATATTAATCTGTGAACTAAAAAGTGAGTCAACAGTATCAATAGACATTAGAAGACGACCCTCCATCCAGTCATTTTTGGCCGGGTTTGGGTGATCTAGTGTCTAAGGTGCAGCAGACATCCTTGAATAAGTATTAAAATAATTGTCCAATCTCCGTTGGACCCCCTGTGCTGCCCATGGCTTTCCCTACTACCTTTGTCCTGAGCAGCATCGCTCGTACAACTGCTGCTCTTATGTTTAGGGCAATAACTAGCATAGAAAACATGATCATATTGACATGCATGCCCAAGGGTCTCTAAAGTAGAATCTTTTTTTTTTTTAATATTGGATAGAGTATTAAGCAGTTAAGGCCAATGTCATTTTTTTAATGGAGGATAAGGGGTTGCTGTCTATGTTTTATCCTGGACATTTCCCTTCACTTCCTGTCCGGGAGACACAACAGGAAATGTGTGAAAATGTGGTCACCTGAGCAAATGTCCCTATTGGTAAATTTCAAATTGGCATAAGATCCCAAAGCTAGACATTACACACACTGCAGGTTGATTCAGTAGGAACCCTCACCCATCACAAGCAGAAGAAGAAGAAGTGTACCTGCTTGAATGTCATTCATAAACTTTAGGACTCTGTTACACCTGCATTGCTATGTGAAGAGAGATCTGTGGTAGATTGCTTTTCACAGAGCAGTGCAGGCATTCGAGAGATGACACTCCCACTTGCTGAATGCCTGTTTTTTTGGGGGGGGTTTGACAGTCAAATAGGCTGGTGGAATGGGAATACTTCGCCACAACCACAAGTCTAGCAGCTGGCTTGCAGTTGCGACAAGGCCCAATTCCCCTGAATATGCAAGGCATTGCTGCCACAGCATATGTAATTCCCCATCTGGCTGCCTTTGCAGCTTAAAGGCAGGGTGGTAAAAATGCAGCTCAACCACCTTTTTTTTTTATGGCAAAAATGCGTTTAGCAATTAATGTGGGCACTGAATCATGTAGTGTCCTCATTCTCCCAATACCTCAATGAGCAAATTGTTGGATTCTTTTTAAAGAAAAATTCCAGGTATAAATATTTTACATGGTTTCACTGGTCCAGTTTGGACTAATGTAACTATGCATGGAGCATACCTAGTGCATATTCCTTGAAGCTGGAAATCACTGTAGTAGGCTCAATGAATACAAACCGTTCTCTGATTGGACAAGGTGGGGATTAAGGTGTCACCACCCTGCATCTCCTCCTCATCCAGTCAAAGAATGCTTTGCATTTATTGAGCAATCTATGGGCGACCTCCTGTGTTCAAAGCAGCAGGGCAGCCGCTCGGCACAGGACCCGGAAGCTAGTGGAGATCATTTGAATAAGGGTGCTCACTACAGTGATTTCAAGCTTCCAGGGGTATTGGCCAGGTATGGTATATACATAGTTACTTTGTCCCAAGCTGAAAAATGTAACTATCTAAAAATATCCATACCTGGTATTAATCTTTAACTCCTTTATGCCGCAGTAACACATATGTGTGGTGGCAAAAAGCTGGGCTTTAACGCCTACATGCCGCACATATGTGTCGCTTGGCGGGCAATTTTTATGTTCTAGGAGCAATCCAGCACATAGATCGAGCTGCCAAAAATGGCTCTTTGGTCCCAAAAAGACACCAGTAGCCAGCTGGACTGGCTTCCGATCACGTGACCACCGTAACAGCCAATCACAGTGGTCATGTTAAGTCTGATCTTTTGCAAAAGGGGTTAAGGTTCCTTGACTAATAACCTCAGAAGTCAACAGCCTGATAAATCAATATTCTAAATAATAAATAAATAATATTCTAAATAATAAATAAATAATATTCTAAATAATAAAGCTTGGTAGAAACTGGAGATGTTCTGCGATATTGGGATGTGTAGTAGAATCCCTAAACCTGGCCTTGTTTTATATACCAAGTGCCAGGCAATGGCATCAGCAAAATCTCCTTCAATATTGCTCTCCTTAGCAACAAGTTCAAAAAGTCATTAATTATGGAAAGGAAACCGCCTAACACACCAAACTGATTTTGACAGGACTGTGAAACAGCTGCGTGCCCAGGCATTCCTGAAACCAAGCAGATTGTCCACAGCAAGACACAGTGGAGATTTGGATCGTGGACACCTGTAAGTGCACTTTGCTCATATGACTTCCTCCTCCTTCGTTTCTGCTCATTGCACTCTGCTCCAGCTCTTAGCTCTGAAATGCGTCAGTTCCTCTCTGTTTACGGATGAGCGGTGCCTATATTTTATTACATAAACAAAATGGCTTATTTTCCGATCCCCTGCTCAGTTTCACCAGAGCGCTGCCCTGGGGTCATGTGATGGTTGTTTAAAACTTAGATAGATTTGACCTTATAAAAGGAAAATTCTAAGTTAATTGCCATACCAGCCCCATCCCCCACCCCCCACCCTCCACCTTCTTCTCAAGCAAGCACGCTAATCCGTATTTATTTATTTCATATTCTGTAAAAGAGAACTCCAAGCAAAATAAAATGTAGTATTTAAATAAATAGGTGAATCGCTATTTTATACTGCTTTCTACATTTTGAAATTTTGCTAAATAATTAGCTAGACAAAGCTCCAAATCACATTACTTATACTTATATATTATATATACCAGCCAGCAACTGCACACACAATAATTTTTTCCGCCTTTGGGTCTACCCATCTACACAGTTCTGACCATAACCTATTAGTTTTACATGCCATTTAAAATAATTTTTAAAAAAAATTCTAGTTGTTGCCCTGGATGGGGAGGGAAAAGGTTAAAACCTATTGTATGTCAGGATTTTTTTTTTTGTGTCCCCATTATAGATATTTACCTTCTTCCTGTCATGGTGACAACAGTGTCGCTGTGCATTCATTTTCCTTATCACCTGGAAGAATGCTTTCTTTTTTATAATTTGAAACAGTCAGATCTTTCATTAATTTTTTTACATGTACAGCCAAAATAATTCTAAAATAAAATAAGAAAAATAATTCAGATTTAGAATACTTTATTATTCCCAAAGGGAAACTATTAACTCTCCCCCTCCGATGCTGATTTTTTACTATTCCATTCTATTGAGGTATTCTAATTCCGCGTACACACAAGCGGACTTTTCGTCAGAGTAGAGTCTGACGGTCTTTCCGATGGAGTTCCGACAGAGTTCCGCTGAAACGGACTTGCCTACACACGATCACACCAAAGTCCAATCGTTTAGAACATGATGACGTACGACCGGACTAGAAAAAGGAAGTTCAATAGCCAGTAGCCAATGGCTGCCCTTGCGTTGTTTTTGGTCTGTCGAACTAGCATACAGACGAACGGTTTTCTCGATAGATATTGAGTCCGTCGGAAAGATTTGAAACATGTTCTATTTCTAGATCCGTCAGAATTTTCAAAAAAAAGGGTCAGGTGAAGCCCACATACGATCGGAATGTCCGACGGAATGAATCCGTCGGACCTTTTCTGCCGGAAAGTCCGGTCATGTGTACACGTCATAACACATTCTACATTATAATTCAGCCCCAATTGCATGTTCCTTACTTTGTTTAAGAAGTTAAAAAGTTTGTGCCTCCCGGGATAAGCCAGCGCCATCTTAACTATTGTGTTCCAAGTCCGTAGTCCAATATACTTCAGTCCTTTCCTGTAGCCTGTTCTATAATCTCGCGCATGAGCGATGGTTTCTTAAGGTCCGTACACACATTCAGAAAATCGTATAAAAAATATCGCTTTTGAAGCGATCATACGATCATCTGATCCTTAGTAAACAGCTTTCGTCCAAAATTTTTTGAAGGGAAAAACACGAAAATATGTTTCGTACGATACCAGATCGTATGATTTTCATTAATTCAGTACAGTGTTCGCCTGAAAACACAATACAAATACAATAGAAAACATGACATCACTTCCGAATTTCTATTCAGTCAAATTTTTCTGCTTTAGTAACCCATTCGTTTTCGATATGTAGATTAGCATGCAAAAAAAAAGCAAAGGTCACATGGGGTGTAGCAGGAAGGACTGAATGAAACTGTAATCTCGCTGTATTTTACCACAGTGCCGCAGGGAGCGGATATTTCATACATGGAACACTTCTCAATGGGCTGACAGCACAAAGAGCGTGCCATGAATCGGGGAAGAGATGTGCATGCCCCACTGATGTCAATACAAAGAACGGGGTTTGGATACAAGGCAGCAGAGCACGAAGGATAACATCCAAATACAGCTGCTGTCAATCAAATCCAGTGACATGGGGGGCGGGGCCGAGTCCTGCTGTCTGTGTCAATGGACATAGCAGTGGGACTCGTGAGTGCGCTCGCACGGGTGCCCCCAGGGAAAGCGGCTCTCCGTGGGGGCATCCGATGAAGAGGAGCGCCACCAGGGCACCCCAGAACAAGAGGATCGGGGCTGCTCTGTGCAAAACCCTTGCACAGAGCAGGTAAAAAATAACATGTTTGTTTTAAAAAGAAAAAGAACCATTACAATCAATTTAAGGGGGAGAATTTACTTCCGCTTTAAGATACAGTTACATTCAATGAGGACAACACAAAATCACAATAACGGATGGAAACAAGACACAATAACAGCAATAAAATTACCAATAACAGCAATAATAACTAAATGAATACTATACTCTAATAACGCACTTCCCTGTGTGGCATATACTTTAAGCCAGATTCAAGCTATTTCATCATTACGGATCTTTTTCATGTTTCCCAGTGCTCAGCAACTTGTGGAAAGGGAACTAGAATGAGGTATGTCAGTTGCCGTGATGATCAAGGATCAGTAGCAGATGAATCAGCCTGTTCACACCTCCCGAAGCCATCCGCCACTGAAGTATGTACAGTGACCCCTTGCGGACAATGGAAAGCGATGGAGTGGAGTTCTGTAAGTCTATATCCTCAATAATAAAAAGTAATGCTAAAGTAAAAGCATAAAGCAAACCTGTCATGGGACAAATGCATAGCCTGGAACCACTTACCTGTATCTCAAAATGCTAGTTTCCTGTATGTTCTGGAAGCACTTACATTTAATTGTAGTTTTCTCACCTGCTGTCTTCATGTTTACAGTTCATTTTTTCCAATTTCAGTGCTCTGTGAGTTGTGGACAGGGGAAGGCAATGCGCCAAGTTGTCTGCGTGGATTTCCTTGGTCTAACAGTTGAACAAAACGAATGTGACCCTGAGGACATTCCATCGGCTGAACAGGAGTGCTCTATGTCCCCTTGCCACTATGTCAACAATGACTATGGGAGACCCATTCATTATCTCCCAAATGTGGACCAAAGAGTACGATCTAATCCGACCCTGGCCATTCTCAACAGGAACAGTGGCCGTTCTTTAGGGTCTAGTGGAAATCAATGGAGAATTGGACCCTGGGGATCAGTAAGTTCTAATTCATTGTTATGTATACCATCTGGCTAAAAGTTTTTTGGACACTTGACCATCACAGCCCCTATAGGAACAAAAAGACACCCCTCCCAAGTTACTGCAGTTTGGTGTTTCCAGTGAGAGATACTATTAATGCTACATCATACAAAGCCAAGCAATTAGACTTACAATAGACAGTTATGCACTTCCACGTTAGTGGCAACAATTTGGAGAAGGCCCTCTTTGTTCGACCATGACTGTGCCCATGTGCAAAAAAACAGCATCATAAAGACATGATTTAACTAGTTTTGTATAGCGCTTAAGTGACTTGGACAGAGTCCTGACCTAAACCCTACTTAACACCTTTGGGAAGAATTGAAATGCCAGTGGTGAGTCAGGTCTTCTCATTCACCACCATTACCTGGGTTTACAAATGCTTTCTTGGCTGCATGGGCACAAAGTCCCATAGACATACTCCAAAATCCTGTGGAAAGCCTTTCCAGAAGAGAGATGGCTTTTTTAGCCTCCAAGGTAGGGGCATCTCCATGTTAATGCCCATAATTTTTTAATGGGATATCCAACAAGCTCAATATAGATATGATAGTCAGGTGTCCACAAAATATTGGTGCATTAGTGCATTGAGAACATACCAGTGAAGGAATAAATTGTATATCTCTCCAGATTAACCATGATGTTGTGTAGAAAGTTTGGATAAGAGTCAACACTTTTCAGAATGTTACGTGCCCGACTGTATATTAGAATCTTTCTCACAGCATAGCAAGTTGATAAATGTGTAAATTGGTTGTATTCCAAGATTTAATCAGCTCTTTATTTTAAATATACTGTATACTGTATGTTTTTCCTTTGAAACTAGAGTTTTTTTTAAAGCCCAGCTCCAGCCTGAACTTTTTATTTTTTTTCGTATGTAGTGAAGAAAGGTTAATACCACTGTCAAAATTTTATTGCCATCTTCCTATCGGAGATTTCATGAAATTTGTTTTTTTTAATTTATTTTGCCAACAGACACTTAAATTAAAAAAAAATCACAACTGGTAACACAGAGCTGCAATAAATCCCCAAACATAACTAGAGATAAACTAATTGGTTGTAGTTTTGTAGCGACAGCATATTCAACATCTTATCTATATCTTAAAGTAGAACCAAAGGCAAAACCAAATTTTTAATTTTCGTGTCAAGTAAGGGAGAGTTATAACCCCTGTCTGGTTTTCATTGTCATCTGCTTCCGATTGGGGATATTTCACTGGAAGATTTCCCCCCTATTCCTGTTCTGGTGACAACCCAGAATTTGGGATTTTCCTTTACTTTCACTCTTGGTAATAACAGTAAATGGGACATATATACAGGGAGAATCTCCCTAGCAGGAGCACAAACAGCAATAACAACCTGACAGGGGTTCTAATTCCTCTCCACACTACTCAAAACTAACAAAAAAGGTTTTTTAAGCTGGCCTTACACGTATATCTGTCCGCCCTGAACAGCACTGATGGATGAATCTCACCCACTGACTATTGAATTCTGACAGCCCGCAGTGCGGGCTGCCAGAATGGGGGCTCATCCACATATGAGGTTGGGGGGGCACCCCCCATTCGCTACCCCCTTTAGCTGCAGAAGCCGTGCCAGGGTGTACACATGGTTTGGCCCAAATGCTTTGCTTCATAGCCGTGGCAGGAATTATATCCCATGTCAGCTACAGCCCACCAATCACTACCAATTCAAGTGAATGGGACCGATCTGCAATGCATGCAATTGTGGCAAGCTACCTCAAGGTCCATGGAGTTAAAGCAGGTGGTGAGGAAGCAATACAATAAATCCTCACAGCCATTCAAATGCTCTCCGAGGAGTGATCTGAATGACCGCACATGCGAACTAGCCCTGGCCAAACAGGGACTGCACCCGATTGACTGCAATTTTCGCCCATCACCTTTGATCTTCAAAATTAACATTCGGCAGCAGGGTGGTGACACCAGCGCCAATTCAGCAGAAATAAACCAAAGTTCAATCCATGTAAAGCCTTAGGTGGGGTACACACTATAAGAAAATCGGGCGAACAATCGTCCAATTTTTCGGAATTATCGGAACCGATAAACGAAAATTCTCATACGACAAAGGCTTTTTTTTGTTGTTTATTGTATCTGATTATGCACAGTTTTCTTTTCAGATTTTTCTTGTACGAAATTGGTATGAAAATGGTACACATTAAATGAAAATCGTTTGTTCTGTTCCCGTACATAGAAAAAGTTTGTCCCTTCGGGAATTTTCGTATGAAAATTTGGAAACAGCTGTCAAAAGTTGTGTACACACTATATCAAAATTGTATGAAAATTCTTTGGACGAAAATGTACGCCTGATTTTTTTTATAGTGTGTACGAGCCTTTAGACTGAAATGGTTTAGTTCAAGTACAAGACACCCAGGCATTTCAGTTGTCTTGCCATGAAAATGTGACTCTACAGGCAAAGCAAAGCGGAATACAATGTATTCCTTGGTTATTTTAGTAGAAAGACATTAATGTTACTGAGCCAAGTACTTTCTTCAGTGTTCTAGCACGTGTGCTGGGGGCTTTCAGCTCCGTGTTGTGGTGTGCCAAGATGAGAATGGGTATCCAGCGGGTAACTGCGAAGAAAGAAGCAAACCAGCTGAACAACGGCCATGTGAATCAGGACCTTGCCCACAATGGGCTTTTGGCAACTGGGGGGAGGTAAGCTGCTTTTGCCAACTCTTTTTATCTGCTTCAGTACTAAAAGTAGTAACTAACATTAATAACAATACTACAGTAATGATAATAATAGTAACTAACCGTAGTGACAATACTAACAGTCCCTTTATGGACCAGAGCATGTTTCACAGTTCAGCGATGGGCAATGGGCAACTGTGAAGAAACAAGCTAACCAGCCGAACAGCCTTGTGAATCAGGACCTGGGCCACAATGGGCTTTTAGCAACTGGGGGGAGGTAAGCTGCATTTGCCAACTCTCTTTAAATTATATGTAATCCCAGTAACAAACATGATATTGCAGCCAGTGTATTTATGTGGTGTCTGCATTCATTTTATTTTCTGCCAGTACAGAAATTACTTCTTGATCCTGAAATACTGTGTCCTTGTAGTTTCCAGTTAAGCTGAACTGAAATCTCAAACAGTGTTATTAGCTTTCTCAGCTATCTTCTGTGAACTACCAAGCAACTCAAAGATGGGGGGCGGTTGTAGTCCAAATCAGGGGAGCAGCCCAGTGTGACAATGCTGCTCCACCCTAGATACAGTAAAGTAGGTGAATGTTGTCATTCTACGACAGAAAGTATTTTACTAACAGGATCAATAGTTGAAAATGTAAAAAAGCCTAAAAAAAGAAAACGAATACAGCCACCACATTTAAGCCTAGGTTTGCATCTAAATCTCACGCTTTACTGCACTAAAAATGCACTGCTATTAGCAGAAGTGCAGAGGTGCCACTAATTCTCATTGGCACCCCCATGCATGGAAAACCATAACACATTTTTCAATGATTGGAACCACGTAGCACTGCGCGGTTTCCCTGCAGCTGCAATTTTGGAAAAGGTGCAGAAACCTATTGCATTTTTTTGTAGGTACGGCACCCCATTCAAATGAATAGGCTGCTGTGCCTGTAGAGACACAGCTACAGGAAAACCAATAGTGTGAACCAAGTCTAAGGACTGGCAAGCTGCTACATATTACATTTTTGTTTTTGAATTTAGATACATTTTAACTGCTTTAGGACTAATGGTAGAAACTAAATGCATTGACTAAAATATAAAAATAATAATAAAATGGTGACTTACAGTACTAACAGTCCCGTTATGGACCAAATCAATTATCAGTGATGGACCTCTTTATATGCCAATGAAGTTGTCATACATGATACAAATGTGTTATGTTATGTGTGATACATACAGTGGGGACGGAAAGTATTCAGACCCTTTTAATTTTTTCACTCTTTGTTATATTGCAGCCATTTGCTGAAATCATTTTTTTTCCTCAGTAATGTACACACAGCACCCCATATTGACAGAAAAACACAGAATTGTTTACATTGTTGCAGATTTATTAAAAAAGAAAAACTGAAATATCACATGGTCCTAAGTATTCAGACCCTTTGCTCAGTATTTAGCAGAAGCCCCCTTTTGATCTAATACAGCCATGAGTCTTTTTGGGAAAGATGCAACAAGTTTTTTACACCTGGATTTGGGGATCCTCTGCTATTCCTCCTTGCAGATCCTCTCCAGTTCTGTCAGGTTGGATGGTAAACGTTGGTGGACAGCCATTTTTAGGTCTCTCCAGAGATGCTCAATTGGGTTTAAGTGAGGGCTCTGTCTGGGCCATTCAAGAACAGTCATGGAGTTGTTGTGAAGCCACTCCTTCATTATTTTTGCTGTGTGCTTAGGGTCATTGTCTTGTTGGAAGGTAAATCTTCGTCCCAGTCTGAGGTCCTGAGCACTCTGGAGAAGGTTTTCATCCAGCATATCCCTGTACTTGGCTGCATTCATCTTTC
Source organism: Aquarana catesbeiana (assembly GCF_042186555.1). Classification (NCBI taxonomy): domain Eukaryota; kingdom Metazoa; phylum Chordata; class Amphibia; order Anura; family Ranidae; genus Aquarana; species Aquarana catesbeiana. The sequence goes on along the minus strand of NC_133330.1, from coordinate 54,907,400 downwards.
CCTCGATTGCAACCAGTCGTCCTGTCCCTGCAGCTGAAAAACACCCCCACAGCATGATGCTGCCACCACCATGCTTCACTGTTGGGACTGTATTGGACAGATGATGAGCAGTGCCTGGTTTTCTCCACACATACCGCTTAGAATTAAGGCCAAAAAGTTCTATCTTGGTCTCATCAGACCAGAGAATCTTATTTCTCACCATCTTGGAGTCCTTCAGGTGTTTTTTAGCAAACTCCATGCGGGCTTTCATGTGTCTTGCACTGAGGAGAGGCTTCCGTCGGGCCACTCTGCCATAAAGCCCCGACTGGTGGAGGGCTGCAGTGATGGTTGACTTTCTACAACATTCTCCCATCTCCCGACTGCATCTCTGGAGCTCAGCCACAGTGATCTTTGGGTTCTTGTTTACCTCTCTCACCAAGGCTCTTCTCCCCGATAGCTCAGCTTGGCCGGACGGCCACCTCTAGGAAGGGTTCTGGTCATCCCAAACATCTCCATTTAAGGATTATGGAGGCCACTGTGCTCTTAGGAACCTAAAGTGCAGCAGAAATTTTTTTGTAACCTTGGCCAGATCTGTGCCTTGCCACAGTTATGTCTCTGAGCTCTTCAGGTAGTTACTTTGACCTCATGATTCTCATTTGCTCTGACATGCACTGTGAGCTGTAAGGTCTTATATAGACAGGTGTGTGGCTTTCCTAATCAAGTCCAATCGGTATAATCAAACACAGCTGGACTCAAATGAAGGTGTAGAACCATCTCAAGGATGATCAGAAGAAATGGACAGCACCTGAGTTAAATATATGAGTGTCACAGCAAAGGGTCTGAATACTTAGGACCATGTGATATTTCAGTTTTTCTTTTTTAATAAATCTGCAAAAATGTCAACAATTCTGTGTTTTTCTGTCAATTTGGGGTGCTGTGTGTACATTAATGAGGAAAAAATGAACTTAAATGATTTTAGCAAATGGCTTCAATATAACAAAGAGTGAAAAATTTAAGGGGGACTGAATACTTTCCGTCCCCACTGTATTATGCTGAATCTCTGGCTTCAATACTTGAGTCACTGGCGTGTAAGGTAAGATAAGGAATAAGGACTTCTGACTTTACTGATCCACATACTTGTTCTGAGTGTGTGTCAGCACAACAGCCAGGCAACACGTACTTCAGAAGTAGGTCTGCAGTGGCATCAACTTTGTCTCTCTCGTGGCAAGTTGCTTGTGAAATGGAAATTTTAATATTGTAAAATTAAAATTGAGTGAAAGTGTTCAAATAGATATGTAATATATTTTAAAGTGGAACTCTGGGCAAGCTGCTCAATACACCGTCTCTTAAAGGCTAAATCCCCCCCATCACCACCCCAATGCATCTAAATTTACCTTTGCCCATTGGTACCCTGCCACTCCATTGCTCTCTTGCAGCCCTAGCAAAATACCCGGTGTTTTCAGATAGGAGAGAGCATAGGATCTCCTACCATGATGCAGTACTTGGGTCTGACTGTCCAACCGCCAAGCTTCAGCACTACCACATGAGTAGGAGGATGCCATCCACCCCGTGCAAGCTCCAATATAATATAATACAGGGTTTGACTCCCATCTCTGGGCAGTAGGGATTCTTTCAAGAGACTATGTATTTTAACCTATTCATGGCAGAGTCACTTTAACATATTAGTTCACTTTTATAGAAACAATATACAGGTGAACTAACACCAGACACCCTCCCCAGGCCCCCCGCTGTACTTACATCCGGGGTTACCAAGCTGTCAGCACCCCAGCAGCCACTGCAGCACTCCGGGAATTTGAAATCCCCACACATCACAAGGAATCGATCTGGCCCTTCCCGAAAGTGCTGCACAGAGGAGAGGATGAAGAGTGGGGATTTCAAATTCCCAGAGCACTGGACTGGCTGAGGAGGTGCTAACAGAGCAGCAACCCTGGAGGAAGAAGAGTGGGGAATGAACGGTGGGGAGAGTGTCTGGTGTTAGTTCACCTTAAAAACAGTTCTGTAAAAGTGAACTAACCCTTTAAAATATCTGGCAGTTTACTATTAGCTGCCAAGGAACTGTAAACCTGTTTAGCCAGCCTTGTGATATACACATCTGCCATACCACCCAGCAGTGACACATTTATTTTCTGGTTCTGTAATTCTACTTCCTGTGTCACATCTCCACCTACAGTCTGCCTACTGGGCAGTGAATCAGCTTCATCCTTTCTGTCCAGTTAGCAGGGAGTTGATCTGGGAAACAGCAAAGTTGAACCAAGGCAACACAGGGACTTAGTGGTTAGCACTCCTGGCGTGCAGCATTGGGGGCCCTCAGTTAGAATCTCAACCAGGAGATTACTTTCATGGATTTTGCACGGATTTTACGAGTTCTTTCTGTGCTGGTGTGGGTTTCCTCCAACACTCTAAAGAGATGCTGATTGGTTAATTGCCCCCCATCTAAAACTGGTCTTAGGCTGGCCATGGACAGAGGTGAGCCTGCAACCACGGGTTGCAGGAAAGAAAATCACTCAATTCCTCCACCATCAAGTCAGTGTTGATTGGGGAATCCCTGCTGTGGAGCCATTGTGTTCATAGTGATTATTATTAAAATAATGTAAAATCCGACAGGCTCGTTGTATCCAAGTTGATCAATCAATCAACTTAAGTACATTCAGCCAGTCCATACATGGTTCGAACTGGCTGAAATTCCAGCAGGAACCAGCCGAGGTTCCAACCGTCTGTGGCCGACGTTAGTATGCGTATGTATGCATGTGAGACTGGGACCTTGAGAGCAGGGACTGATGTGAACGTACAATATATGAAGCACTGTGTAAATAGTTGGTGCTATATCAATGCCAAAAATAAATAGTGAAATGATTTTCCTGGATTATGCAGCAGCCTATGTCACTGGAGGCAAATGCTAACATATCACTTAGCTTCCTATAACCTGATATCATTCCTTTGGGTCAGTCTGGGTCTAACAACAAGACACCATTCAACCCGTGTGAAGGAGGAATCCATAACCCTCAAAACTAATTGGTTGCATAATACTATCATTATCCTAAATAGTAAAAACTTTAAACTAACCATCAAGTTGTTCAACCCTATGTACTAGACCCTCTGTACACACATCATAGGTTGGCTGTGACAAAGGTGTATCAATCTCAAGAGTGTGTGTACAGAATTACAAAATCTTTGTCAGGTAAACCATTAAGCAGTTATGTATTCCAACTGTGCATTTAGCTGTTTGCCTGGAATTATAATTTGTAATTTGCTAATAAATGATGTCGTAGTTGGCTACATTTTCTGTTAACTTCAAAGCTTTAATTCCTTGTGCACCTCCTTAATTTTACAGTGTTCCAAAAAATGTGGAGCCGGCACAAGGACAAGACTGGTGGTGTGTCAGAGACCCAACGGTGAAAGATTTAATGACCTCAGTTGTGAAGTGCTTGATAAACCTCCAGACCGGGAACAGTGTAACACTCACAGCTGTCCTCCAGATTCTGCGTGGAATACAGGTCCTTGGAGCTCGGTATGACCATAGATATATTTCTGTAAAATACTGACAGATGGAATTGTACCCATCGCTCATTTTTTTTTTATAGAACCAAGGTCTACAATAATATAGGTGCAATGTTGTTTTTTTATTTGAACGCAGCACTTAGTGGTGCTTTAGACACGATTGTCAGTTTTGATACAAATTGCTTTTTGTCCAGCGTAAAAATGTTTCTCAACGTTACATCAACGTGGTTTTACATTTGAAAAGAACGGATCTAATCCATCAATGCATCTGACGGCGTCTGTGAGACACAGGCTGGTAACCATAATGATAAATACTGTTGGTTTCCATTATATCTTAAAGGACTAAATATGAAAGTCAAATATGGCTAGTATCCAAGAGCTTAACATGAAGGGTTATAAACTGTCTGTGCTGGTCCTTAATAACAAGTTAGATTAAACCGTTCATCTTCTAATTATCAATATAAATAAAATGAGCATCTGTAGCGTTGGAGGCAACAATATGCTATAAAGGAGGAAGCTAAACAAGGTGGACACTACCCTTGTTCATTTTAGTTATGAAGGTTTTAGAGTATTTTGAAAAGGTATACTGTAGATAAGTCTTGCCACCCATGACAATGAATCCTGACCAATCCTTTAAAGGTATATAAGTATATCTAAAGCCATTTTTTTTTTTTTTTTGGATATAGTAGGGAAGGATTCAAACCAGTGTCAGACTTTTTTTGTGTCTCAGTGTGAATAGCAATAGCAGAGCATTCAGCAAGCTTTGTTGAAGCTTTTAAAGTACCATTCAGCTCCAGTTTGTCAATGTTGAACACACAGATCCTAATGGGAGTGTTGAATGCCACTTTAAGCAAGCTGCTAGCAGGCTTTCAACAAGCATCAGGTAGTGGTGAAACCTGCTAGCAGCTTGCTTAAAGTGGCATACAGCACTCCTATTAGGATCTAGGAGCTATTTACAGTAGGTGTTCAATATTTACAAACTGGAACTGAATGGTGCTTCTACAAAGCTTTTGGAAAGCTCTGCAAATGCTTTGTCAAAGCTTGCTGTTCACACTGTTCTTCTACAGCCTGAAGCCCATGTAAAAACAGGCCTTAGACAGTTGTCAGGGTAACAGGTGTCCCCCATTGAAAGATGTCCCCTCTATTCCTGTTCTGATGGAAATTTTGAATTTACCCTCATTTTAATTCCAGGAGACATTGGTAATCAGGACACAGATGGGGACAATGGGGACACATACAGCAATGAAAAAATCTGACAGGTGTTATAACCCCCCTCACTACTCTATCCAAATCTTAAAAAAAGGTATACTACAAAAGGTTAGTTCACCTTTACCAAAAAACTGCCTATGCAGGTAAAGGGTACCTGAAGATAAGAACAAACTGCAGTTTTGACTAAAGTTGGATAATTCCTTGCTATAGGCATAAACCTACAAAGCCGGGGCAAACAACTTCCAAAGATGCCATCTCCCCATTCTGCCTTGTTGCTAAAATATTGTAAGACACTTCTAGCTGTTAGTGCCCCCCCCCCAATATGAGTGAGCTCTCAAACCCCCGGTTCACTGTCTCCTCTGACGCAGCACCACTGAGCTCAAAGCTACTGCAACAGGGGAGAGAGGGGGCATGCAAGGAAGTATGGATCGGAGAAAGAGCTCACTCCTTTGATAGACCTGGAAGTGTCTGTAACAGCTCGGTCACTATGCTGGAAGTACGTAGTGCTCTTGGCACACAAACCTTAGTCCCTAAAGACGCATATGTGGGTTAACGCCCACATATGCGTTACATGGTTGGCAAGAGGTTAAAGGAGTTGTAAAGTCAGAAGTCTTTTTATCTTAATGCATGCATTAAGAAGGAGCCTTAAGCTTTGACAATAAAACCTGGAAGCTGATTGTTTTTTATGCAGAGCTGCACCAGTGTCCACCAAAGTATTAAGGGTAGTGAATCAGCTTGACAGCCAGGCAACTGCCATTTTCAGAAGGAAGCCAGTTTAGTACTTATGTTGATGGGCTTTTTGTCCGTGGTCAGATGCAGCTTGTTTTCAGTTACATCCCCCTGCATTTGACATCACTTTGACAGGTAGCCATCGGTCCACAGTTGATCTCCGTTTGACCTGCATTTGATTTTCATCAAGCTGCTTTTGTGATCCCGTTATCTTGCATGAGGAGAGAAGCAGTTCTGACATAAACAATAGACCAACGATGCAGGCCCTTAGCCTTCGTATTTTCTCCTTTATTATTACATGGTATGCAGTAATGCAGTGCTACTATTTCCCTGTGATCATATTTCCATGCCTAATAGGTATATTGAAGTGTTAATTTATTTGGTTGAGCTTTAAATAATGCTTGCTTTATCTACTATAGAAAAGAAAGTTGGTAGTAGCATGTGATACTCACATAGGCTGTTCTAGTTACAGTATATGCTCTTTGTTTTTGCTGTAAAATACATTTAATTGATAATAAAATTTGAAAAAAGTTTATATCTTAGCACAAGTTATAATCTTTTTTAGAATCTATTTTGTCAAAAAGGGAACAATACCCAAATGCCGTAATCTTAGCAATTCATTTTTATAAATTTTTTTTAAGGAAGACATTTCTTCTGTTCTAACAGGTAGTATTAGAAGTCAGAATATTTGTAGTATTTTATTATCTTGTGGATAATATGAAATTATATCTAACATAATCTATTATGTAATAATGAAAATGAAGTATCACATACTACAATTAACTGTCTTTTTATTTAATATGATTAAAACATGTATAAAGCCTAAACTTTTTTCAGTTTTGGATTTGGTAGAATGGTTGAAACCCATCAGTTTTTTTTATTCTGTTGGGAAAATTCTCCTTCACTTCCAGAATGAGGGGAAATTGCTCTTAGACAGATGTTACTGGGAAATTTGTACCTGTTCTGGTGACGACTGTAAAATTTTGTATTTCCCCTCACTTTCCTTCTCGGAAACAATGGTCACCAGGACAAATTGAGAAGGTAATTGTCCCAAAAAGGAACAGAAGGGTCTTTTACCACTTTATCCAAACTTAAAAACTTTAAAAAAAAAAAAACTTAAAAAAATTAAAAAATCAGGCTTTGGATACACTTTCAATAAAATTCAGGTAAAGGGGAGTTGCATTTTATTCTTTGCAGTTTTTCATATTTGTTTGTTTTGTACATTTTACTAAAGACGTTTGGTAAGCCTTATATAACTGTCAGTGTTAACTGTTAAAGGGCTGCTCTGCATATAGGATCAGTCCACCCAGAACTCATATTTCAGTTTTTGGTAGACAGTGAACAGGGAGATCTGTTTCTCACATTTTTTTGGTGGCAGGATCTCATTCACTTGCATTCTCAATCTGGATTTTTTATATATTTCATATAATGAAAAATGCAACAGATGTAGTGGGAGCTTCTCTATGTGATCAGGAACACCCACAATTTTAAGGTGGGTGAAGCAGAACCAGGACTGTGATCGGGAAATCTCACTGCCAGAATCTTTAACTTATTCATTATAAAAAGTTAAAGCTGAACTCAGCAAAACATTAAAGTAAATATATTTCTCAGTAGCCACAATAGATATGACCCACTTTATGTACACCAAATGCCTTTACAAACGTAGTTATTATTTTGTAAAAGTAGCAGTGACATCACCACGTGCTGTATTTAGCCTGTACAGAGAGCAGAGCTGTGGGAGGGACCCAGCAGGCTCCGCCCACTACAGGCTGCCTGCAGCAAACTACAGGAGGGGGTGGAGACAAGACCAGTCACCCTGCACAAGGAGAGAGAGCAGCAGTGACTGATCTTTATTACAGGAAGCTCCTGTGCAAGCTCAATTTTTCACATTGGATTCCTGCATTATAGTTCTCAATATTTGCTTATCCTGGAGTCCAGCTGCCTTTCTTCTTCAGGCTCTGTCTATAACTGAAATATGAATTTAGGGGCAGATGACCCTTTAATGTGTATTTTTTTCTGTGCACTTTGTGGCGCTTTGACATTTGTCTTCTGTATTTAAAATACTTTCCAAAGTTACAGCGATTACGATTTTGGTGCTATGTTTTTTTCTATATATATGTGTAGCATATTCAGTTAAAAACCCGGATGTAATTTGGGGTTGTACAAATATGTAAAATATCATAATCACATTTTTGTAAATTATTTGAACAGGGAGTTCACTACCAGGTTTCACTGTATATTTCATTTTCACAAAAAGGTTTTTTTTTGTCTGTTTATAAATACATACATATATAAATATCTATATATATATATATTTGGTTCTAAAGCACTTTATCAGAAAAGGATATTTGATATATATTGAGCTCCTGGTTGCAACTTAATTCTTATCTTGTATAACAGAGTCTGAAAAAAGGATTGTCAGGATGGTCCATAGCATTCAGTCAAATGATTGGTTGTTTTAGGCAACACAGACAGTCCTATTTTCAAACGCAAGGGCCAGTATTGCAAAGTTTTCTGATTTCATCCCAAAGCCATTTAAATGCTTTCATTGTACCTCATCCAAAAATGTACATAGCCATTAAACCTGCAGTGCCACACTGCCTTACCATAACAAGGGACTGACTTCTGTGTTCAAGATATTTCTTTCTAAAATACAGGTTAGGATAAATAAATTTGAAATAACTTGAAATAACTCTTCGGCCATCTTGCTTTATGTTTTTTTAAGATGTATTTTTGTCAAAATCTTTGTTACAGTGAACATGTTACTTTCTGTGTCTTTGTGTGGCTTTTGCACTTAAAGTCCAAGCTGAGAGATGGACCTTACACTTTGTCCATAATGCTAGCCAGACTTGTAGCAATCTGATTGGTTGGTCTCAATCTCAAACGGAATTTTTCACCTTCACTGCAGCAGCAGAATGCATCTCCCGTCTGCTGATTGGACAATGAAGGAGCAGCTGTGTACTCTTCGGTCATCACTCTGCTCTCTCCACCTTTCAGTATGTTTGTCAAACTGTGAGAAGTGCAGCAGAGCCTAATTAAATTCTACTGCTGCTCTTCCCTTTCCGAGGCTGGGAGGCTGTTAACTTCTAGAGTTAGATTTAAACACCTGCTTTAAGGAGCTGGGGCAAAAGGGTGAGGAAACCCTGGGAAGGTTGTCTTTCCGCAAAGGATAAGTTCACCTTTGGTAACATGTTTCATGTTACATACATATTTAGGGGAAACGTTACCAAAACATGTTGTGAAAGCGGGTGGGAGATATTCTCCCTGCACCCTCTGTCACAGTTTAAATAGAGTGTGGCTGTGCGGGGCTCTGCTGACACAGCCATGTCATTCATTTACAGAGTTCTGGTAATGAATGTACTACAACTACTGTCTAACACTGTGACAGACAGCTTGTAGTTCTCAAGGAACTGCGAGGATGCTGAGGAGCACTCTCGTAGTTCATTGATCTTCCTGCTCTCTTGTAACAACAGTCTATACTGAGAGTGTGCAGGATCCTGGCATTGCACCCGCAATCTACTGATCACGGGTGCCTTGCTCTGCAGGCTCCAGAAAAAAAAACATTATATGCATGATTTTTTACCTGCAAAAATAAGTGCATTTATTTATTTTTTTTAAAGGTGAACTTAGCCTTTAATAGAGGAATTGAACTCTAAATGAAGTGCCTAAAAAAGGCGGGCAGAGGGCAAAGGGCAAGTCACCAGTATTGCCTGAGGATTCCTTGCAGCTGATCTTTCCTGTTACTGGCTTACCATGCATTGTTCTACACTTTGTCTTTGTGTGGAGGTGGCCAACTTGGAGCTCGAGAGCAGTTCTCTATACTAACTTATCCAATGTTAGTACAGCAATGTCCCCACTGAGCTATTGTGTTTTCTGACAGGGAGACTGCCCCTTGTCAGAACACACCGGTTAGCGCTCTCAGCAATTGAGAGCGCTGATATGATGTCGATCGGCAGATGTTTTTCAGTCATGCCCCTTTGACAGAAGCCAGACAGGTTGCTGTACACATAGGCTGAATGTTGGATGGTTTCTGTTGAACCGGCCAATGTTCAGCCAGTGTATTGGCTTTACAGGCAGCAGTGCCTTATATTTCACACTGCAGATATACAGCTATGAGGCTGTAGACACAGTAGTGCTTAGGCACCATCACATACCAAGAAGTGCACTGCTATTTCTTTAGAAACAAGGTGGCTTCACATTATCAGAAGATCAGTTAGATCATGATAAGGCACAATGGCTCTGTTGAGGCCCCTCTTGACAAAAACAGGTGTTCCTCAAACAAGGGGCCCAGATTTGAAGATCTACATGTACAAAGTCGAATGAGAACATTAATAAGTCTGAGAGTCCAAAAACTTTTAATATTAGCACCTGTTTACAAATGACAACACAGAACAGCCAACACATTAGCCCTTTTTCAGGGCTCAAAAAAACCAAAGCTGGCACAAATCACCAAGCATTATCTGCTGTACAAGTTATTCCCAAATCAGTCAATCGGCAAAAAGAAATTCACAAGAAATTCCAGATAAAAGTTACATTTTCTGGGTACGGCTTAGACAGAGTTAACATTTCTAGATGTTCATAATAACATGTCAGATGATTAGCTCCACTTTAAGCAAGCTAAAGGTTGTTTTCTATAAATTGTAAAGTGGAAACATTCAGTTTGAATCCTACTGTAGTAGAAAACACGCAAGGCAGCCCAACTTAAAGAATGTCTGCTTGTTTATACAGAATAAACTTGGCCTTTTAGTTTATGGATCTGAAGTAGGGTACTGTGCATATATGACAATGTTAGCTTAAGCAGAGCTGTCTGCTGTTTCTCTTTACAAGTGTGCGCTGTAATGTCTTTTCACCGGTCAGACAAATGGAGAGTTCCGAGAGGTTGTGTGACTTACAGCAGACACGGAACATGTTTACGCAGCTAAATAAACATATATCTCTCTGCAGGAACAATGGCCTGGAGCCTTTTAGAGAATGTAACCTTGTAAAAAGTTCAGATGGTCCAGCTGGGGGGTTTGCTTACTTACAGTGAGTGACCCTGAAAAGATACAAAGGGCATTTCTTCTGGTAAGAAGCAACTTTTTCTGCAGATCAAAGGACCTGTCATCAGGGAAACTCTGTTTACTTATAGTAAAAAGGGAACTCCACAAAAAGTTAGTGTTTTGATATGAAAAAGTGAAAATACCAAAAAAAAACCATTAAGTGGTAAAATCAAAGTAAAATTTTATCTAAATGGATGAAAGAAAATAAGGCAGGGATATCCCTATTAGGGTTTAGGGATGTATAGTCTTGGGCGGTGGTGGCGGAACTTGGTGCAGGGGATGTTTTGGGACCATGCCTCCCTTCAGTGTGGGGAGGGTAGGGGAGTGTCTGGGGTTCCGGGGTCCGCCATCACGGGTCTGGAGTATGATCAGGGGTTGTCTCTCTCCCTTGTTTATGATTTTTTTTTTCTCTTCTTTTTTCAGAGACCCCTTCAGTGTGTTGGTATATCTTTGTTTTATGTTTTATATATTATTGTAATGTGGTATATATATATATATATATATATATATATATATATATATATATATATATATATATATTTTTTTTTTTTTTATTATTATTATTATTATATTATTATTATTATTTATTTTATTTTTTTTGGCACCCATTGGGTGAGATTAATGCTATTTTTTCCTTTTTTTTTCTCCTTTTTTTTTTCGTTATGTAAATGTAAAAAATTTTCAATAAAAACAGAATGCTGTAAAATGTGAAAAAAAAAAAAATCAAAGTAATAGTCATACAAAACAACCTCAAGTTTCATAGTCTAACTTCCACTTCCCTGTTAAAATAGATGCACAGTGTACCTTAATATGAATGTGCAGTCCAGTAGGCACCGGAGTGTGATCATGCTGCCCAGTGCACCCTGTAATCTAACAAACTGGTCAGACACACCCATCTCTTCTTCTGCAATACAAGTATTTGTAAGGACACTTGCAAGGAGAGGTGTGCCAGCATAGAGCACTGGAGTAGAGCATAGAGCACTGGAGTCGGAAAGGGACAGAAAGCTAATTTCTACTGAGATAACAGTGTATTTTTTTGACGCTTCAATGCAGCACTAAAAAGAGGGAAAAGGTGCAAGATTTCAGTTGAGCTTTAAGCGTGTTAAGATTTAACCGCTTCAGCCCCGGAAGAATTTACCCCCTTCCTGACTAGAGCACTTTTTGCAATTCGGCACTGCGTCGCTTTAACTGACAATTGCGCGGTCGTGCGACGTGGCTCCCAAACAAAATTGACGTCCCACAAATAGAGCTGTCTTTTGGTGGTATTTGATCACCTCTGCGGTTTTTATTTTTTGCGCTATAAACAAAAAAATAGCGACAATTAAAAAAAAAAATGCATTATTTTTTACTTTTTGCTATAATAAATATCCCCAAAAAATAATTAAAAAAAAGTTTTTTTCCTCAGTTTAGGCCGATATGTATTCTTCTACATATTTATTGATAGGTTTGCGCAAAAGTTATAGCGTTTACAAAATAGGGGATAGTTTTATGGCATTTTTATTAACAATATTTTTTTTTACTAGTAATGGCGGCGATCAGCGATTTTTTTTTTTTTGTGACTGCGACATTATGGCGGTCACATCGGACATTTTTGACACATTTTTGGGACCATTGTCATTTATACTTTATATTTTATTTTAGGTTTATTAAATTTATATTTAGTGCTATAAAAATGCACTGATTCCTGTGTAAATGACACTGGCAGTGAAGGGGTTAACCACTAGGGGGCGGGGAGGGGTTAAGTCAGTACTAGGGAGTGTTTTCTAACTGTAGGGGGGATGGGCTAGCTGTGACACGTCACTGATCTCTGCTCCCGATGACAGGGAGCAGAGATCAGCGACATTGTCACTAGCCAGTTCGTCCTCTCCATGAGGCGATCGCGGGTATCCCCGCGGCGATCGAGTCCGCAGGATCCGCGACCCGGCCCACGGAGCTCCCGGCCGGCGTGCGCGCGTGCCGCCGCCGGCGCGCACGCAATGGCACAGCAGGGAGTTCAAATGGGACTTACAGGTACGCCCATTTGCCCAGCCGTGCCATTCTGCCGACGTACATCGCCATGCGCCGGTCGGGAAGTTGTTAAAATTTCCTTGCTCTTATTGCAACCAGCTGGTTTCACAAAGTAGTAGAAGGACCGGTAGAAAACCTAAGGACGCCATACATGGCTAGATTTTCTGTTCTTCAGCCCATGGTCTGAAAATCCATCAGTTAATTTCAAAATCAATTAATTCCCCCATCCACACCAACATCATGGATGAAGAATCCTCCACTGCTGGCTACTGTATTCATATACCTATGGTTCCAAATTCGGCAGATTCAGCAGAAATTAGCCAGCATTCAAGCCATCCATGGTCAGCCTTACTGTTGCAGGTAGAAACAGATTTGCCTGTCAGTTAACACTTATTCAATAAGGATGAGCTCTGGCCTGTTCGTACAGCCCACGTGCAGAGCCCGCCAGGAAGTCGGTGCTGCGCTAATTACAGGCAGTGAGACATTTACCCGATGCGCGGCTGCAGAGATCGGGAAATGTCTCTTTGCCTGTGATTAGCGTAGCACAGTGCCAACTTCCTGGTGGGCTCTGCACGTGGGCTGTACGAACACGCCGGACCTAAATTCCCACCCTACTTGGGGAAATGGGAAGAGGAAATTGGTACTCTACGGGATGAGGAACATAGGCATAAGATTCTTAGGGTAGAGTGTTCTACCTCCAGGGATGTCAGGACAATAGAAATGTGTTATAAACTGATAGCATGATGGTACCTAGTCCCACAGAGAGCACAGAAGTTTAGTGCAGAGGCCCCTCCAACTTGTTGGAGGGGATGTGGCGTTCTTGGAACCTTTGCGCACCTATGGTGGGATTGCGGGAAGATTCAGCCGTATTGGGAAAAAATCATAGACAACATCTACCAAATAACAGGGGAGCAGGTTCGGAAAGAGCCGTGGAAATGTTTGTTCCACAATACGGATAAAACAGTAGCCCAATATAGGAATACCTTTTGTGCCTCACCTGTTGAACGCAGCCAGAAGCCTAATTCCAAAAGTGTGGAGAACTCCTGAACCCCCTCGATGAAGGAATGGATAGCAAAGATAGATTGGTTGAGATCAATAGAAGAAACAATACATAGAAGTGAAGATACCATGGAAACATATAATACGGTATGGAGGAAGTGGCTGGAGTTTAAAAGATCCTCAGAATATGTAATGATGGGGGAGTGTTAAGGGGGGTGGAGGGTTCGGGAGAGACTGGAGTCCTGGGGGTAAATATATGAGAGTACATAAAAGGAGTGATTAATATTGATGTAAGGGGAGGTGGGAGGGGGAGAGAGAGAGAGGGTGGGTGGGTGGGGTGCTTATGGGAATAATTAATTATGATTTTTCTTATGTGGGTTTGAGATAAAGTGGGGTTTTGTTGACTTTAGAATAATATTTGAAATGCAAGGTAGAAACACCAATTTTGTAAGAATGTAATAAATGTTAATTTATACTAATAAAAAGATAATATACAAAATAAATACAGTGGCACTGCTAAACAGCAACTACATCAGCTTACAATTTTCCACTTGGCTCGGTCCAATTTTGTCAAGCCGGGTGCTGCTTGCAGGGCTACCTATGGTTCCAAATTCGGCAGATTCAGCAGGAATTGGCCAACATTCAAGCCATCCATGGTCAGCCTTACTGTTGCAGCAAGAAACAGATTTGCCTGTCAGTTAACACTTATTCAATAAGGATGAGCTCCGGCATGTTCGCACAGCCCATGTGCAGAGCCCACCAGGAAGCCGCTAATCACAGGCAGTGAGACATTGTCCCAATGCGCGGCTGCAGAGATCGGGAAATGTCTCGCTGCCTGTGATTAGCGCATTGCCATGCCGACTTCCTGGCGGGCTCTGCACATGGGCTGTGCGAACACGCCGGAGCTCATCCTTATTACTCAATAGACCTGCTCCTGCTTGACATATTCATAGAGTATCTTTAAGAACCGGAACAACCGACAATTTATGAGCGTTTATAAGACTCACAGCATACACCAAATGGGTTACGTTTGATGCCCATTTTAAAACTGTATAACACTTGTGGCGCTGTTTGGCATGTAGGTTTGACATGTATTGATCCTGCCCTTACTAGTGTTTAACTTATACTGTACAATAGTTTTACAGTTTGCTCTGGTATTGTGGCTGCACCTAGTGGTTCAGTGTGATACTACACTGTATGTTATAGTTTTATTTTAACCGTTTGCTGACCAGCCGCCACAGTTATACTACGGTAGGTTGGCTTGGCTGCGTGAATCACTGCAGGTGTACGTTAGGCTCATACACGGCGATCTGTGGGCGCATGCGCGCCCATTGGCCAAAGGAGGAGCCAATCAGCAGGTCCAGCAGACTCGATGTCCGCCCATGATCGTTTGCCGCAAAGACAGAATGGGGATCTGCCAAATTAAACAAGGCAGATCTCCGTTCTGTCAGGGGATCACACAGAGATCCTGTGTTTCTGCTTTGCAGGAGGATGAATCTGTGTGTTGTCCCAGGCAGCCCATCCCCCCACACAGTTAGAAACACACTGAGGGAACACAGTTAACCCCTTGATCGCCCCTGATGTTAACCCCTTCCCTGCCAGTGCCATAAGTACAATGTCAGTGCATATTTTTAGCACTGATCACCGTAATAATGTCACTGGTTCCCAAAAAAGTGTCACAAATGTCAGTTAGGTGTCCGATCTGTCAGCCGCAATGTTGCAGTCTCGCTAAAAATCACTGATCACCGCCATTACTAGTAAAACAATTAATAAATAATAAAAATGCTATAAATATATCCCCTATTTTGTAGACGCTATAACTTTTGCACATCAATATACACTTATTGGGTTTTTTTTATCAAAAATATGTAGCAGAATATAAATTGGCCTAAATTCATGAAGAAATTTTATTTTTTTATTGGGTGCTTATAGCAGAAAATAAAAAATGTTGTTTTTTTTTAAATTGTCGGTCTTATTTTGTTTACAGCGCAAACAATAAAGACCGCAGAGGTGATCAAATACCACCAAAAAAAACCTCTATTTGTGGGAAAAAAGGACAAAAATTTTATTTATGTACAACGTCGCACGACTGCGCAATTGTCAGCTAAAGTAACACAGTGCCATATAACAAAAAATGGCCTGGTCATTAAGGGGGTAAATCCTTCCGGGGCTGATGTGCCTTGCATACTTTGGACAGCATTTTATGAACTGGAGAAACTCCATGTGTGTTATTCTCCTGTAATAATGCTGGTGCATAGTTAAAGCTGAACTCCGGGCAAGCAGTTTAATACTCTATTTAGAGTGGTGGCCCTCCCTCCCTCCAGCCTGATCGGTGCTGTACAGGGCATCACATGAGAATATCAAGAAAAATTCAATTAACTACACTGAGAAAAATTATAAACATTACAAACACTAAACTTTTGTGTTTTGCCCCTATTTATCATTAGCTGAACTCAAAGATCTCCGACTTTTTCTATGTACACAAAAGGCCTATTTCTCTCAAATATTGTTCACAAATCTGCCAGGTTCACACTGACAGCGGGAATTAAATGGTGCCAGTTCAGCTGAACTCGCATCATTTCATTCCCGTATTTCAGTCCCGATTTCGGCAGCGATTTCAGAGACTTCATTTTCAGGTTTCTGCACAGATGTCTATGGAAATCGCACCCCAAAATCGCAAAAAGTAGTACAGAAACTACTTTTTGAAATCAGTGCAGCACCACAAATGCGGCGTCGCACCGATTAGGACGGTGCCATTGCTGGCAATTGCTGCCGATTTGACATGTCAAAATGCACAAATGTGAACCAGGGCTAAATCTGTGTTAGTGAGCACTTCTCCTTTGCCGAGATAATCCATCCACCTCACAGGCAGGGGCGTAACTACCACTATAGCGACCCATGCGGGTGCTATGGGGCCCGCAGCCGAGTGGGGCCCAGTGAGGATAAGAGCACCGCCGGCACAGTCTCCCAGCCAGGGGAAGAAAGAGGAAAGGAAGAGGCGAGCTGTCCGTATCAGCAGAGAGCTGAATTGCCCGATGTAATAGCTTTCATTAGAACTTCCAGTGTTCCCGGGGCTCACGTCACATAGCTCCACCTATTGGCCCGGTGCCTTTGATAGACAGAACGCTGATCCAGTGCGGGGCATGTGACGTCATCAAAGGCGTCGGGCCAAGAGGTGGGGCTATGTGACGATGAGCCCCGGGAAGACGGGAAATTCAAATGAAAGCTATTACAGTGGGCAATCCCGCTCTCTGCTGATCCGGGTGGCTTGCCTCTTCCTTTGCATAGGTGGGGCTGTATGGGGCACAGGCAGACCAGGCTGTATTGGGCACAGGTCACGCTGTATTGGGCACAGGTCACGCTGCATTGTGCACAGGTCACACTGTATATGGCACAGGTCACGCTGCATTGACACTAGGGCAGCTGGGGGGGGGGGGGCTGTTTGCAGGGGGGCCCCATACAACATTTTGCTATGGGGCCCTGCTATTTCTAGTTATGCCCCTGCTCACAGGTGTGGCATATCAAGATGCTGATTAGACACAATTAGACATGATTATTGCATAGGTGTGCCTTAGGCTGGCCACAATAAAAGGCCACTCTAAAATGTGCAGTTTTATCACACAGCACAATGCCACAGATGTCGCAAGTTTTGAGGGAGTGTGCAATTAGCATGCTGACTGCAGGAATATCCACCAGAGCTGTTGCCCTTGAGTTGAATGTTCATTTCTCTACCAAAAGCTGTCTCCAAAGGTGTTTCAGAGAATTTGGCAATACATCCAACTGGCCTTACAACTGCAGACAACGTGAAACCACAATGGCGTTGTGTGGGTGAGCGGTTGCTGATGTCAACATTGTGGATCGAGTGGCCCATGGTGACGGTGGGGTTATGGTATGGGCAGGCATATGCTATGGACAATGAACACAGGTGCACAGAGATACTGTGACAAGATCCAGAGGCCCATTGTTGTGCCATTCATCCACCACCATCACCTCATGTTGCAGCATGATAATGCATGGCCCCATGTTACAAGGATCTGTACACAATTCCTGGAAGCTCAAATCATCCCAGTTCTTGCATGGCCAACATACTCACCTGACATGTCACCCATTGAGTATGTTTGGGATGCTCTGGATTGGCATATATGACAGCGTGTCCCAGTTCCTGCCAATATCCAGCAACTTTGCACAGCTATTGAAGAGGAATGGACCAACATTCCACAGGCCACAATCAACAACCTGATCAACAGGCAAATGGTGGTCACACCAGATACTGACTGGTTTTCATACCCCCCCCCAACCCTCCTAATACAAGAAACCTGCACATTTTAGAGTGGCCAGCCTAAGGCACACCTGTGCAATAATCATGCCATCTAATCAGCATCTTGATATGCCACACCTGTGAGGTGGATGGATTATCTCGGCAAAGGAGAAGTGCTCACTAACACAGATTTAGACAGATTTGTGAACAATATTTGAGTGAAATAGGCCTTCTGTGTACATAGAAAAAGTCAGAGATCTTTGAGTTCAGCTCATGATAAATAGGGGCAAACACAAAAGTGTTGTGTTTATAATTTTGCTCAGTGTATATAGAATCTATGTAGTAATACTTTTTAAAGTGGTTATAAACCCTTTACAACCACTTTAACCTACAGGTAAGCCTAGATTAAGGCTTACCTGTAGGTCCTTGAAATATCTCCCAGATCTGCATGGTCTAGTAGATATTTGCAAATCGCCGTAGGGAGATTTCTTCTGCGCATGCGCCGGAGTTAGAAAGGGCACGCTGTGCCGTTTATAGCTCGGGTCATGCCGTTAAAGGCGGCTCACGCGACGTCACGCGACTGGCCAGTCACAGAGCCGGAGTTCGCGGAAGAGGGGTGAAGGGACGAAGGAAAAGGGGTGAAGAATGGATGCTCGCTACTAGTGAGGAAGACAGGGACATTGCGGGCTTCTCCTGCAGGTAAGTGTCACATAATGGGCTACTATGCATCGAAGAGGAAACAAAGATGAAGTAACACCCATCAGGGTTTACTTCCTCTTTAATGATTTTCTAATGAATACATAACTAGATTATTTTGCAATATTTTTAAGATCCAGCTATAGTTCAGTTTCAAATGAACTGGGAGACTACCTCTTATAATTTACATTATGTATAGGCTTACTTGGAAGCACTAAAAGCAGTGGTATGCAGTTACCACCTAGCAGATAATCAGAATCTAGCCAGTAGTCTAAAGTAAAAGAGAGAATGAAGGTTGCTCAATTACTCCAGGTGTTGTTTTAGGAGTTTGCAGAGCTTTTGCTATATCGAGGTAGTGTTACAACCTGTTAAAGAAAGTATTTTTTCATTGAAATTTGGCAAGCTTTTCACAGGGCTTCTGGGTAGGGCTGCAGTTTCTTGTCACATGAAAGTGTGCAAAGCAACCTGTCTCTCATGCTCCAGTGGGTGTAAGCCAAGTCAAAGTGGTTTTAGAAGTGAAGTGGTGCCTGAACCAAGAAACATACAGTACTTTTGCAAATGCAGAATTGGGGTCAAACAAAAGATGAGGATACCAAAAACTATACAGATTTATTTAGCAGGGCAGGAAGCTACAAGAGACGAATGTTGTGAAGAAAGTTTAAGTTACTTTTAAAGGCCAAGTCTACCCAAAACAGTTTTTTCCATTTTGAACAGATGATGGGTCGAATCATCTACCAGCCTATCCAGTAGGCAGGGCTGATAAAAAGAGGGCAAGAGGAGCAGCTACCCTGGGTGTAGTGTTTTTATGGAGGGTGGGCACCATGAGGACCAGTGGAGTGTCCCCTTCCTGTTGACAGAACCACAGAATGGCACTTAGTA
Organism: Aquarana catesbeiana; assembly: GCF_042186555.1. Classification (NCBI taxonomy): domain Eukaryota; kingdom Metazoa; phylum Chordata; class Amphibia; order Anura; family Ranidae; genus Aquarana; species Aquarana catesbeiana. Next base: position 54,888,086 of record NC_133330.1, on the reverse strand, counting down.
ATACTCCATTAGCTATTTTAGGGCATTGTAGATCATTGCTTTCCTTGATGCAGAGCAACAGCAGGCCTACCTTCAATACAAAAAAGTGGCAGCCACCCCAATCTATGACTGGCCTTTGCAGCAAGGTGCACGTGGAAGGGTAATGCATATTAGGAACAAACAAAAGATTTTCCAGCACACTTACCGACCAGCGTGCAAAACAACCAAATATATGCGTAAGCCACAGTGTTTGCGCCAAGGGACCTCTGTATTTACTGTGGTCCTAAGTCTAAATTTCCAGAGCCTCCATAGTAGGAGCATATATAAGAATGGGTAGATTAAGGGCCTGCCATCAATACAAGCATGAAGTCCAGTACTTCCTTTCCCTGGGCAGTGATCCATTACAAGTCCTGGGAGATTAAGAAGTTTCCCTTCCCAGCTATGCCTGTAGTGATAGCAGGTCTGATATAAGTAAAGAGTAGTAGATCCTTCTGCCTACAACCCCCACTGTGACCCCCAGCCTTCTGAGAGCCTTCAACCAAATGCAGATCCCCTAACCTCCAACAGTGTCCCTCAACCTCCCACAATCCCTCCCAGCCCCTACACCCAAATTCCCTATTTCCCCGCATTAACACCCAGTCGCATCCAGAGCCTCCCAGTCCTATCCAAAAACCCCAGTGCACTACAACACCCCCCCCCCGGGGGGAGGGGCAGCTCTTAATGAATTTCTGTTTTGCCATCTTATCATCAACCTGGGCATTTAATGGATCTTTTCTCAGTATTGCCAGTGATTTATTCTATTTTATCAAGGGCATCCATCCAAGGCCATTACAAAACCACGCATGGAGTCTCACTTCTACTGTTTCATCCTTATAGTACAGGTGGCTGTAGCTGATGAAGTCTCTGCAGTAGATGATTAAATACCGTATGTATGTAGCTTAAAAAAGTAATCTTTTGCGCATTGCCCCTTTACACTAGGGGCCGTATTGCAATAGAAGCATATCCCTGCATAATAAGCATATTCAGCTCTAACATAGACTGCTGCTGAACACAGATTCTTTTTTTATAATCAGTTGGCTGTATTGTTGTATCCATTTTATAATACAAAACCGGTAATTATTGGGTGAAACAAAAAGCAGAGGAATTTGCAGTCGTTTTATCGGCAAGGCCATTTACATCAAGGTTGTTTGCAATTCATGCCAGCTATGACATCTCTGCCCCAGATCTAATATGCTGGATGGTTCTGCAGTCACTTTTGTATTCCATGTATGTATTTATGTAATAAAATTTATTTATTTTTTCAGTACCTTTTATTTAATTTTCTATGAATATTGCATAACACAATGACAGTATTCCATGGTCGTAATATCGTCAGAAAACATTAAAGAAACATAGAGTACAAGTGCAAGTCTTATATTATTGCTTCTCTACTGTATAATAGCTGTTGTTTGACTCATTCTCACCATTTATAGTACCACCGTATCATCTCTCTTGAATTTTCAGTTAAAGGGAAATAATATTTTTTTTCTTAAAAACGCATACCTTATCCTGGCGAATATGCAGCTCTGTTGCCTTTTTCTCATAACCAACTGGCTGCAAGTTAAAAACTTCAACCTTTCATATACATTTTTTTCATATTTATTTGACAGCAAAGAAACAAAATATAAAAAGAATTGACAAAAAGTAGTTTTAAATCCCTGTTCAAAATACATGTTCTCTTTTTACATGCATGCAACATCTTTAATAATGCCATTATTTTCATGTACTCCATTTGTAAAGGTCTGAATTACCACTCTTATAACTGCTGGTTGGGATGGGGGGGTGGGGGGTGCACACCCTCTCTAATCTTCAATGCATGCCAGTGGGACTACATTTTCCATCACCACTTGTGTGCATGCTTTGGCAATGTGCATGTGTGATGCTGATCTGTCAATCATAACAGATAGGCGGTGAGATGGGATCATGGGTCCTATTCTGCTCTAACTTCTTTGGACCACCTGTGTATAGCAGCACAGATAGCTTGATGGGGGGGGCGAGGGGAGCACATGCAACGGTGGCTTCGTTGAGACAACACTAGCACTAGGAGCAAACACAAAATTGGTAGTGCTGTTATAGAAAAATAATAAACCTTTTTGGGCTGAATTGAAGGGACATTGTTGAGTATCGAACACGCTTTGATGTAAGTGTTGCCATGCTGTGTTAGTTTTCAACATTATGGTTTATTAACATTTTTATTTGAAAAACTCAATTTAGAAAATCTCATATAAGCTTTAAACTGTTCATTTATTTTCAAAAATCATTTTTTAATATCACTAGATCTGAAGGTTTCATTAAAGATGCAAACAGGTGAAAAGAAGTATTTTATTAAAAAATGACAATTGACCCACAGTGCTTTAGAAAACTAAATGTCAATTGGGTAATTTAAGTAGTATACAGCAAGCTAAGGAGGGAATATGAGGTTATAATAGATGCATACTAATTTTTGGCCTTCCTGTGACATCATGTTACCATGGATTTGCAATAGGAAAAATCCAGCAAGCTATACACTTGGTTATATAAATTGTCATTCAGATTTTATAACATCTTCAAACTCTTCCACAACCTAACCCTTTTAAAGCGTACATGTACAAAGAAGTGGAGCTTATTTAAAGAGGACCTTCAATTTAAAAATTATTTTCAGCATCTTTCCTCCCCCCACCTCCACCCCCTAGCCTCTTATATAGTTTTGGTGGTAGTAGCTCCCACTTGTCATTTGCGAATGATTTTCGCTCTGACCGCTTGAATCCTCCTGGGATACATGGCACACATCCAAGGAAGCAATAGGCCGGTCTCCCTGTAGTCTTAAGCCGGCCATAGATGGTTCGAATCTTGGCTGGTTCAGAGAAATACAGCGCTCCCAACCCGCCCCAAAGATGCTGATTGCAGGACTTTTCAGAACGTCCCACAAGCGCACCGCCCGAGTGTGAAAAGTCACACTGGAATGAATGATGTTTTCAGGCACTTAGCAGAGGCTATTTCTAGCGCTAAAGCGCCTGAAAACCACCCCAGTGTGAAAGGGGCTTAAGCAATGTGTGTCAGCACTGACACTTGTAGTCCCCTCCAGGGGTCAAAATGCAGAAGCATAATTGGAAGACAGTTATCATCCCATAATAGAAAGTGCCTAAACAAAGACACTAATGGCAGGTTCCCGAGGTACGTTTTTAACAAAAACTTCAGGTTTAAAAGCATTGAAAATAACAAGGTACAGCGTATGAGTTTTTTTTTTGAGGTTCAGATCTTCTGTAATGCAGTTAAACTTTAAAAGACCTTCTGAGCCATAGATTTTCATTTATGTAATGGCCAATGTCAAGAACCCCTTAGATCTAATCTGGCCCAATGAGCTCCCTTTAATTTGGGCCGGCTATCAACTGACGCATTTCGCTGCCTTCCTGTAGGTCTCGCTGTCAATCACTATGCCTACATTATAGTGTCAGCCTGATGATTAGTAATAACTATAATAATCACAATTACTTTCCCTTCATAGTTCTTGATTCTCTTGCTAGTATTTCATGTCAGAATTGATTATTGTTAGCGCTCCCTCCCAACCCATTAGTAATAAGGTGGAGATGGAATTGTCCCCCGGAGAGCTAGTGAATTTATAATGGAGAGCTTTCTCTGTGCTAAGAGCTACAGCGGTTCCAGTATAGCTGTTTTATGACTTGTTGTTGAGCATATCACTTCTCAGATGGTCAGATACATTTCTTCCAGACAGCCAGATTTACGAATGTCAGATAAATGATTATTTGTCTGCGGAATATCCTGGGTGACAGATCAGTATGAACACATTTGTAATAGAGATGGAACATTCTGATGCTGCCTGTCAAGATTATCACACAGAAGCGTTGCTCATAACAGACGGGCGCTCCAATGAATATGTAATAATCTGCATGTTTGAGGATAATGTAATATTTCCAACAATGTTTTTATTAGGTTGTCCATGGCCTGATATATGTGCACACTGTGATCTGTCCAAACATCACTTATATGTCTTAAAGGAAAATGTCAGATGAAACACATACATGAGAGCTGCTTTTGCTGCCAAAGGATTTGTATTTCTGTACATCCAGTCTTGAGACTTACACAGACCTGCCATACAGCACAGACCTGTCTGGCAAGGCAGGAGACCAGATTTTTCTCTATTGCAGTTAGGTAATACTTACAGGCCTTGCCCCTTCCCCAGCCTGTGACTGGACAGTAAAAGAGAAGCAGCAGACACCTGAACAGGAGCATTGCAACACAAATTGTCCTTGTGCTGCTCCTCCCTCCCCCAGTTTGAGCTTTGCTGTACAGGGACTGCAGGCTGATACCAAGTCAAATTCAGGTACTTACACTGCTTGCTTTAAAAAATAAAAGTCTATTATATCTGCCTGGAGTTCAGTTTTAAAGTGCGATAAAGTGTTTATATCTAAAGTGCCCACCTAAAAAACAAAAAAAAAAAACCTTTGCAGTTTTAGATAACTGGCATCCTTAGACGCTCATTAGTGTACTCTTTTGGAGGTTCATAAAGCGCTGTCATTCCTTCTATGAATGTCAATATGGCAGCTCTAAACCATACAAGGATGCAACCTGGTATCCCTGGGCTCCTATAGAGCTTCATATCTTTCTTTAAACTCTCCCCCTGGCCACTGATGTATGCAGAGAGCAGTGACATGTGACTGCTAAAGGAACAGTAGAGGATGTCTTTGGCATCTGTAAATGACAGTTTAGCTTCACCATCACAATGCTGTGCAAAAGACAAAATGGGGCCAGCCAATGGGGGGAAATACTTGGATTTTAGGGACTTTTTTGTTTTTTGATTATTATTCACCTGTAAGTTCATTATAAATTGAATAAGTAAAATGTTACTAAACCCACAACAATAAAATCAGTCTGTGTGTGCAGTGAAGCATGCTTGTTATACTCACTGTGGAACCTAAGGGGTTAATCCTGTGCATTGTGTAAAAAGGCTGTTTTGTCCAGTCTACTCTGATCCTCCCCTTCTTTCACAGTCCTCAATCCATCTACTGAGAGTACAGAGTCTTGGGGGCACTTTGCACATGCTCAGTTTGGTGTGTATAGCTAGAGAGTTGTTTGGGTTTTTCTTGTCTTGGGAGGGTGCATGTGATCAGCACTGTCCAGACAGAGGGTTAGGGGTCCTGCAGCCTCATAGGACAATTAAGGGAGAATGAAAACTCTTCCTACAAGCTTTAACCAGACACTAATAGAAGTCATAAGACTGCTATATACTGCTGATGAGAAAAGGCATTTAGCCGTTTATATTTACTAAAATAATTGCATTTCTATGTTCTGTGTACTGTGGGAGACCAGATATAGGGAATGCAGGGTCCTGAGATTAGTAACACTTTAATATATTAATACTTAATATTCTGAGCAGCACAGTGGCTAAGTGGTTAGCACTAAGTTAGCATCGGTTCAAATTCCAACTACGGCACTACCTGCCTGGAGTTTGTATGTTCTCCTTATGCCTGCGTGGGTTTCTTCCCACACTCCAATGACATGCTGGTAGGCGAACTGGCTCCAGTATTTTGCGCTAGTATGTATGAATGTGAGTTAGGGACCTTAGATTGTAAGCTCCTTGAGGACAGGAACTGATGTGAATGCAGAATAGATATGTAAAGCGCTGTATAAATTGACAGCGCCATATAAGTACCTGTAATAAATGTTCACCAGCCAATTTTTAATACGTTTTGGGAAAGGAAAAGGTTACTTTAATTCTGAATCTTGCATTTTATTTTGTGTCATGGTAGCCAGTTCAAAATTTCTAAAAGGGCCACGTTAGTCTGGACATAAAGTGGTACATTTCCAGGAGGGAGAGGCAACAAATTGTTCCATACTCTTTCCTATGCAATTGTTGAGTAATAACACCAGGAAATGCCATATACTAAATATTGTACATGTATTGATATTATATGTAAAATATAGGGACCTGAACCCTCACACTGATCTCTGATGTCTCGGTAATAGTACAACTGGCCTGGACAGGCACATTATTGAAATCCAGTCCTAGTGGGAGCTGTTGTAAATGTGACAGTTAAGCATCTATGAGTTGTGAAATGCATCAGTGGGAGGTAGTGTGGAGGAGTGGGCTCCTATGTCATTGTCGTGCTGACCATTCATCTTTAATAAACATCATTTTTATGACCGTGCTTCCCTTTTGTGTTCCAATATTACAAACTTGACTTTGAGGTCTGGTCTCTTGGAAACATAATAATAATTAAGAGCTGGCTGTATAACACACTTAATTAGATAGTAAATTGGCCAGACTTGTTAATAATGCCACTTTCGTCTTGGTACAGACACTGTCAATCATGAATAATGCATGTTTGGTTATCTGACTGGCAGTATAGACAGAGGTATTTTTCCACCTGGCACTTGGCTAAAAATTGTATGAACACTGATCACTCTTTTATCGATTCAGATAACAACACACGTTTAGGATCCCAAACTGTTACACTATTAAAAAACACAATTAAGAACATAAAGTTTGTAAGGCTTCATGTACACATAGCCCAAATAGCGGTCAAAACGTTCCTATCCTAAACGCGATTCTTCCGCGTTCAGGAAAGGAAGGTTGAGGCTCCCCTAACTACAGCAGCTCCTAAAAACTGGTAAAAACCTATGGCTTCATATACACCTAAACTACCTTGACCGCCGGCCACAGGAAACCGCAAATTGCTGCAAAATCACGCCGTGATTTTTCCGCATTTTGCGGCCAGCGGTCAAAACGTTCCTTATCCTGAACGCGATTCTTCCTCGTTCAGGAGGTGAAGGGAGGTTGAACCTTCCCCCACCGCAGCAGCTCCTAAACAATCCTAAAAGCCTATGTTTACATGGAGTTGAGTTTAGGAGCTTTGGCAAAAGAAACACCATAAGCTCCTAAACTTGAGTTTACTTAGTATAGTGTACATGAAGCCTAATGGTTGTAAAACCAAAACTTTTTTTGTTCTGGATTGGGAAGGGTTAAGACCAGGGACGTGCGGTGAGGTCAGTGGCTGGTGAGGCACTGACTAGTATCAGAGCCAGATACACACAGGTTACATACCCCACAAACATTAGAGGGAGAGCAATAATTCTAGCACTAGACCTCCTCTGTAACAGGTAATCTGTAAAAAAATTTACAGCATTGTCTATGGAGATTCTTAAGTACAGAAGTTTGGCGCCATTCCACAAGTGTGCGCAATTTTAAAGCGTGACATGTTAGGTATCTGTTCATTCAGGGTAACCTCATCTTTCACATTATACAAAAAAATCGGGCTAACTTTAGCATTTTTTTTTATTCATGAAACTTTTTTTTTTCCAAAAAAAAAAAACGCGTTTGAAAAATTGCTGCGCAAACACTGTGTAACATAAAAAGTTGCAACGACCACCATTTTATTCCCTAGGGTGTCTGCTAAAACAATATATATAATGTTTGGGGGTTCTGCGTAATTTTCTAGCAAAAAAATATGATTTTTACATGTGGGAGAGAAGTGTCAGAATTAGCCCGGGTGTCAAGGGGATAATTACCACAAGTAAGTAATATACAAATAATTATTATATATTATTTTATTTTTTTCGGGAGTGATGTAGCTTTTACTGACCTTTATTAGAGCATTACATGTTGATCTTTTTTCTGTCAAAATTTTTTTATTGACATGAAAATGATAAGGGAAAACAAGAGTATAAACATTCAATAATAACCATCAAAGATTGCATAGATATGGTAACAAACAGATAAGTGAACTTATCGTTACATTGTTTGAGAGAAACCAAGGGTTTACAGAAGGAGGTGATAGGTATGGACAGCTTAAAATACAAACATCAATTAAGTTTATAGTAACTGTCTACTGTCTAATTAAGTTTGTGACCAGTTAACAACTGGGAACTGGATGGTCACCTTTTAAGAGTGTCTTGGATACGTTAAGGGTGTAGAAAGGTAGAAAAGAGGGGGTGAAGGAAGGTAGGGAGCAATAGTCTGAGCAAGGCTATGGTAAGAGTAGTATGAGTGGTCATAGTGCGATCACTATAGATAACTCCTTCCCAGAGGAACAGAGGTAGGAAAGACTTATGCCCCGTACACACGATCAGAAATTCCACCAGCAAAAGTCGGATGTGAGCTTTTGGTCAGAAATTCCGACCGTGTGTATGCTCCATCGGACTTTTGCTGGCAGAATTCCAGCCAGCAAAAGATTGAGAGCAGGTTCTCTATTTTTCTGAAAATGCATTCATCAGTATGCAATTTGGACGTGCAAAAAATCACGCATGCTCAGAAGCATTGAACTTCATTTTCTCGGCTCCTCGTAGTGTTGTACGTCACCGCGTTCTAGACGGTCGAAAGTTCAGAGAACTTTTGTGTGACCGTGTGTATGCAAGGCAAGCTTGAGCGGAATTCCGTTGGAAAAACCATCCAAGTTTTTTCTGACGGAATTTCTGATCGTGTGTACGGGGCATAAGAGTATATTCAGGAGGGAAAAAGCTTCCCAGCACTGTAGCGAGGTTCTAGTTCAGGAGAAGATGCGGTTGATTCTAAGAGAGATAGAGTTTACCAGGGCATTAACAGGTTCTTATTGAAGTCGGGGGGGGGTAAGTAATGCTTAACCCAAGGTTTCCATATTTTTTTTACATTTTTGTATCTTATTGTTTTCAATGGCCGTCATTTTAGCGTATATAAGAGCCCTATTCATCATATGTTTAGCTTCAGCCAAAAATAGTCTGAGATTATTATATATTATTTTTAAGGTAATTTACTATATTTTCAAAAACTGTACTCAAGCAGGTGGCTTAACAGACAAATTACTGAAGTTTGAAGTTATAACTTCAAACCAGTAATTTCACAGTAAATAGATAAATAATAAATTAATATCTTATAACATAAAGCATAATAATATATGATTTAGCTTGTACCTTTTCAACAGCAACAGATTCTCATTCTCCCTCTTAACTGTGAAAAACCATGGGATTGTGGCTAAATCTTATATACATAAACACATGTTTTTCCTTGTAGTTAAAGCGGGGTTCCACCCAAATTTTTAACAATATCTGTATGTATTCTCTTCCTTGCCTAGATGCTGACATGCCATTTAAAAAAATTTAAATCGCCGTAATTACCTTTTATTTTTCTATTCTTCTTTGCACTTCCTGGTTCTCCTCCCGTGGGAGTAGGCGTGTTTCTAGCCTCTCCCAGACTCCTGGGAGCTAGTCTCAGGCTTCCCAGGATGCCACTGAGCATGTGCGGGAACGAGCGGTGAATGCTGGGAGCACAGCATTCACCACATCCAGGAAATAAATGCTTGTGGGCTTCAAATGCCCACAATGAAGATGGAAACCGCCTGCAGTGAATAATATAAGTTATTCTTTCCGACGAAATCTGACACAGGCAGACATATTACACACAATATGTGAGTATGTAATGCTGAGAAGAAAAGTTTGTGAATGAACTAAAAAAAAAACGATAGATAGGTGGACCCCCGCTTTAAGGGCTGAGTTGGAAGGGAGCATTTGTCTTTTAGACACATGCCCCTTCAATGACACTGCAGTGAGAGGCTAGCCTCCACTGCAGCATTTTTATTGGACAGCTTGGGCCAATGGTGCTTTACCATTGGTCCAAGACTCCAAGCTATCCATTGAGCTCAGTGCGTCTGACAAGAAGTGAGGAGAGGCACTGTGAGCTCATCCTCTCAGTCTGCTGCAAACAGAGTGTGCCAGCTTGTATTTAAACTGGCTGCTCTGTATGTAGCTTCTGAAAGGCAATGCAAGGAGCCCCGTATCTCTGGAACCATAGATGATAGGAAACCCACATTTTGACCAGTGGCTGGGTAGGACTTCAGCTACCCACGCCCCCCACCCCCCCCCCCCACATTTGAGGACTCTGTGACCCTCGAAGTCGATCTTTTTTTTGTTTTTGTTTTTTGCACGTCCCTGTTTAAGACCCCTGCCTGTGTCCCATTGTGGAGATTTCTCTTTATTTCCTGTCTCAGAGACTCCATAGGAGGTAAAGGGATATCTCTCGAAAGAGACAGTTTTCACTAGAGCCGGTTAGAAGGTTCACCCTCATCTGCTGTTCCTGTGACAACTCAAAAAGTTTGGATTTCTCATCAGGACCAATAGAGGGGGTGAATTTCCCCAATAGGGACACAGACATCAATAAAAACATTACAGGGGTTATAACCATTCCACACTCTTTTCAAAATGAAAGAATGTTTTAGCGCTACATACATTTTAAGGCCCAGTTGAGGTCTAAGGAGGGTCAGTTCCGTCCCTCCAAATGATGCTTTGTGGTTGAATCATTCAGTGCCCATAAATAAGACCAATTTTCAGCCAGCAAAGGTCATATCAGAACCTTATTGCAAATAATGAGGCATATATTTGCTACCTTTGACTTTTGAGGCTACTAGATTTTTGTCTAGATTTTTAGTGTCCTAGATTTAAGTTGCAGTCATATGAAGGTCACACAGGAATGTGTGTAGTAATGCGGTTCTACTAAAGCTGCTTGTTTTGTGTTGCCCTAAATATGGGTTATGGTGCCAAGCATCTTTATTGGTGGGAATTGCCTACCAGTGAATAGAGACATAGCTGAGAACTAGAAGTGACAGTTGACCTGATATTGCCATGCCTGGCCTGCTTTAAATTGATTGTCTAGGCCAGTGGTCTCAACTGCAGCCCAGGGGCCAGATGCTGCCCTTTGCTCACTTTTATCCAGGCAATAGGGGGCATTATTCCACTATTGTCAGCATCCAATGATGGAGCACTATTCCTCCCATTGATACCAATGATGGGGCACTATTCCTCCCACTGATACCAATGATCGGGCACTATTACTACCACTGACACCAATGATAGGGCACTATTCCTCCCATTAATGTCAATAATGATGCACTATACCTCCCATTGAAACCAATGATGGGGCACTATTATTCCCATTGATGCCAACGATGGGGCACTATTACTACCACTGACACCAATAATGGGGCACTATTCCTCCCATTGATACCACAGATGGGGTACTATTACTCCCCCTAATACCAATCATGGGGAATTGTTTACTCCCACTGGCCACTGTCCGTTCCCCCTAAAGTTTGAAGGACAGTAAACTGGCCCTTTGTTTAGAAAGTTTGGAGAGCCCTAGTCTAAGCAAAAAAAATATTTATTACAAAACATGGAATAAAATTTTAGTATAATGCAATATTTTACTTACAATGCACTGTAAAAGTATTCTTTGGTGAGAGTTTAGTTCTACTTTAACCCTTCATCAGATAACAGAAGTGTGATCTGGTCTTTGCACATTTAGATACCCAGACAATGGTCCACAGCAGATACTGGGGGGCATGCATTTTCCTCTATGTTGAATAAATTTGTATTGGTGCATTTTACCCTTTAAGATGCATATGTTGTTCAAGCAGCTGCTGTGTGATTCTTTAGAATGACCAGAGGCCTCAGAATGTATAGCGCTTGTTGAAGCGGTTATCTATATAGAGTAAGTTGTTGCATTCCTTTATTTCCAGCAATTAGTGGTGGGGCATGGAGAAGCTCTGGTCTCCCGCGTATTGTATGGCGGAATTTGTTTGATGATGCCGAGATCTTGTCAAGAACTGAAAGGTCTCCGATTAAAAGGCCAAAGAGGTCACAAAAGACTTCAGTCTTTTAACTTGACATTTCCATGGACTCATCATTAGAGCCCTTTCAATCCATTCTCAATCCTCTCTCGCAGGCCCCTTCGTCTTATTATTACCCTGTCACTCCACATTCCCATTCAGATGCTCTCCTCTCTTGACTGCACTAGACTGACCAATGTGAATGCAAAAGTGTACGTGACGATGACCTCTTCTCAGTAGGGAATGAAAGGATGGCACTATGGGGACCCTTTGTTCAAAATCTTTGTTCTTACCTTACTTGCTGCTTACCTTAACGCTCACTCCATAGAGATCCATTAAAAAGCACCTGTTGAGTGCAATAATGTGCTGTAACATCACTGCTGAATTGTTCTTCTCCACAAAACACTGAAAGTATCATTAGTCATTCAATTACCACTACTGTGATTAGTTGTAGGAAAAGGTTAGAAACATTGCTTGTTTAGTTTGGAAAAAGGCACTTTAGAGGAAATCTAATGAACATGTATTATAAAGATTTATGATTATCTTTTTATCTCAAGGACACTATAGTGGATAAGGAGATATCAGTTGCATATCAAAAAAATTGTGCCACAAAAACAATGATTAAGTTGTGTAATGTCCTATTGCATGATATAGTCATTCAAAAATTAAATAGAGGGACTTCCTATAAATAAAAGAGTCATAAAGAGAATCTGTAAGTATCTAAAAAATCCTATGTGAAGTTCCCTGTAATAGAGGCAGTATTATACCTTTCTACTGACCCTTGTCTTTTATCTTTTCTGAAGATGTGAAATGCGTTGGGAGTGTGGTCTTGTTGGAGCCCGGGCTGAGCCTGTCATACACCTTCTTACAGGGTTTTGCAGAGACGTGTGACTTCCAGGACTTTTCCTTTTTCTATTAGATGTCTAGAGCTGGGACGAGCTCTGTCCTTGTCTGCACCCCAAGTGGTTGCTACATAAGAGGACCTGGTGAAGCCTTGAGCGGCACCAGTAATTTTAGTTGGGGTCACATTGCATGTGTCACCTACCATACCTGTGGTTTCACCCTCTGACTCCCACATTAGTGCTGTGTCCTCCAGTGATATAGGGATCAGAGAATTGAGTCAGGGGGTTGGGGGGGGGGGCAGATGCCCAAAACTCCTGGAAGTGTTAATCGTCAAAAACTCATAGCCCGCTGGACGGGTAAGTACAGCTTTTCTACTGCAGGGTACTTCAAACAGGATCTGTTTAAAGTGTATATAAAGCCAACATTTTGAAAAGTTTTGGATAGACTGGCCATGGTTTTTTTTGTCTGGGACATGTCAAGATCTTCAGACCACAACTTCAATTGTAGCTTTCAAAATAAGGTAAAAGGGTTTACCTTTGGTGCCTTCAGCTCCTTTTATTTATATCAACAATCAGGGGCTAAAGCTTTCCATTACAAGTGCTGTACACCTTTATGGAGTAAAGCAAGTCTAGAGTGCTAGACTTTATTATTCAGTTTGTGTACACTCTATGCTTTTGTAAATATGATACATTAAACATAAAATAGCCATGGACATGGGACATTCATTGCCAGTTTCTTTGTGATTTTGATTTTTTTAAATGTAAAAAATCAGGTTGGGTTTAGACTAACCACACAGGATGATCTTTGGTCATCTTAATCTTGGGAAAAGGTTACTGGCTGTGTTTGAAATTTTTTAGCTGACCTTTTATGTCAGTGCTTATTTTAAAGGAAACCTGGCACAAATTTGGGCAATCCAAATGAGCATAGGATGAAAAATTAATTGGGTGCCAATAAATGCCATATGCTAGGAGGGAAAATGCATGTTCTGCATATAACTTCAGCTTCCTACAGCTCCCTCTGCTGTCTTTTTTAATGTGTGATTTTCAATAAATGTAGAATAAATATATTACTCCCGCGCTGTCAAATTAAACACTAATGCCCTGTACACACGGTCGGATTTTCCGACGGAAAATGTGTGATAGGACCTTGTTGTCGAAAATTCCGAAGTCTACTTCAGGGACTTCATCAGCTACAGCCAACTGTACTATAAGGATGAAACAGTAGGAGTGAGACTCCTTGCGTGGTTTTGTAATTGCCTTGGGTGGATGCCCTTGATAAAATAGAATAAATCACTGGCAATACTGAGACAAGATCCATTAAATGCCCAGGTTGATGATCAGATGGCAAAACAGAAATTCATTAAGAGCTGCCCCTCCCCGGGGGGGGGGGGGGGTGTTGTAGTGCACTGGGGTTTTTGGATAGGACTGGGTGTTAATGCAGGGAAATAGGGAATCTGGGTGTGGGGGCTGGGAGGGATTGTGGGAGGTTGAGGGACACTGTTGGAGGTTAGGGGATCTGCATTTGGTTGAAGGCTCTCAGAAGGCTGGGGGTCACAGTGGTGGTTGTAGGCAGAAGGATCTACTACTCTTTACTTATATCAGACCTGCTATCACTACAGGCATAGCTGGGAAGGGAAACTTCCTATGCCCTGTACACATGATAGGATTTTCCGATGGAAATGTGTGATAGGACCTTGTTGTCGGAAATTCTGACCGTGTGTGGGCTCCATCACACATTTTCCATCGGAATTTCCGACACACAAAGTTTGAGAGCTTGCTATAAAATTTTCCGACAACAAAATCTGTTGTCGGAAGCTCCGATCGTGTGTACACAAATCCGACGCACAAAGTGTCACGCTTGCTCAGTATAAATTAAGAAACGAAAGCTATTGGCTACTGTACGTACGTGTTTTACGTCACTGCGTTCAGAACGATCGGATTTTCTGACAACTTTGTATGACCGTGTGTATGCAAGACAAGTTTGAACCAACATCCGTCGGAAAAAATCCATGGATTTTGTTGTCGGAATGTCCGATCAATGTCCGACCGTGTGTACAGGGCATAAGGGTACACTGCAGCAGACACCTGGTTAGCTGATCTTTAACAAATAGAGAGGTAAATGAATAAATAGTGATGTTACGCTGTGAAGCTTCTAAAATTACTATAATAAAGTGCTGGTGCAATAATCAAAACACAATGGTGTATAACTATACAATTGTAAACTTACTGAGTGATAAAGTGAAACAAATTTTCCACAAACAGTAATCATCAATACCAAAAACACAGGTAACACTTCACGAGCGCCGAGCTCGTATACTTCCGTCACTTCTGATTCAGGTAATGAAGTCACGTGATGTGACGATACACGCCGGGATTGGAGCAATAGTCAGAATTGGAAGTGACGGCAGTATATGAGCTCGGCGCTCGTGGAGTGTTACCTGTGTTTCTAAACTAAAAGTGAGCGTATCTATGTTTACATTTTAATAAATATTTTACTGTTTTATCATTATGTGATTGGTTCCAAGTTGCCACCATCAGGTATTGATGATTACTGTTTGTGGAAAATTTGTTTCACTTTGCACTTTAGCACTCGGTAAGTTTACAGTTGTATAGTTATATACTTTTGTGTTTCAATTATTGCACCAGCATTTCCATAGATGTAACCACTCTGTATTACTTTTTCATTATGTACCCAGTGCACATAGGCCAGGTTTGCTTGAACTCAATTTGGCTTTTGCAGAAATCTGTCCAAAGACGTAAACATGAGCAACAAACCAATATAAGGGTGCATATATATACTAATAATTGTACCGTCCATTTAAAGAGACAAATAAGGAATTGTCAGTCACTGGTTTGTTGGTTTGTCAGCCAAACCAGCCACTGGAGCAGGAAACTGATACCGCGTACACACGATCGGTACTTTGGTCGGAAAAAGATATGATGACTTTTCTGACAGGATTCTGCTCAAGCTTGCCTTGCATACACACGGTCACACAAAAGTTCGTTGAACTTTCGACCGTCAAGAAGGCGGTAACGTACAACACTACGACGAGCAGAGAAAATGAAGTTCAAGGCTTCCGAGCATGCGTCGAATTGTTTCCGAGCATGCGTAGGAATTTTGCGCGTCGGAATTGCTACAGACGATCACATTTTTGGATAGGAACTTTTTCCAACCGAAAAATTGGGAACATGCTCTCAGTCTTTTGCTGGCTGGAATTCGGCCACCAAAAGTCCAATGGAGCATACACACAGTCGCATTTTCGGACCAAAAGCTCTCATCGGTCTTTTGCTGGCCGAATTTCCGATCGTGTGTACGCAGCATTACTGTTTATGTTAACTTTCCCCTTCAGCAATGCTTATTCTTCTTGTCCAGTTCCCATTGAATCCAGAATACCTCACGCCCAATGAAGGGGGCCTCTGCTGCCTCTGAAACATGTTGGCTTTTAAATGAGCATTACAAATAATGAACTATATCTGGACCGTTATATTGCTCCAGCGCTCCTCTTTCTACAACAGTCGGCATGCTTTTACAAAACTATGGCTTCTGTAAAGTGTTGCCTACCGACAAACCTTCACATCAGTCTAGATGCCCACTGATCTACACCAGGGTATCCACAGATATATTCCCCTAATAAGATGTTTAATTTACATTTTTTCCATTATCTGAGCTGCATTCAGTGTTTTATGATTTTGTTTTAACCTTTAGCACACTTACCTTGTAATTTCTAAATCCACATAATACCTTTAAATAACTAAACAGTTTGCATTATGTTTGAGTGTACAAGTAACCTATTAATTAAGAGGCATAATGACAGAGGACTTACCTGTAGGCTTGTAAGACATGGTCAGTCTTTAGCTTGCGACATCAGTTAGATTCTCAGACTATTTTATTGCATTATATTGGGAACCACATTATTCTAAGATACTATTATATGGGGGGCATGTTGTTCCACGCTACATAGTAACACAATGGACACTCTTCTTGGGAAGTTGGTATGTTCTCCTAGGAATCTACAGTTACCAATTTCACCTAGAATGCCACTTGGTGGTAAAATCTGATATTGTATCACATTCATATACACACTTCATTGTCCAAGGGAAATTGTATTTCTGTGGTATTCAATAATACACTGCTAAGGCAAGCAAGTGTTTATTTTGCTCTTACCTCTTTGGTAGAGCCAGTGCTGTAAATTCATGCATTGTATATTTTCAATAACTCTAAAAAATTGTGATGTTCATAGCAACCAATTATTACAATTGGTTTCTAACTTAGGTTAGCCATAGATATGATATAATCGTCAGAAGAGTTAACAACACCAAAAACAGGCCCTGCAAAATATCTAGCCAAAAATGCATGATGGTTTCAACCAAGAAAACATGTTTATGCACAGAGGGGAAATTCCTTCCCTTAGCTGAAGACAAAAAGGATAGATTTGCAAAATCTATTTCAGATGATCAGTTTTTTACTGAGAGATTGATCAGCTAGAAGGTGTCTGCAGAGGTCGCAGTATGTCTTTGGGCATGCACTAGCATCCTGTTCCAATTGTTATTTTTCCATGTTGATGCATATCCTTATCATGTCTACAGACACTAGATGGTGGCAGCCTGTGCACACAAAATATGACTAATCACAAACAGCCAAACAAACATTCATGTATGCACATGGAGCAGGGCAAGGAGAAGGGGAGGTGCTCAGGTGCCACCTTGCCCTCTTGATATGAAGAATGGTGTGACAATAACAGTTAGTCTGGAAACATCCAGGCAATTCTTTTTTCCCCATGCAGGCTCAGCTAGTAAGAGTCAAGGAGAAGCTAACAGACATAAGATTGTTCTCCAATCAGGCCATAAATGACCAGATCAGGCAAACTAACGACTGAAGACTAACTTTAAAAAGTAACATACATGTACAATGTTTTTTAGTAGAATTCCCTTATACAAATTATGAGTTATGAGTAAGAGTATGAAAATGTACACTATATGGCTAAAAGTGCACGGGACCCCTCCAAATTACTGAGTTTAGGTGTTTCCAGTGAAGGGTACTGTAAAGTGTAAGCGTACCTTTTCAGAAAAAAAATGAAAAGGTGAACTAACACTCTACACCCTTCTTCTCCTCCGGTCCCTGATGTACGTACTCCTGTGGGTAATGAGCTGTCAGTGCCCACACAGCCAGTGTAGCAGTCCAGGGATTTGAAATCTCCTTCTCCTTTCTTTCTGTAGACCTTCTGGAATGAATCAGAGCAATTTTGATTGGTCAAAGCAGTCATGGGTCAGTGCTGACCAATTGGATTCTCTCTGATCCACCCTGGAGCCCCTAAAGAAAGAAGAAGAGCAGAGATTTCAAATCCCTGGACCCCTACATCAGCTGCATGGGCACTGATAGATTATTACCCATGGAGGTGAGTACAGCAAGGCCGGGGCTGAGGAGGGTGTGTAGGGTGTAAGCTCACCTTTTTTATTTTTTTCTGAAAAGGTGGCCTAACCATTTAATGCTACAACATACAAAGGCATTTTATAGAACTGTGCACTTCCAACCTTGTAAAAAACCATTTGGGAAAGGACCTTTTCTATTCCACCATGACTGTGGCCCTATATACAAAGACATGGTTTGATAAGTTTGGTGTAAAAGGAACTTGAGTCCTAACCTTAACACTACTGAACGCATTTGTAATGATTTGCAATGTCAACTGCGAACGAGGTCTTCTTACCCAATAT
Source organism: Aquarana catesbeiana (assembly GCF_042186555.1). NCBI lineage: Eukaryota > Metazoa > Chordata > Amphibia > Anura > Ranidae > Aquarana > Aquarana catesbeiana. The sequence continues at coordinate 54,869,944 of NC_133330.1, read as the reverse complement.
CAGTACCTGACCTCACAAATGCTCTTTTTGCTGAATAGATACAAATTCCCACAGATGCACTCAAAAATCTTGTGGAAAGCCTTCCCAGAAAAATGGAGGCTGTTATACCTGCAAAGTGGTGTGCCAATTCTATATTACGCTATATGCTTTTTTATTAATGGCCATTGTTTCAGAGAATTCACTAAACTTATGTATAGCTCTGGCACTCAGATATCCACAAACGTTTGACCATATAAAGTATTTGGATGAGGAGAGGTGGTATATATGTTTCCACCATATCTAGAATTTAGTTTTTTAGAGCTAAACATTTGCTGTGTATGCACACGGTAACCAGTAAATTTCCCCTAAACTTTTACTAGCAACAGATGCAGGAATTTTATGAAAGTGAGCACTTGGATGTTTGTTTCCCAGCTAGATGAAGAGCCACTCCTAATATGTACTGTAATAACGTCATAAATCATTCACTTCCCCCAGAGGCCTCCAGTGACACTGTAACACTGCTTAAAACGCAAGGACTGAAATCTGGAAGGCCCGTGATCACTCAGTCCTTAGCTTGCGTCGTCTTCTTTTTTTTTTTTTTTTTTAGAGAATGTGGCCTAATGTTCTGCGTAATGTAACTGCAATAATTTATCCTTTAGTAAAGTGAGCTGTACAAAATACTTTGTGTGCCAGCTGCTGTAGATTCTTTCCAAAAGCGACTTCCTTTAAAGAAAACCTGTGGGAAAATAAGTAAGAGTTTAGATTGATAACTGACAGCATCAATTCTGAAGACATAGGTTTTATTTGAATACATACAGCCTGCCTGTATTTCTTTTGATAGTAGGAAGAAGTGTGTGGCCAGAAAATATATGGGGAAAAGCCAACTTTTCACCTCTGTACTCATAAAGTAAAACTATTAGCAAAACTTTTCTCTTTTTTTGGATAAAGTAAGAGAGGGTTATACCTGTTTATTTTTTGTCATCTGTGTCTCATTGCAGAGATTTCCCTTCACTTCCTGTCCTATAACCAAAACGGGAAGTGAGAGGAAATTCTTGCAAATTAAGGGAATCTCTTAGGGGCCCCCAGGTCACCAGAATTAGTGTCCCTATTGGAAGATTCCCCTCTATTACGTTTCTGGGGATAACCCAAAATTTGGAATTTTCTTTCAATGATAATGGTAAGCAGCACAAATAGAGAGGGTGAATCTCCCTAATGGGGGTCAAAAACTAAATAAAGTTTTGCCTTTAGTTGTACGTTTTATGCAAAGGCCTACTGTGCCTAGTGGTGAATCCAGCTCTAGAAATGGATTAGAGGAATAGATGTCAAGTTACCCAATATTAGGGGTTGTTTCCCAGTCTCCTGAGAGCTCAGCTAAATCTCCCATGGTCACCCAAGATGATGTACATTTCATGGAGACCTGAACATCCAGTCTTACAGCAGTACACTCGGCTCCTGTGTGGTGGCGAATACTGCAACCCCTGTCCTCTATACTTTGATCTTGTGGCTAAACGCCCTCCCCCATCCCCAGGAAATCTTCCATGCTGGAGGCCAAGTCTTCTGTACTGGGGCTCTGGTTGGAGGTATTCATTTGTCAGTAGGGCAAAAAAAGTTATCTATGAGAGGTCACTGTGTAGGTATAACCAGCTTGAGTCAGAACTTATTAGTTGCTACAGTCCCATTTCATAATTTGATATTATTATGCAGAGAGAGAGAAAAAGAAAATAATGTATATACTTTGATGTTCTTCACAGTAGCCTCATTACAGGATCACTAAAAGGAAAAATATTGTATTCTTCTAGTTTTCATGAAAGACATGCCCTTATTCAAATTGACAACGCCCCTTTTTTAATGAACCACTCCCATTTTTACCTAGTAAGCTTGGATAAAAAAAATGGTAGGGTATCAAGATCCAAATGCTTAGTAACAAGGCCATTCCTTCCTGTGCAAGGTGATAATCTCACCTCATTATAGGGGCTGTGTGCACCTGGACACATCTTTTTGGTTGTCAAGAATACCTAGACACTGGTTTGAAGATGTCTTTCCTCCCAAAGCACTTTGAAATCTGCCCTCTAGAGGTGGCTTATTGCTGGTGGTAGGGCGCAGGATTGTCGAAGGGGCAGCATGTCTGTACTTCGATAGGGGGCACAAAGTAGGAGAATGCTTCTGCTAAACAATATGTAATAAGCAGATTTGTCATTCTAACTTTCACTATCACTGTTGACAGGCTTGTTATAAAATAGTTTCAGTGAGATGATACAACAGTTCTTGGAAAATTATAACGTCAGATTGCTCTACTTGTGCCTTTAAGATGAAAAGCATCTACATGACATATGCTCAGCATCCAGGGCTCGTAAATTACTGTGCTTTAACTGTCATGCTGTTTTTCTCTACATATGGCACGCATATGCTGAAAAAAGGTATCCTGCATCCAATCTTACTGCGCATACCTGGAAAAAAAATGAAACATTGTTATTTTCAAGAGAACACATTTTTATTAGATTTGTCAAGTACATTGTAAACACATAGAGACATTTTGGTGCTTATGAAGCTTAGAAGTTCCCTATAAAACTCTCAGACCCCACTTACCCAAGGAAGGTGTTATAATGAAGTACTGCAGTCTTTGTCCAAATAAACTGGTAACATGTTTAGAGGAAGCAAAGTAATGCTAAAACAGTATAATATGCACTCTAAGGAGCCACATAATACCTTTGCAGGCCCACCCCCCAAATCCACCCCTGAAGCCCCCTGGGGACCCTGCATGCAAACACTAACTTTCTAAAGGTGTTGTATCTGCATAGGGCAATGCACACTCATCACTTGACAGAGATCATGTTTGGGAATAGCACCGCATTGTGGAAGAAGTTTCCCATACATGGAAATTTGGGTTTTTAAGAGTGGCTCACTGCAGAGGTAGGGTGACACAGTGATGGTTGGATGTGCCACAATAGCATGTCTGATGTAAGGCTTGAGTGCTAATTTGTTTTCTCTGAACATGTTACATGTTTAAATTAAAACGCATGTGATAAAATTTACTTTATGACCAAAACGTTGTGGACACCTGACTATTACATCTTGTGATATGGGGTGATTAAGCTCATGTGGTAGATGCATTTTTTAGTGAGTCATGTCAGTCCAAACTGCAGTTTAAGGGCATGGCAGCCCACTTTTATTAAACAAATATAAAGAAAACAAAGTCTTTCACGTCAGAATTTCTCTCAAGCAGGGGTTTCAGCTCCACAAAGCATTATCAGCAAAACAGGAAATGCTAAACCACTTGGCTACGCTTTAGCAGCGTAGCCAGTCCCTCTGACTGTATTGCTCAGCTCTCCTGGTTCTCTTGGCTTACTCAGCCTTGGTTACAGCACCTTGCTGCACAGGCCCACTCCAGGCCTCTAAATAGGGGTTCTTCTGATACCCTCTGGCTATCTCACTCCTCTGAGACCTACAAATTTCACCAGTCCCCTGTCTCCTTGTTGCCTTAGCTGTCTCAGTCTCCCAGATGCTCTCAACGGTCCCAGCTCTCTGTCTGATGGGCATGGAATCCCTCCCCCATGGAGTACAGTCTTCTCAGTAGAGCGCCCTTGTCTCCAAACAGGATCACACACCTGTCTTCAAAAAGGAGCACACCCCCCTCCTGGCTGGAGCCCTGAGGTATACCCAAGCCTTCATTTTAAGGGTTGTGTGCACCTGGATACACATCTTTTTGGTCTTCAAGAACATCTAGACACTGGTTTGGAGATGTCTTCCCTCCCAAAGCACTTTGAAACTACAGAGCCCAATCCAGGAATACCAAAATCTGGAGAAAGCTGTAAAAACTGTTTTCTCTGCTCAAAAGCGATACTCCGGAGTCTTGCATTCTGCATAAGTGTGAACCCTACATTCTTTTTACAATCATTTACACAGTGGCGGGGCCTCGCATTGTCACAATCTTTATGAGCTTGTGTAGCATCCCCTTCCAATTAATATAGATTGTCACCACTGCTTTGCAACTTTAACAGTCTCTAATGCCCCATACACATGAGCGGAAATTCCGTCAGCAAAAGTCCGATGAGAGCTTTTGGTCCAAATATGCGACCATGTGTATGCTCCATCGGACTTTTGCTGGCGGAATTCCAGCCAGCAAAAGACTGAGAGCAGGTCCTCAATTTTTCAGTCGGAAAAAGTTCCGATCTGAAATTCCGATCGTCTGTACCAATTCCGACGTGCAAAATTCCTACGCATGCTCGGAAACAATTTGACGCATGCTCGGAAGCATTGAATTTAATTTCCTCAGCTCATCATAGTGTTGTACGTCACCACGTTCTTGACAGTCGAAAGTTCTGCGAACTTTTGTGTGACCGTGTGTATGCAAGCCAAGCTTGAGCAGAATTCCGTCAGAAAAACCATCCAAGATTTTTCCAACGGAAATTCCGCTCGTGTGTACGGGGCATAACTGTTAGGGAAGTCAGGTACTGTTGTTGGGTAAGAAGATCTGGCTTGCAGGTGGCTTTCCAATTCTTCCAAAAGTAGTTCTATAGGGTTGAGGTCAGAGCTCTGTAGTGACCACTTTAGTTCTCATGAAACTATCTCTTTATGGAGCTGGCTTTATGCACAGAGGCTGGAGGAGTGTATCAGAGCATGGAAATTAATGGCTAAAATGCCTTGCTGTAGTACTGAAGGACCGTTCACTAAAAAAAACAAAAAAAAACCACATCTGAATGTGTTAATTTGGAGGACTGTCAACAACATACTTTTCTATATAGTGTCTTTCTGGTTTGAAAAATACTACAGTCATCTTTCTAAGTATCTTCACATATGGCTAAATGCATCGTATTGGCTGGAGTTGGGGCAGGGTTTGACTGTTACATTTGACACTGCCATGTCTAGCTAAATTTAGCTTATAAGTCAAGCAACAGTTATAAACCCAGGTGAACTCTCTGTGTATATCTGTAGAGAATCTATGAAAGCAGCCTTTCATTGGAGATCAGTGGGGATACAAGCAATTTATCCGGGGTCAGTGGGGATAATGCCACTAACATCTAGGGCCAGTGGCGGTCAGAATGCCACACTTACAGACAGCTAAAAAGATCATGCAGCCGACTCTGCCAAGTGGCTTGGCTCTGGAACTATTCAGGTACCATGAAATGAAAGCATTAGCAACCTCTGGAGGAATAAGAGGGCTCCACGGAACCTGGTTAAAAATGGCTCTATTATTATAAGATGCTAAACTTTTTGTTATGTTTATTCATGATGCATCAATGTTATGTTATCAATAAAACCCTTTGTAAAAGAAAAATGGCTCTATTAGAGTGTAAAACCGACATTTCCTCCTCTTTTCTCCTCCTTCTATTGGGGCATCAGTACAGACTGTTATGTACTCATAAAGCCCAGTAGGCTGAGACTATCTAATCCAAAAGTGGATATTGAGTCATTACAGTTTATGTGTAACTAAAATTCAGTAGTTGAGACATTCACTTACAAGGAAAACCTTTGCAAGGAAAAATATTTTAGCTTGACATTAATGGCTTTCTTTTAAACAGTACTTATTGCCTAATAATTGCCTGTGCTTTTACCCCCGCTAGCGGCTGAGAAAGGGTTAAAACCAACCGAGAAAGGGTTAAACCACCCGCAAAGCACTGCTGCAGCAGCACTTTGGCGGTATAGCCACGCTGCCAATTGATTTCAATGGGCAGGAGCGTTGGAGGAGCGGTATACACACCGCTCCCTCACCACTCCAAAGATGCTGCTAGCAGGACTTTTTTTAGCGTCCTGCCAGCGCACCGCTCCAGTGTGAAAGCCCTCAGGCTTTCACATTGGAGAGACAGGAGCGGCTCTTTCAGGGCGTTTTGCAGGCACTATTTTTAGCGCTGTAGCGCCTGCAAAGCGCCCCAGTATGAAAGGGGTCTAAGAGATATCACCTCACTTCCAGTCTTGTTAAAGCAGGATAAAAAATGGAGGGAGAGGTTGTCAATAGGACAGGGAGACACAGACAGTAAAAATAACTTGACAAGGGTTCAAATCCTTCCTCATGTTATGAAAAAATGTAGTATTTTGTCTTAGGCTGGGTTCACACTGGGTTCCCCACATCCAATTCGCATGACAGGAGAGTGTGCCTGGCTCGCAATGGAGCTGGTTCACACACCTCCGGGGCAGCCACGGTCTGCACTGGAAAAGGGTCCTGTGCGTCTATGGTTCTGATTCAGGACGGAATTCAGGCAAAAATTTGGACCTGATTCGCCCCTAAACACCCTTAAACCCAGCCTTAGTCTTTGTCCCCAATGGAGCGATTTCTCATCACTTCCTGTGCCAATAGAAAATGAGGGGAAGACTCACCAATGGGGCTCACAGACTGCAGTAAAAGAATTACAGGTGGAGTTGGGCTTTGATACTTCTTAAATGGGACCTTTAGTCAGAAAATTAAAGGGATTGTAAACCATCGTGGTTTTTCACCTTAATGCATTTTACTCACCTGAGCCCGGTCTTTCCAGCGCCGAGAACGAGCACACCAGCTCCAGCCGATGTCTCTGTTCCTAATTGGAAAGATTGATAGAAGTGTAGCCATTGGCTCCTGCTGCTGTCAATCCAATTCAATGATGCAGGGGGTGGGGCCGAGTCCTGCTGTCTGTCAATAGACGCAGCAGCAGAACACGGTAGTGTGCCCGCATGAGTGCCCAGAGGGAGAGCGCTTCTTCAACAGGGCTCTTGAGAAGAGGAGGAGCCAGGAGCACCGCTGAGGGACCCCAGAAGAGGAGGATCAAAACCAACTGCACAGAGGAGTTAAGTATGACATGTTTGTTATTTAAAAAAAAACAAAAATAAAGGTTTAGTTATTCTTTAAGTCCTGATAGATCACTTTAGGCTGGCTCCTTTTGTAGGTACAGCTATCTGAAACTTTAAAAATAAGTGCCTATATTGTTTAAAATCCAGTCATACTCTGTCTCACCCTGCTCTGCTCATGCTCTGTTGCCCTCTTCTTTTCGGCACTAAAGATTAACTGCTGTTCAGGGGCTCTGGGCTTCGGCAAAATGACAGCCTCCAGCAGGAAGAAACAGGAGCAGTGCTGGAGGAAATTTACAGGACACCCTAATTTGGAAGAGCTTACAGTCTGACTAAACCTATAAGCATAGATTTCCTTTCGAAGTTCACCTTTACCTGTAAGTTAAGTATAACATGGTCAAGCACGATGAAGCAAAAGTCCCCAGATAAATCTATCCCTCCCTTCATCAGCAAATGAATATACATGGTAGGAAGGTGATTTCAATGAAAGGCTGTTCAGAAACCGTGTTAACTAATGTAAAATAAACATGCTATCTCCTCATCAACACTGTAATACATAATCCTGCTCTGCCATCTGTTTGAAATCTTGTTCTGTACTTTCAGATTTTTCCTTTCCCCATTCAATTAAAAGCGCAGAAAGGCACTGTTACCGCTGTCGGCATTTGCCCAATTCCAATCCTGTTTGTTTTGTTTAAGGGTTTTGACTAGAAAGGAAGAAACAGATTAGGGGAAGTGGAAACATATTGGATTTAGCTGAATGATGAATGGACGGAATGTGAATCGTCTCTGAGGACCTAAACTTTATTTTTTTTATCAAAGACGGAGATGAAAATAGAAACTGGGTACTCCAGGGGATGTTTAAAAGGACACTACCTGAAAAGGGCACAGCTAGGGTTATGGCAAGCCATTTGTTTCTAATATAATGGCAAATCCTAGTTGGCTCCATGATCTCCATGGAGAATTTATGCCGTTAACCTTTTCGTGATAAGAGATCATTGAAGCCTAGACGCCCAGACCAATTATAGCAGCGTCACTATGTCTTAGTTCACTGAACAATAACGCTATGCCATAGTACCCTACCTAAATAATTTTTTTAAGGCAATATACGACTCTTATTTGGTATACTGTTTTGTTTTAATAAATGCTCTACTAATTTTCTCATTATTACATGCTGAGAAAACAACAAATCTATGTTCCTAGATTTACATTTAATCAACTTTTAAAAATGTTTTAATTTCATAACTTGCACTGTGTAGGGTGTACCTGGAATGCCAAAAATCACAGCCGCTCCCTTATAGAGACGTAATGTGCTCATTGAAGAAATGTCAAAGAAGGAGGCTGCCCACCTGACATACCCACCCTTCCCTTTTTACTATACCAATCCCAACATCATGAGTGCTGATATACCTTTGGGGTTGAAACATCAAGCCCTATTAGCACTACTGTGCTGGCTGTAACTGTCAATGTGCCTTTCTATATCCAAGGAACAGTGACAGCTAAACTGACAGGTTTGTTTGTAAACAAATCCATGTAATCACCATGATTATCTGTCACGGTGAACGAATGATTAGCTGGGTACAGATCCCAGCTCAGTCTGAACCCAGTTCAGCTAAACCTTTGGGATGCTGTCACATGATCGCATCCCTGCCGGACTATGAGCTGTAAGAGGGAGATCGCCCACCTCTTGCTACATGCAGCTGCGGGCCCACATGGCTATAAATGGACAGCATTATTGTCTGAATGTAACCATGTGGCCATATTAGGTCAATGATGTTAACGGCATCCCCACCCCTGTGTATACATGCAGCTGTGGGGTGGGGAATCTCCTGCCAACAGCTCATTAGGCTAGCAATACAGCTAACGTCTGGATTCGGACCAAACCAAGCTCATCCTTAATTGGGAAACAGTCAAGGTGGTTCTTCATTATTAGTATTAGAACAGCACTTTTCAGTGCTTAACACAGCTTTGCACCCCTAGTTCCACAACACTTATTGAAAAATTTATTTTTATGTTATGAGTGCTGCCTGTCTGCTGGCCAGTGGTGGCCCATCCATTAGGGGAGTAGGGGCACCGCCCCCCTAATCCATGCGCCTGGCCCCTAATCTACATGCAGGTTGCTGGGCGCATGGATTTCAATGGGGTGTTTGTTTTTTGAAGCAATTGAGTAGAGCCTGAGGCTCTAATTGGCTTCAGCGAAGGGTGGGCTCAGGGCGCAGTGCACTGTGCCCTGAGCCCACCCAGTTGTGTGACAATAGTAAATTAATATTTGCTATTGTCTTCCTGATTCTGCTCCCAGCCAATCAGGAAGCGGGTCTTAAGACCCGGTTGGCTGAGAGGAAAAGCGATCGTATTGGCCGCTGAGGGAAGGAGGAGGGAAGCCACCGTGGTGGCAGCTGTCGTAATCTGTCCCCCAGCAACACATACTTTCCTTACCTTTGCGGTCCACCACTCCATTCAGCCACCTGGAGCAAAGAAGGTACCAGTTGTTTCTAGGTATAAATGTTGTTTTTTCCACTAGTGCTCAGGGCCAATGTTATGCAGCGTACACACAAGCGGACTTTTCGACCGAGTCCGGCGGACAATCTGATCGTATGTGGGCTTCATCGGACTTTTGCAGTCGAAAATCTGACGAACTTTACATTTGAAACATGCTTCAAATCTTTCCGACGGACTCGAGTCCGGTCGAAAAATCCGCTCGTCTGTATGCTAGTCCGACGGACGAAAACCCACGCTAGGGCAGCTACTGGCTACTGGCTATCAACTTCCTTATTTTAGTCGGTCGTACGTCATCACGTACGAATCCGTTGGACTTTGGTGTGATCGTGTGTAGGCAAGTCCGTTCGTTCAAAAGTCCGTCGAAAGTCCGCCGGGATGGCCGTTGGACTTTTGTTGCCGAAAAGTCCGCTCGTGTGTACGAGGCCTTAGAAATCACAGGGCCCTGTATAGCCTATCTGACAGAGCTCCCCTGCCTCAATTGATATTTTTGCTAAAATGCATAACAGGGGTGGGGGGTGCAGATTTGGATCCCGTGCAGTGCAGATGGAGGGAGAAAAGGGAGGAGAAGCAGGAGGAGCCATAAGAGTCAGCAAAAAGCAGTACAGCTGACCCTCCTGCTCAGCAGGTGCCCAGGCCCCCTTTTTGTACTGATGGTGCCTGGGCTCGGTACAGGAGGGCTGCTGCCTTATCAGCTGCCCTGCTAGTGCTAGATGATTGGTTCAGTACTGTCACATGGGGCAAGACGGAAACCCTATGCTCAGACTAAAGCAACGTGGAACTTACACAGGGCTTGGGCTCCTTCGCTCCCAACAACTGAACAGAGTAGTGGGGCAGCAAAGGAAAGTATATGCTTCTGGAGAAGGTGCATTGAAAATCTGATGCAATGGCTCCTTTAAGACACACATGGTGATTGCTATAGCTATATAGCTGTTACTAAGTTACCCTAAGTTAAGCTCTTCCTGCCCATGTGGGAACAATAGCATGCCATCTGAAAATTGCAAATACCAGTGTAACAACGGGGAGCCCGTCACTGCGCGGATATAAAGGATATTAGACTTGATTTGTAATTGTTCCTTTCACGTCATTTACCAGTATATTTAATGATTACTAAGACTGTCTTCCTGTGACTGGCCTGACATATCTAATTATATTTGATCTTTCTGAACATTGTATTTGCCTATCCAATGATGCGGTTTACTGACCATACCAAATAGCATTCTTCTACTGATAAAAGCACAGCAGTGAGTGTAAGTGGCAATGTCAAGAGCAGGAGATGGGCTTGGCGATTGGGCACTTTCTATTCAGCAGCTTTTTCTCCTTTGATGTTTTATTTCTGCAGTAAAAAAAAAAAAAGTACAATATGTAAACTACTCAGAATAATATTTGTTCCAGCAATGAATTCTGGGACAGCTCGGTCCAAGAAAGTCATGCAGAATCTTGGTGATTCGTAGAGGGGAGCAAGATGCACCATGCTGAGCAGGAGGCCTTCGCTACAAGCAGCTGTCATGGCTAATCTCTGTCACGACACACAACTCTTTTGATTCCAACATCTTTTGGAGGAGCCTTATAAGGAATCAAAGTGAATTTGTTCGGTGTCGGCATGCCATAAGTGTTCAGAACTGAAAATGTTCAGTGAACCTATTCAGAAAGGTTGCTTGGTGGTGCTGGGATGGTGAGAATATAGCTAACAAGATAACACAATTGGTTTTTCCCTGTGTTGCGGGATATAATGTATCCTACTTGTTTTCCTTAAAGCGTTACTCCACTTTTGTTGAGAAAAAAACATTCCCCCCTGGGTGATCTATGTACATTGTAAGAATTATAACAACCTTTGTTGCAGATTCCTACCTTTTCTTATTCTGAAGAAATCCATGTGCCTCTGAGCTAAGTGGGTCTAATGGGAGAGGTTTCATAATTATCGGTCAGCTGTGGCAGCTGCACAGTACTAGTGATGAAAGCTGCAGGGCCTGCATCCCTTTAGGCGTGTTGCTATTGGAAAAATGACATTTTCGTTGTAGGGGATGCCTGAAATCTGACTTGTATCTTAGGCAGACTTCTGGGAAAATTGGAAAACCAATCACACAAGCGAAATGATGTTTCTGGGGAGTAGTCAGTACAACTCCATGTAGCCATATTGCATTGCATTTATAGAAAATTACAGTGGCTGCAGATTGAAAAGGAAAGGTCATTTTTAATAACATTCAATTACAATATGACTTGTATTGCAATTGTACACGCTATATTATTTTCCTTTATTTGTTTTTTTTTTTTCCCCACGAAAGTGGAGTTACCCTTTAAAGCTGAACTCCAGGCATGTATATATGGGAGCTGTTTTACCTGTCAAGACAGCAGAGCAAGACTGGTGACCTGACTTTTCTCTGCTGCAGGTAAGCAATACAGCCAGGTCACACATTTGCCCACGGGCTGTGATTGGACAGTGAAGGAGCAGAAGAACACTAATGAGCTCATCCTCTGCTCACTTCTCCTGGCAGCACATGTGCATTGCCGCTCACCTGACCTGCTCTTAGGCTGCTCCTCCCTCTTCATTCTTAGTCTTATAATGCAGCAGACTGCAACAAGCTGATACCAAGCCATATTCAGGTGTTTATCATAGCTACATTTAATAATACACTTGGTGATCCTATATTATTTTTACAGTACATAACTGCATTACTTGGGGTCTGTTTATAAAACATCTGCTGTGCGAATGTCTCAAGCATTTGCACAGCTGTCCAGAATAATCCCCGTTTTTTGCCTAATACGATCATATCTTGTGATCATCAGCTTCATCTAGTGGCTATAATGCAGTACTCCAAGTCGGGAAAATACTGCATAATGGCCACTAGATAGAGCTGACGATCCTAAGAAATAAACAGAATAGGCAAATAATGTGAATATCCATGACGGACATCTTTTGTTTTTTATAAATAGAACCTATGGTGTTTCAGGATTGTAAAAAACAAACATTTATACTTACCTAGGTGGATGCAGCAGCAATCCATTGCTGCATCTGTTCCCCGCTGTCTCTGCAGTGGGAACTGAGCAATCAAACACCACTGATCGCTCAGTTCTCCCCCTCCCCTCTGAGCAGAGAGCCCTAACTGGCGGTCACCGGCTCCCTGCTCTCCCCTCCAGTACTCCCTGGAGCGTTGGGCTGTGAATGGGGCGGGAGGGGCTTGCTCAGGCTCTCAAAGGATCACTGAGAGGCTGACCGGTACGGGTTTCAGGCTTCTGGGTGGATCCTGACCACTGTCAGCTGAAAAATGGGTCACAGGAATGCAGAACGAACTGCACTCCTGTGATCCATAGGAGAAGTATGGCCAAAAAGACTTAGGCCATACTTCTTCTTTATTATCTGATTGAAGTACAGCTTTCAGAATTTTTCGTTTCATTCTTGCCCTTAATAACCTATGTTTATAGGATTGTCCATATTTAAAAGATTCATCTGGTGGTTGAATAATGTTACACTATATGGTGTAAATGATTGTGGACACCTGACAATCACACTCACAGGAGCTTGTTGGACATCCTTTTTCAAAACTATGGGCATTCGTGTAGAATTGCCCCTCTCCTATTACTAGCTACAACATCCTCCACTCTTCTATGTAGACTTTCACAAAATTTTGGAGTGTCTGTGGGAATTTGTGGCCATTCAAACAAAAATGCATTTGTAAGGCCAGTTACTGATGTTGGATAAGAAGACATGCTCCCAATCAGTGTTCTAGTTCATCTCAAAGGTGTTTAGTAGGATTGAGCTCAAGTTCCTCTAAATCAAAATTATCAAACCATGCCATTATGGAGCTGGCTTTGTTCAGAGCACTGCTTCCCAAACTGTGGTCCGCAGACACGTGAATGGATTGTAATATGTGCAGTTACCCTAACAGACCTAAAAAAAATAACCTGCAACCAAAAGTTGTAAATGTTAATGGTGGCATTATAATGGACAGATCTACAGAGCCAGGTAACCAATACGACTAATGGTCCTTTATCCTTTACTACTAATGCCAATGAAAGCATTGGTCCTCAGTACCTGTTGAGTTCTGGGGTGGACTGGGTGGCTACAATAATGTACATACAAGTACACTCCATTTAAAACTGAAAATTAGGCCTGGAGATGCATATTTAGAGCTTTAGTACTTTATCCATCCTCACGCTGTAGTGCACTAAGCCAGTTGGAGATTTGAAAAAAAAGTGTTCCCAAGCACATTTGCTCAGGGCTCCTTGGATACTAAAATGTATCTAACCACAAGAACGAAAATGCAATATGTTGCAGCTCACTAACCCTTAGATGTGGTAGCTGCATTAACTTCTTTCTTATTATAGGCTTTTATCTTTTTATATTCACCTGTTGATCCTAGCAGTAGCACGTTTCCTGTCCTAAGGTGGCAATGTTAACTCACCATGCCGTATAGATGGAGGAGCAGCATTGTCACACTAGGCACCCGAAGTGTGGTAGGACTACAGAACACCTCCTCCTCCTCTCATCACCTCCAAAACAAAGAAGTGAGGTGTTTTATAGTTCACGGAGAAGAAAATTGGTAACATTGTTTGAGATTTCAGCTCAGTACACAGTAAGCACATTGGATTTCTGGTATATTTCTGTACCAAGAAAACTGTACTAAGCCTGAAAATAGAAAGAGAAATGCAGCCACTACATCCAAGGACTGGCAAGCTGCAGTGTATTACGTTTTTGGTCAGTACTTAGTTTCTCAGGGCTGCCAATCAGATCTGCTTGGATGTTTGAATCAAACTGTTGATACATCAGGTAGAGAGAGAAGATATGATGCATCCCGGGCTTTAGGAAGAAGATGCTCACCCATGTGAGGAGCTCTGTTAAATCTGGCTACAGTTAGGAAGAATAGAATGCAGATAAAAGTAAATGGAGTTGATTATATTCAAGCTCTTGCTAAATAATGTCCCTCAGGGGCAGAAACCTACCCTTCTGTCTCCATTTCTTAACCCCTTTTTGCCTATCCCCAACCTCCTAAACTTTTTCCATTCCCACTGTACATCGCTGGCAGTGCTTACCTACTCCTCTTGTGAAGGTTTATTTAATTTCTTCGCCCCACATCAACCCCCACCCCCATCCACACTTTGAGGATGGAAGCTATTACACAGATCCATAGTTGGCTCCCCTCTAAATTTTGAGGGATATTGTCAACTATGAATTGACAGATGTCCAGTTTCAGATGAGTATTTTAATTACGCGTTATAAAAAAAAAATAAAGGGTTGTAAAGTCCACGTTTGCTATGATGTGCCTCAATATCACACAACATTACATAATACCATCCTCATTTTTCTTATACAGTTCCGTTATCCACCTTATGTGCTTGTGCTCTATCCCCCCCCAGTTACACCTTTATTATATATATATATTTCATAGAATAAAACAAGAAGTAAAAAATACTCTTATAGGGCGTACACACGGTCGGACTTTGTTCGGACATTCCGACAACAAAATCCTAGGATTTTCTCCGACGGATGTTGGCTCAAACTTGTCTTGCATACACACGGTCACACAAAGTTGTCGGAAAATCCGATCGTTCTGAACGCGGTGACGTAAAACATGTATGACGGGACTATAAATGGGGCAGTGGCCAATAGCTTTCATCTTTTTATTTATTCTGAGCATGCGTGGCACTTTGTCCGTCGGATTTGTGTACACACGATCGGAATTTCCGACAACGGATTTTGTTGTCGGAAAATTTTATCTCCTGCTCTCAAACTTTGTGTGTCGGAAAATCAGATGGAAAATGTCTGATGGAGCCCACACACGGTCGGAATTTCCGACAACACGCTCCGATCGGACATTTTCCATCGGAAAATCCGACCGTGTGTACGGGGCATTACTCTGTTTTTGGAATTGTTTCTTGGTCTCTCCACCCCAGTAGACAAGCTCAGTTGGTAATGTTTATTTTGTGTTGCCTTGCAGTGTTCTGTATCCTGTGGAAGAGGCGTTAAGACCAGAGCCACCTACTGTGTGGCCAAAGATGGAACCAACGTTGAACACGAATACTGTAAACACCTTGCAAAGCCAAACACGCGGAAGAAGTGCCGAGGGGGGCGATGTCCGAAATGGAAGGCCGGAGAGTGGGGAAAGGTAAGATTTTGGTTTGCTCCTGTTTTGCCTTACCTAAATGAAGTTGTGCTCATAAAATGCTTTATGTAGCTTGTTTTAGCTTGTTTTGTAGTGATGTTAGTTTAGAGATGGGGACCCGCTATGTTGATCATGATTTGCATCTATACTGGCAATGGAGTATGATCCTACCTGGAATGGGGGTGGGTGGAACAAATTAAAGTGGTTGTAAACCTTAGACATGAAATATGAAGAAAGCATCCCTCTATAGTGTGTACTTCAATTAAGAGCACTAGGGGGTTGATTTACTAAAGGCAAATTGATTGAGCACTTTGCAAGTGCAGTTGCTCCAGAGCTTAGTAATTGAGCAGAAGTTCTGCTTACTTCCATCATCCAATCATGTGCAAGCAAAAATTCTGTTTTTGAAATTTTCCTTGCATGTGAATGGGTATTCTTTGCAAAGTGAAGCTTTACCTCATTTACTAAGTTCTGAAGCAACTGTCTATTTGCCTTTCGTAAATCAACCCCTAAGTGTCATTTCTGCTGCTTCGTTCCTCTTCTGTCAGCATGAGTCACTTCTGACTTGTTTTCCTGACATCAAGAGAAAAAAGGTGACAGCAAGGGACCTCCAGCTGATTGACACCCTCATCTCTATGCCAATGTGCTGGGTGTCTCTTCCCCCCCAATCAGCTCCCAGAGCTCTCCTCGCTGAGCTCTGCAGAGTGTAAATTCAGCTCTCTGCCTCCTTTTTTCTGACAGCTCAAACAAGCTTTATAAATTCTGGATTTTGTATGGATGTAGAAGACTTAAGATGCACAAGTACAGCTTAAGTAGGAGGATTTGTTTCACCTCTGTGTATCATTAGAAGATAGTCACTTCCCTGGCTATATGTAAGCGTTTAGAACCACTTGAAGTTTTTTAACACTGCATGTAGTTGCACTTTAAGGTTGGGTTCACATATGCGCATGCAGCAGCTCACAGCAGGAGTCCGGTGCATCCTCGTTCACCTTTTTTCAGATCCGATTTCAGCCCCAAATTTTTGGCTAAATTTAGACCTGAAACGGACCAAAGGACGAACAGCGTTCCTGTGCAAATCACACCGAAGCCGCTGCGGAGATATGTGAACTGGCTCCATAGAGAGCCGGTCACAATCTCCTGCTATTGCAAATTGGATGCGGGGAACCCACATCCAATTTGCACTAGTGTCAACCCAGCCTAAATATTGTTTTTCTGTCTGTCCGCAAATTAGATTTAATATTGTGGTGCAACCTCTGTTTAGACGTTTGTGTTAACAGTCTACTTATGTGTAGTGCTGATATATCAAATCTGTGTATACCTTGTATACTGATCACACAGTCTGCTGTGAATAAATAATAATACATTGTCAACACACCTTATATCTTCTGCTTTCAGAATAGAGCTTACCTGCTTTTTAGGCTCCATTCACACTATCCTTCTGCATTTGGTTTATTTAAAAGCAGGCAGAATTATCTGGGAAGTATAAACAAACTATTTGACAGCCGTGCGGGTGTGGGAGAGCGTCTCCGAATGGAGACTCTGCATTTGG
Organism: Aquarana catesbeiana; assembly: GCF_042186555.1. Classification (NCBI taxonomy): domain Eukaryota; kingdom Metazoa; phylum Chordata; class Amphibia; order Anura; family Ranidae; genus Aquarana; species Aquarana catesbeiana. The sequence goes on along the minus strand of NC_133330.1, from coordinate 54,853,069 downwards.
GGTCGCTCACCCGCATCTGCATGGCTGTTAAATTGGGACAAGTGGCTGTTTCTACGAGAGCTGCTGCATGCCAGTAAGAGTGAATGGGCTTCCTACACGAAGCATCTGATGGCTGAAGTTGCATAACCAAGGCACTCATTCACAGGCTATGATTGTCAGCGCTTGTCTGAATGATGCCCAAATGCACTTACTTGTGTTTACATGCGTTAAGAATATCTAATCATCCCCTGATTGCATAAAATTCTATTTTTTCAAAACACAACCAAACTGAATGTACCTAAAGGCTGGTAAAAATATCATGTGAATTCTACCATTTAAAGTCCAGCTACGGGAATTGCATAAAAACTATACTTGCAGTGCCCCATTGCCTTCTCCCCAACACTGAAAGGGTTACATGCTCATCAATTACCTTACTGCTCGCTCTGCCAGGCTCTGGCGCTCTCCTCTGCTCTTGGCTCTTTTTTGTACTTGATAACATCATCTTTCCACTGCCATCTGGAACATTTTATGGTAGTCATACATGCTTTGATAAATGATCAATTTCTTTTCCAATAGTTATATCAGGAATACTCGATCTATAGTCAACAACCCATTCAATTGAGATGCCATACTTGGAGAAGTGGATTTCTAGCAATAGTTAAAGGAGTTGTAAAGGCAGAAGGTTTTTTATCTTAATGCCTCCCCAGCCCCTCCTAATCACTTACCTGAGCCCCTTCTACTCTGCAGCAATGTCCACGAGTGTCTTAGCTGTCCCAGACACTCCTCCTGATTGGCTGAGACACAGCAGCGGCACCATTGGCTTCCACGTCTGTCAATCAAAATCAGTCAGCCAATCAGGGAAGAGAGGGGACGGGGCTGGGTCGGGGCTCCGTGTCTGAATGAATACACGGAGCTCTGACTCGGCTTGGGTGACCCTGTAGCAAGCTGCTTTCTGTGGGGGCACTCACCAGAGGGAGGGGCCAGGAGAGCAGAAGAGGGACCCGACAAGAGGAGGATCCGGGCTGCTCTGTGCAAATCCAACTGCATAGAGGAGGTAAGTATAATGTGGTTGTTATTTATTTTTTTTTTTACGAGACTTTACAATCACTTTAAGATATGATGGGAGCATGCAATTGTAGGTTATCGACCGTAGCTTGATACTATGTAACAGTGATGGGCCGTAATGCAGGGCCCCCTAATCTACATGCGGGACGCTGGACACATGGATTCCAAAGGGGTTTTATTTTTTTTTTTGAAGCACGTGATTAAAGCCAGAGGCTCTAATAGGCTTCAAAAAAAGGGTGGGCTCAGGGTGCAGAGCACTGCGCCACAAGCTTACCCAGTTGTCACTATTGTCACATTGATTCTCCTCCCGGTCAACCAGGAAGCGGGTCATGAGATGCCGAAGAGGAGACGCAGGGGAAGCCGTCGTGGGTGCATTGTTTGCCACCAACCCCCCCCCCCCCAAAAAATATATATTACCTGCCGCCACTGCTATGTAATCTCATAATCCTAATGATCCAAATAATGTATTCATGAACAAAGTATCTCAGTGCTGTAGTTCGATAATTTATTGCAATGGCAGATCGTCTACGTTTAATCAAATTCAATCTAAATCAAGTCAAAATCAATCAGAGGAAGTTTGACTGTTTGTAGTTTTAATAATTTGGATTAAGTCGTACCTTGATTGGATAATAAAATTGAAGCATATGTGGCCACCATTAGAGAAGAGGCTTCAGGAGAAGAGTTGCACAGATGGAGGGAGCCTGCTGGAGCGAAGAAAATTGTAAGTATTATATCTTATTCCTTTACCACTAGAATAAAAAAGCATGTAACCCTCACATTGCAGGGGGCCACGCTGCAAGGCAAGCTTTTTTGTAATTCTCAGAGTTGAGCTTTAATATGACATTACTATGTATTTAGAAATGTCCTATTGACACATATAATGCATGTATGACAGCTCTTATACAACGCTTATATATTCTCTAACTTTGTGAGTATTCATTTAACTGTGTGTTTTTTAACACAATAAACCTCCGGTAATGCACTAGGCGTTTGCGCCCTCCTGTTTGCACTATTACAGTTATTAGTTTTCTTAAGGCTTAAGGCTTGCAGTTTCTGCAAGTACAGAAAACAACTCCTTGATCCTTTTGCAAGGGTTTACCAGTTCTGAAAATAGCAAGGTGTCAGATCCGTTTCATCTGTTGCAGCCACCTTTACCTTTAGGCTAGTATGCCTACCGGTACTTTCATTCTCCATGAGTACAGTAAATTATATGAGTACTGTATATAATATACTCACAGAACTGGGATGTTCCCCAGCAGCCCCAGAGGGAGAGTTCACGTATCATGTCAGATGGCTTCAGGATGTAGAGTGATTCAACAAAGACGTAGTATGCAGGTGCGACCAGGACTAATGACTGACTAGACGCCAAGTTTGCAGGGATCAGGGCAGACAGCAGGCAATGACAGGGTACGCTATCCAACTGTACAAAAAAGTGACAACCACCCCAACCTATAACTGGACTTTGCAGCAAGGTGCACTTGGAAGGGCAATGCACATCGCAAACAAAATATTTTGCAGCACACTTACCAGCCAGCCTGCAAAACAACCAAATTGACCCTGTCTAACAATTCACAGTAAAAACAGAGGGTTTTGTTTGCACACATTTGCAAATATATGCGTAAGCCACAGTGCCAACGCCAAGGGACATCTGTTTATGCTGCGGTCCTAATTCTAAATGTCAAGAGCCTCCATAGTAGGAGCACATATAATAATGGATAGATTCATGGCAGGTATGCCTAAAGGGAGCCCACCTTTCCTTAGAGGCACAGGGACACTTGACGCCCAGAAAAGTGGCAACCACCCCAACCTAGAACTGACCTTTGCAGTAAAGTGCACATGGAAGGGCAACACACATCACAAACAAACAACAGATTTCCCAGGACACTTACCAGCCAGCCTGCAAAACAACCAAATTGGCCCCGTTTAACAGTCTACGTTAAAAACAGATTGTTCTGGTCCGCTATCCAAGCAAGGTTCAAGGCAGGCAACAGTCATTAGCATAATCCAAATCCAGGTAAAGGGTCAGGGCAGGTGGTGATCAGAAGCATATCTGTTATCCAGGCAAGGTCCAGTAGCAGACACAACCAGAGAAAAGGCAAGGTACAGAAGCCAGGTAGGACACCACAGCCCCACTGGCCAGTCAGATGAGTTGGAAGAGACAGAGCTAAACTGTTGCCTAGCAATGAAGATGCCTCCCGCCGCCAGCCAGTGAGAGTGGAGGTGCATTGATTACAGTACAGGGACTGTGCCTCAGCAACTGACGCCACCAGAAATGGGAGAATGTCTGACAGCTGCTAGGAGATACCAAGAGGTAGTAGAAGCAGCTTAACACCCTTAATATTACCCCCTTCTTGAGGAGGGGCCTCCAGGCCCAAAGGAGAAGGCTTACCAAGATGGAAGTAATGGTAACTCCTTACTGGGGAATCAGCATGAACAGAAGTGTTCCTCAGGGTCGCAAGCTATGCAGTTCACGAGGAATTTTATTATCAACAGGGTTGATTTTGTTTAATGATTTTGAAAGGTCCAAAGAATCTTGATGCTAGCTCTTGAGAGTGGATTTTGAGAATGATATTGCGGATAAATAGCCACATCAGATCACCAACCCTGAAGGTGATAGTGGCCAAACATTGCTCAAAACTATTATGCAAAGATTTCCAAATGGCAGAAAATGGTCCACAAGCTTGTTGACCTCTGAAAAATTAGAGATGTGGAAATAAAAGCAGGACCTGGTATGGAAGTTACAAACACAGGGGTGAAAAAAGACAACGAAAAGAAAGAGGCCCATTCGATTTACCTGTTGGAGATAAAACTTTGTTTTTCCATTAGATTGGGGGTGATAGGTAGAAGAGACAGAACAATTCCCAAATGAAAAGAAAAGCCTTCCAAAAGCAGGAGATGAACTAGGATCTGCTCCCTGAAAGAATGTTCACTAGGTTGTTATGCCTTACAACTTTTTATTTAAAAAGGTGGAGAGATGTTAGGTAGAAGGCAGCGAAGGTTAGACGATTACAGGCCATCTTGCTAAAATAGTCCACGATAACCCAGATGACAGTCTTGCCCTTGGAGGGTAGCAGGTCAACAATAAAACCTATTCAAAGATGAGTCCAATGACATTCGGGAAAAAGTAGTGGTAGGAGTGGCCTAGAAGGCTTAGTCCTGCAGGCTTTGAACACAAGTCTTGCGGGCCCGATGTAGGCTGTAGCATCCTTCCTGAGAGCTGGCCACCAGACAGAACTGGAGAGAAGAGAGATGGTTTTGCACCTTGAGTTGGAGCTGAGGTCCAACAAGCAACCATTTGGTAGGGGTTGTTGCTAGAAGCAAATATCTGAGCTGCCTGGGGTGGAAATATATGGAAAGAAGGTGGCAATAATCTGAGCAGAAAGTAGAATGAGGTGCCCATCGCAGAAGAGCAGGGTCCCAAAAATTTGAAAAAAGAGCACCTAACATAATATTTTTAGAACCCAGACAATTACGACTTTAGAGTTACCAATGTCTGTCCAAAGACACCCATATTATAACAAGCAAGGTAACCGGTCTGACTGTGGCTGGTGGTCAGACTGTGTAAGGGGTAACATGCGAATGAGTGTCAGTAAGCACTGAAAGTGCCTTCAGGAAATCCATAAGTTTGAAGGATTTCTCCTTAGAAATTTTAACCTTTTCTTCGCTCACTTATTGTAAATAAGATTACTAGAATCCAATTATGGAAGGTTTTATGGTGTGGGGATGGGCACGTGATTAATCTTTCATGGCTGTCAGCAATACTTCTATCTATCTATGGCCACTAGAGATTAGTGAATCTTTTCTGGATCTGTTGATGGACTGGTAGACCTCAAAGCAGGTCAGACATTGAAATCTTTTGTTACATTTTTCCCAACCAATGGTTATTGAATAGAAAAAAATGTATATCCCTCACACACAAAGATTTTAAATGTGCAATTTCATTGATTGCCATGGAGAATATTATGTAGAATTGTGCAATAACCACATGTTATAATCTGCAAACTTTCAACTCATCCAATAGCTACTTCATAGAATTGATTCTATCTACTGTATATAAGCATATTTGAATTTATGTGACTCTCTCGTACATGCATAGATGCTATGTGTACAGATTTCCATTGTTGCTCATGCGTTTTAATGTGCATTTTTTTAAAACGTGTTTGGACTCTTGAACATTTGTTTGGTGCCTATTATTAGTCTGTTTATATGTGGATTCTCAATTTGGGTGACCCCTCATCCCAAGAGGCCCCCTAGCTGTTTGTATGTCTTGGATGTTTAAAAATTATATTGATGCCAGAATTCCATCTCTGTTTCTATCAACCAACCTTGCACGTTTTGGCTCCTCTGTTACATTCCCAATAATATGAAATAAGTAAAGAAATCCAGCAGGGAACAATAGCCTCAGTAAATTACTAACCCAGGACCTCAAACTATCTCACCAATAAAAGGAAATGATTAAATGATTTAACTCTTGAGCAGCTACCAAAAACTAAAATATTAGTTTTGGGTGGACTGACCCTTTAAGGCGGACCTTTACTCAAAAGTGAAAGTGCTCCTTATTCAACTCCCTACCCAGTGCCCTAACACTGTTGACTTTTTTTATTTTTACGGGAAGTTGACACCTTTTTTTGACAGGTACCCGCTCACACTTTGTTAATTCTTGCCTAGGCAAGAATGACATGCACTTAGGCATGCCTCCTACCCATGTTTCCTTGCCCACAGCCTCCTGTAACACGTCACACATCTCAGGAGACTGCAGGACTAGTCCCGCTGTGCCATGTGATCTCACACATATGCAGTGGGGAGCCGGCTTTGATTCCTCAGGAAGTCACAGTTGGATCGCATATCCAAAAAAGCAGCATTGATGACACACAGCAGTAAGAAATACCGGCTGTGTGAAGACAGCGTTGAACCCTCAGGTACTGATAAGTACCTGATTTTTAAAAGTCAGTAGCTACAGTATTGTAGCTGCTGACTTGTAATTTACACAAAAAAAGTTTAGGTATTGATTTTGGCAAAACCTAGGATAGTTTTGCTTGAAGAAAGCCTTATAAAGTAGGATTGGCTGGTTCCACAAACATTTACTAACAAATGTATAAAAAGCAGGTAGTGTTAAAACACTTTGCTGAAATTAGTAGGATTTCCCTTTTCCTTCCGTATGGTAAAAACTGGTTGAATTGGCAAATCAACATCATTTTGTGCATGGCCAGCCTTAGACCCAAAATGGAAGGGCAATGTGCCTTGGCTGAAAAAGTTAATGGCTGTTTTTTGATGCACAAACTTGAATTAAAGGGCATATTGATGACAATGGTAGCTCAAGAAAACACGCATTACAAAAGTGTGTCAGTGCATGTTGATGTCACACATCAATGCATAAAAACACACATAGTTACCTCAAGAGTAGCACCAAAGATGTTGGACTTTTGTGACTATCCCATACTTCAGAACACCCCTTCCTAAAAGCTGCTTACATTGATTTATAACTCTAATGCCGCGTACACACGATCGGAATTTTCGACAACAAATGTTCGACGTGAGTTGTTGTCGGAAATTCTGACTGTGTGTAGGCTCCATCTGACATTTTTTGTCGGAATTTCCGACCAACAAAATTTGAGAGCTGGTTCTCAAATGTTCCGACAACAAAATCCGTTGTTGTAAATTCAGATCGTGTGTACACAATTCCAACGCACAAAATTCCACGCATGCTCGGAATCAAGCAGAAGAGCCGCACTGGCTATTGAACTTCCTTTTGCTAGTCCCGTCGTACGTGTTGTATGTCACCGCGTTCTTGACGTTCGGAATTTCCGACAACATTTGTGAAACCGTGTGTATGCAAGACAAGTTTCAGTCAACATCCGTCGGAAATAAATCCATGGTTTGGTTGTCGGAAATTCCGATCGTCTGTATGCGGCATTAGTGTGAAAACGACATCAGTAGTTTCACTTAGAGAACAAAAGTGTTCCATAATTGCGATCCCATACTGAGTCTTACTACTAGGAAGGGTCACAAGCTGGCAAATGACTATGACCTTGATAATTAGGGATGGCAGAACTTCCCAGTTCCTGCAAGTAGAAACTCCCAAGCTGTCAGCTGCAGTAATCCCATCTGTACTGACTGCTTCTACCTATACATGGTTGACATGTGACCTCGGAGCCTCTACATGGGAACAACTTCCAGTAAAGGGAAGTTTATTTGCCTCTGCATGTGGTATCACACAAAGACTTACGCCATCTGGTTTAGATCAGCAGTCAACCTTGTTTTATGAATCTTCCTTTTCTTCTTATTTTTTTTTACAATTGTTAAATAACACAAAAAAAATTCAGGCTGTATATTAAGTTATTAAACTGTTTCCTGTATTCACAATGCATACTTTGTTTCACCTTCACACTGCCTTAGATGTTGGAAGCTTAAAGGCATAGTCCATGTATTAAACGCACCAACAATGATAGAATAAACAATGTGAATTTATTACGTTTTTGCATTCAAGCTTGCAGAGCATTGGTGACGCAAACATTGCATTGCTGACCTCCAGCCCCGGGTCCGTATGGAGGTACAGACCTGCTGATATGGGGCAGGAGGAAGTAATGATTGAACTATAAATACAGTGACATCATTTCCCTGCTGTGGTGAAACATGTAGTATGTTCATTCACAGACTGGCTGTGCAGGGAAGGGGGTGCAGTTTGGAGGGGGGTTGGGATATGTGACCATGCTTCAAGGTACACCCTAAAACATGAAACATGGTAAAAAAAAAAAAAGGTGAACTAAGCTTCTAAAGCAATCCTGTAGCACAGTGGTCTCCAAAGTGCAGCCAACGGGTCGGGTCCCGTGGGGCACTATTCCTCCCACTGACAACACCGATAAGGCATCATTCTTCCCACTGACATCAACAATGGGGCACTATTCCTCCCACTGATACCAATGATGGGACACCATTTCTCCCTTGCACACCAAAGATAGGGCACTAGTCTTCTGACTGATACCAACAACAAAAACAACAAAAGGGCACTATTCCTTCCATTGATTTAAATGTTGGAACACTGTTCCTTCCACTGATGGGGCACTATTCCTGCTACTGACACCAATGATGGGGCATCATTCCTCCCACTGACACCAATGATGGGGCACTATTCATCCCACTGACCCCAGTGATGGGGCACTATTCCTGCTACTGATGCCAATGATGGGGCATAATTCCTGCCACTGACACCAATGTTGAGGCACTATTCATCCCACTGACACCAATGATGGGCACACTATTCAACACACTAGGAAGTGTTAGCTAGTAACAGTAAATTGGGCATAGAGTGACAAAAATGCATCAACAATGAAAACTGTATGTCAAATGATCAGTAGAGCCAAAAATATAGACAGTTGAAGTTATATGCAAATCCAGAGTTTTTCTGTAAAAGTCACTTCCTGAGCCTTACAGGAAACCTGTACTAAGAGAAACAATGTAGGCTGCCACCGATCTCTTCTTCCGAAAGTGCTAGTCATGCTATTCCAGTGGTTTTAATACTGACTGCTAAAAAAAAATATGCAGATTAGAAGTTTTGACTTCAAGCCACGCACCGAGCATTTTTGAGATCTGATTATGACAGGTATATCCTAACCCTTTTACTGGACAATGATGTGTACAGCACCTCATGGCACTGAAAACGCCCTTCAAACAGAGAACACCTCCACCGCGCCAATGGCCCTAAATTAACCCAAAAATTGCTGATTGTTGCAAATATTAAACTCCAAATAAATGTGAACTATTAGTAATGTTGAGCTGTCCCTTAAAAATAAAATACATGAACCAAATATTTAATCCCAAATGTCAATCGCTCACCTAATACCCCCTCAAGACATATAGGATAAATATGAGGTGCTCTAAACGTTTTAAATGCCAAAAATGATATATATATGTTAACACAATAGTGGTGTGACCCTCTTATTGTGATAATTACACCTCGTGATAAATAATATTACTATCACTCTATAAATAACAAACAAATGAAAATAAAATATAATATATAAATGTGACGTTCAGGTGAAACAATATGTGCAGTCACTTCACTCCATGCTGTGACATTTCAAAACATCACATCAAAGTCCATATATTTCAAATGAATCAGCCCAAAAGGAACTGAAACCAATTCCTGACTGAATCACTGAAAACATTTAGCAATAAAAGCTGTGAGCTTATTTTGTAATCTCCTCAGTTGACTCCTGGCTGTACTATACAGCCGAATCTCACACCAGATCTCTTTTCTGTAAAGTGAACCCAGAAGCCCTCTGCTCTGAGAGCTTCAGGTTCACAGCTGTCATATGTTGCCAGGTAAACAATAGATCAAGTATAGTCTGTACTCGATCTAATAAACAAGATTGCAGGGAAGTCTAAAAGACCTGTGGTGTCCTCATAAAGAGAACCCCGCAGCAATTCAGTTAAGTAAAAACATAATAAAAATAAAACATGTAGTAAAATAATGAAGTTCATCCCTTTGATCTAAAGAACTAAATTGTTACAATGTTTCTCTTTATCTCAGCCTAAGCTAAACTTGGCAGGCTGCCTGTTTTTTTTTTTTTTTTTGTACAGCTGTTAGCAGTGAGCAGAGAACTCTCTGCACTGAATTGGGAAAATGCTGCGTTAAGATCGTAAGGGGAGTAGAATCGCAATCTCGGTTCTTTAACGATTAATCGTGCAGCTCCAGCTTGTAGTTTAATACCGTTTTGTGGGCAAACACAGTCGCATCTTTTGTATATCTTACAAAAAGTTGGAGGTTATGTCGTGTTTACATGTCTGACCCCAAGGGGCACCTCTATGCTACAGTAACACAACCACTCTAATCTATACCCTAATGATTTATACTTAAAGGTTTAATATTCCATATATAATAACACATTTGTATCCTATATGATAAAAAAAAAAAAAACAAAAACTAGATCTAAACTATCGCTTGTCTGTGAATCAAATCTAAAATGCCCTTTTTCATTTCTCCAGCTACCCCTTAGCTCCTCTTTTTCTCGATATATGATAAATTAGTCCATTTCATCTGTTTTATCTTAGTGAGGCCCATGTGTAATGGTAATCCTAGATAATATAATTGACAACAAATGCAATTCCTCCATAATGTACCAAACATTGAAAGCCTCCTGACTGTATCCTGTCAAACACATGTATCAGGGCCTCCCTCTTGTTCTAAGGCTGTGAATTAAAGAACACATTCTAAATGCAGCAATTCCTCTGCTTTATACCCATGACAGCTTTTAGAATGTTCTCTTCTGACAGCAAAGACCCTACATGAGAAAATCAGCACGTACTATATTATTTTCAAATGCTAGAAATGTACCATTGTTATATTATCAGGTCCTAGACAGTTGCACAATCCGAGGATTGAACTTTGAAGGGGCAGCAGGACACTGATGAGGTCATCCCTCTAATCTCTCTGTACTCTTATCGGCATGTTTCCCGTCTGCGCTACTGTGGAACCTGATTTTCCCAATCTGCTGTTCTAGTCTGAGTGCTGCTTTGCAAAATACTACAGAATGCTGATAACAAGAAAGATGTAGATGCTTGAACTACCTGTATTGAGATATGTGCCCCCCACCTCCCACCCCCCTCATGGTCTAGCGGTTTTGTACGGTAGAACATTCCACACATCATTACGTCCATAGACCTGTTCTTGATGCAAGGACGTCAGGAACAGTCCACCGCTGGATCGTGAGGGAGCCCCATTTGCAGGTGGAGTAGAGGATCAGGTGAGTATAAGCTTTCTCCAATTCCCTGGTGAAAAATGAGCAGTTGACCCGTGCAGTGCGGATACAGGCCCACTGTGTGGGTAAAAGGTTTTTTTTGCTCAGACTTACTCTTTTTATTTTTTTTTATTTATTTATTTTACTAAACTTAGGCTTTAAGAGCCCTTTCACACCGAGGGCATTTTGCAGGCGCTATAGCGTTAAAAATAACACCTGCAATCCGCCCTCAAACAGCTGCTCCATTGTTTTCAGTTTCCGAGGGCTTTCACACTGGAGCGGTGCGCTGGCAGGACGTCAGGAAAAGTCCTGCCAGCAGCTTCTTTGGAGCGGTGAAGGAGCGGTGTGTTTACCGCTCCTCCATCGCTGCTCCCCATTGAAACCAATGGGGCAGCGATGTGATACCGCCGGCAAAACGCCGCTATTGGGGCGCATTGCAGGCGGTTTTAACCCTTTCTCAGCCACTAGCAGGGGTAAAAGCGCCCCGCTAGCGGCCAAAATGCTCTGTAAATCCGACGGTAAAACGCCGCTAAAAATAGCAGCGTTTTACCACCGACGCTATGGGCGGCTCGGTGTGAAAGGAAAGCAAATGTTGTTTTTTGTTTTTTTTTTTTTTTTTATGCAAGTAGTATAGGTACTTGAATCTGACCTGGACTTAGCCTCTTGCAGTCCCTGTACAAGTTCACTGGAAGGTTCAGTTCATGTACTGACAAGAAGCATGCTTATAGGAGGGAAGAGCATAGTGACAGAGAGATAAGCTCATCAATGTGCTGCTTCTCTTTTCACTGTTCAGTCACACGTTGGGAGCCAATCCAGAACAACCTGGGCTCAGAGGAAGTGAGTTAAAGCAAAAATGAATCTAAAGAATGTGAAGTTCTGCTTTTTCTCCACCCCCTACCACTTTTGGAGTTTTTTTTTTCTGGTAGTGGTCACCTATTTCTGACAGGTAGCCCATTCCCACTTATTACATGTACTTATATAGTGCCATCACTTTATGCAGCGCTTTACATACATATTGTATATTTACCCCTGCCCTCAAAGAGCTATCGATCTAAAGTCCCTAATTCACATATTAGGGTCAATTTGGACAGGAGTCAATTAACCTACCAGCATGTCTTTGAAGTGTGGGAGGTAACCAGAGTACCCGGAGGAATCCCAGGCAGGCACAGGGAGAACATGCAAACTCCAGGCAGGTAGTGCTCTGGTTGGGATTCAAACCGACAACCCTTGTGCTGCTTGGTGGAAGTGCTACACACTTAGCCACTGTGCTGCCCAGCTCTTCTTACTTAGCTGAGCCCGCCCTGCCCACATCACAAGTCCCAGTAGGCTGCCGGACCAATCCAAATGCGCAGTGTGCCTCACACATGTGCAGTAGGGAGCCGGCTGTAAAACAGCAGGAAGTCACAGCCAGCTTCCCACAAACAAGATGGTGGTGCCGGGGACCAGAAGACCATTGAAGGACAGGCCCTGGTGATGACAGCTTTGGACTCCTGGACAGGTAAATTTCTGTTTATTAAAAGACAGCGGCTATAGTATTTGTAGCTGTTGAGTTTTATTTTCTTACGAAAGACTGGAGATCCTCTCTAAATGATGCTGCCCATCAGACTGAGGACATCTAGCATCAGAAAAAAGGACTTTTTGAGGAAAAACTCTGAATTGAAGTTAAATATGGCAGCAAAAGCTGATTTTGGTATTTTTTTGGTATTTTATCATTTTTGGGGGCTATTTATCTTTATCTTATTTTTGGCTTGATTTCTGCTCTAAATGCAGTTACAATGAATTTCTAAAGGCGGTGTATTATATTCACAAGTTTAGTCATATGTGATCCTGAAAGAAAACTATTTTCTGAAGCGGTTTTGAAAATCATATGTAATATAGAGAACATGTTAGCACAAGTGTTATGTACAGATTACTCTTCCTTTAATGGTAAGTCAATGAGGAATATACAAAGAAAGAGAACAATGACATAGTAGACTTGGATGCACTTTTATGTTCTATTGCCAAGCTCACTTGGCGGGCAGCAACTTGTAAGGTATATGCCCCATACCTTTACAATGCACATTTAGTAAAAAAAATACTCCTTTGCATCACAATGATACCTCTGAGTGATTACTCTTTATACATACACAGTAGATTCCCTTTAAAGGAAATCTGGACTGAGAGAAATTTGCCACTGTTCCTGATTGCCTGTCATGCTGATCCTTTGGCTTCAGTACTCTCAGCCTCATTGAACCTGAATTATACTGCAGCAAACAATATAAGAACCCTTGACCTGTGTGCTTGTGCCATGCCATTTGCACAGAATGTATTGAAGCCATTGGATCAGCATGACAGCTGGGCCACCAGAATGGAAATTACAGCATTGGCAGGCTCTTGGTAAAAGTTTCCTTTGAAGACGAGCTCCAGAAATTATATTCCACCCTCGAAGGTCCGCCATTACAAATGACATGTGACCAAAGCTGGGGTGCATGAATGCAGACAGGAAATGACTGCAAAGAAGCTGTGGGAGATCAGTGGTGCAAAATAAGATATGCAAAAAAAATTTGGAAACATTGATTTTGAAAAAATGTCAATTGATCATTATACGCTGAGCTTTTTGATGCGGCTTTTTGCCTTCTTTTGGGGGGCGCTATTTTCATCTACTTATACCAACAATGGGACATAATTCATCCACTGACACCAATGAAGTGGCAAGATTCCTTCCAATGACACCAATGATGGGGCACAATTCCTCCCAATGACAATGACACCAATGATAGGGCACAATTCCTCCCAATGACACCAATGATAGGGCACAATTCCTCCCAATGATGGCAATTTCTCCCATTGAAACCAAAGATGGGGCATTGTTTATTCTCAGTGAGGTTGGGACCTTTTCTACTCCCAATGGCCACAGTCCAGCCCCCCTGAAGTCTGAAGGACAATAAACTGGCCCTTTATTTAGAAAGTTGGGAGACCCCTGGTCTAGGGGAGCAATAAAAGGAGCTTGACTTACCTGATGCTCTACTTCTCCCTGCTGCTAGACCGGTCCCCGCAGTGTCTGCTTCTCATTATGCTTCAGTGGCCTAGGATCCTGACATCATCAAGAACAGAGCAGGCTCTATAGCCCGGCACTGGACGTAAGGATGTAAAAACAATTTCTCCTCTCCTCTAGACTAAATATTATTATACAGGATTTATATAGCGCCAACAGTTTGCACAGTGCTTTACAATATAATGGAAGACAATACACCAACAGTACAATTCAATACAAGAGGGTTAGAAGGGCCCTGCTCCTGCGAGCTTACAATCTAAAAGTGAGGGGCTGGTGAAACAAAAGGTAAATGGCAAATAAGCAATTAACCCTTTCAGTGAAGGCACAGCCCTTCTGCAAGGGATCATTTTTTAGCTGCCCGGAGTTGGGCTGTACATGTCCTCAAGCTAGGGTTTGATCGAATGGTATTTAATGATCTTAAAATGAGCTTTCCAGTACTCCTTTAAACACAGACCTACAGTATGTGTGAAATATATCCATTGATAACTGGGCAAGTTGTCACATTTACTATGAGAGCAGAGGAGGTCACGCGGGGCTGCTACGAAATAATGCAATGTCCTTTTTCCCTGCCATTGATAATTCACAGATCTCCTGTTTTCATAAATGCCCGGTGTTTCATCGTGAATTTTTTTGATGTGTGCATTCATGAAGGTACCTAACAAAAGATGGCACAGACATGTGGCACGGCTAACACAACATGCTGAAAACACACTGGCTAGACGGCGCAAAGCTGCAAGAAGAGTTGGCAGAGGCTGTGAGAAATTTATGTGATATGAGCGGGGCACGCTGAACACCCACTGCAATCTTATCACACAGCAGGAGCATTTAGAGAAACTGGAAGAAAGTGTTTGAGTGGCAACCCCCCTGGTATTCCCTTTGCATTTTTCTAACTGCGCTGGGAAAATGTTGAAGATCTGATTGGTCACTAAGAAGAACACAGACACCCAAGGCCAGCTATCGATAAAATGTAGGGCTTACCCCTTTTAAGCTGAACTAAACCCACCCTTTTACCTGCTTTCCAAAACAGTCTGTTGATGGGGGAATGCTTCCCCCAGAGCTATTGTGTTCTGCTAACAGGGAGCCCACCTGGCTGGCAGAACACAATGATTACTGCTAGCAAGCATAGCTGCCGACAGTAATCGAATGTAAAAAATCTAACTGGCTGGTTGTACCCAAATTTGAGCGCCCAATTAAGCACTGCGTGATCGCAGTGCATTGACGGCTGCCGACTGGCCAAAACATGCACCTGACCTGCATGCTTTGGCCAATCGCAGCACAATCTGCTGGGAGAGCCATGTTTAGCCAAAGGCAGGGCTTAGGGGGCTAATTCCATGTCCCACACTATATAAGGCTGCTTACACGGCGGCCGTATGTAGTGTGATACCGTGGAGAGATTGAGAGAGCTTGAACTAGATTAGGCAGGTTAGTTAGTGATGTGCAGGCAGATTAGTATATATATACATATATATACATATACACAGTGCATTCAGTGTAGACTATATACAGTGCAGGCAGTCTAATCTATATATATATATACACAGTGGAACCTCAGATTGCGACTAACGTGGATAACGAGCATTTCGCAATACGAGCACTGTATTTTTAAAAACCATAACTCGGTTTGAGAGTGTTGTCTCGCAAAACGAGCACGATTCAGGCCAAAGCAGTGTGCAGTACCGCTTTTGGTCTGAGGTGGATGGCGCCAGAGCTGAGCGGAGCCGAATGTCACCGATCGCTGCCGTTCGGAAAGGCCCGAGGACACTTCGGCTGACCTCGGCAAATCTCGGGTAGGAAGGCTTTCCAAGGTTTGCCAAGGTCCGCTGAAGTTTCCTCTGGCCTGTTCAGCCGTTTCCGAGGCTCTCTGGCGCCCCCCTGCCTCTGGCCGCATGCGGTATTGCATTCCATTGAAGTCAATGCGGAACAAATTATTTTTGTTTCCATTGACTTCAGTGGGAAAACTCGCTTTGATATGCGAGTACTTTGGATTATGAGCATACTCCTGGAACGGATTATGCTCGTAATCCGAGGTTCCACTGTGTATGTGTATGTGTTCCTTTTTAATAAATCTGCAAAAATGTCAACAATTCTGTGTTTTTCTGTCAATATGGGGTGCTGTGTGTACATTAATGAGGAAAAAAATGAACTTAAATGATTTTAGCAAATGGCTGCGATATAACAAAGAGTGAAAAATTTAAGGGGGTCTGAATACCTTCTGTCCCCACTGTATATATATATATATATATATATATATATATATATATATATATATATGTATGTGGTTAAGGGGACCCCTATGACAGAATTAAGAAAAAAATGTCAAAAAAGTGTCAAAAAGTAAAAACCACAATAGATAGTTTTTGACAATTCCTTTATTAAAAAAGGGAGGCCTACCGGCGACTGCTGTCTCTTGGCTGTGACAGCTGTTATATAGGCAAGGGCGGGGCTTCCCGGTGACCTAACCGAGTGACCTTGCTACCCTTCTGACATCATGTGATGTCAGATGGGGCGAGGTCATCTGGTTACGCCAGTGGGTGGCCCTGCCCTTGCCTATATAACAGCTGTCAAAACCAAAAGACAGCAGTCGCCGGGAGGCCTCCCATGGAGGCAGATTTTTTTTTTATTTTTTTTTTCTGGTCCGTCAGGCGGCGTGATTGACGATGAATGTACATTGCGGGACACTTTTTAATTTTTTTATCAAAGATATTGTCAAAAACTGTCTATTGTGGTTTTTACTTTTTGACAATGTTTTGGTGAATGGGCAGGGGTACAATGTACCCAATATCCATTCACATAGGGGGGAAGCCGGGATCTGGGGGCCCCCTTGTTAAAGGGGGCTTCCAGATTCCGATAAGCCCCCCACCCGCAGACCCCGACAACCAATGGCCAGGGTTGTCGGGAAGAGGCCCTTGTCCCCATCAACATGGGGACAAGGTGCTTTGGGGTGTTCCCAATGCACACTCCCCATGTTGAGGGCAAGCGAGCTACTATGGTTCAGGAGGGGGTGCGCTCGCTCGTCTCCCCCCCCCCTTTACTGGCCTGTCAGACTGCTTGCTCAGATAAGGGTCTGGTATGGATAATGGGGGGACTATACGGGGATTATAGCTGAGCCATGATGACATCCCTCCCGCATGCGTACCGCCATGGCACGGAGCTCTGTAGGGATGGCACGGGTATGCCGTCCCTTCAGAGTGCATGCGTCGGTGACGTCACCGGCTGCATGTAGTGCGAATATCTCCTAAATGGTGCACGTTTAGGGGATATTCACTGTACCTACAGGTAAGCCTTATTATAGGCTTACCTGTAGGTACAAGTTAAAAGAAGGACTTTACTACTAATTTAAGTCAGCCCCGTTATAACCCAACCTCCAACCATGTCTAATTTTTTTGCTAGTGTCCTTGGAGATTGGATGCTTTTTCCTCAGCTCTTCTCACTATATTGTTAGTTAATTTTCTCTTCTTTTAACATGCTCAGTACTCCACAGATGTTTTTTTCTCCTCGATAAAGATGTCTAATATGCTACTTCACCTGGTCTCTACACAGCAGCTATCTGGATCAGATTATCTACAGCATCAGCTTTGGAGCCCAACCCCAAGGCCTTGCTGGACCAAAGATTGTGAGGCTAGCCTTGAAGTTGACCTTCAGGCACTGGGCTCGGCATGGTGTTGCTTTCCAGACCTTAGTTTACTGTGTTATACACTTTATGTGTAAGCATTTGAATGGGGTGAAAATAGCCTGAAATGGAACCTTTGGTTACTGAGCTCTGCCTTGTGGCACTTTTCAGATCTGTGTGTACTGTGTTAGCTGCAGAGTGCTCTACAGTTTCAGAGCTGTGGTATAGCCAATTCTTTGATAACTCCTTGTGTGAGTAGGCCTCTGGAGGTGGTTTTGGAGGCCATACCTAGACCCTGAATACCGAAGATTGCAGGGCTAGTCTGGAATGTAACCTTCGGGCTCTGGATTGTGTTTGTGGTTCTATCCAGACATTAGTTTACTGTGTTAATTATCTGTAGATGGCGACCAAAACCATGGCAGAGCCTGAAGTGTGACCCAGTCTCTAAAGACTCACTCACTTTGTAAACCCATTGGGATGTGACCTTCAAGTGTTATTAAACCCAAAAGCAAGCATTTATTATTATATTTTACCTTACCAATTCTTAGATGTGATGGCTGTATTAGCTTTCTTTTTTAGGCTTTCTTTCCTTTATTTTCACCTGATGATGTGACCAGTAAGTTTGTTGTTTTTCAAAAGAACAAGATCTCCTGCAGATATAGCAATTACAGGGATGAGACAAAACATTTAACACTGGCAGAGGTGCTTACAATGATCAGTTTTTATTTATGTACAACTTTTTCCCAAAAGGAAAAAACTGTTGCTGTAACTGCTTATAAAGTGTGAGTTGGAGCTTCAGTTCGTTAGTGTATTTAAATCTGCTAGTATATCTAACACTCCCCTCCCCCAGAATAACAGTGCTGCTGTCTGCTGTGCCCCCTGTGCTCCTTTATCCATAGTGGGGCACTCTAATACAGGAGGTGTGTTACTTGCCAGATCACCAGTTAAAAACAAAGGGGGAAAAAAGCTGGAAAAAAAACCTAATGTAGTCACCATATCTAATAATTGGTAGGCTACAATATAAGAGTGTGACATTTTTTATTTTGGGTTTAATACCACTTTCAGGCACTGAGCTCTGCACTAAAGTTCTTTTAAGACCCCTGTGTATTGCTTTTAGTTGTAGAGCCATTTGCTCTCCAGTTTCTGAGCTGTGGTACAGCCTCTGGTGTAACCCAGTCTCTGATGACTCCTTGTGTGAATAGTCCTCTCGAAGTGGCGATGATAACCTGGTACTGTATATCACCTTGGACACTGCACTCTGCATTGTGACGCTTTGCAGAGCCTTGTGTACTCTAAAGTTTTATCTGGACATAAACTTTTTGGCAAACATTAAATCCTTCCTCACAACTCTGTGAACGCACTGTGATAGCAGGAGAGGTCTATCCCATGACTTTGACAGGTCATGTGACCAGGCTCTCTTAATACCTTTTCTTTGTCCATTCATTAAAATGATTGGGGCTTTGCTTGGTTTGGAGTCCACCACTGTGCTTTAGCAATCATACGTATGACGTGACGTATTAACACATAATGAAAGAAAAACAAATCCTAACGCCTGAACACAATTTTTCTACTTTGTCATGTTTTCCTAACACCGTACATATTGTCATCAACTACTTGGGTGCATGGGTGTCAAACACGGTTGTATCTGGGTGCGCTATGTACAGAGTGCAGGGTTCAGGAGTGCGCTACATACAGAATGCAGAGTTCAGGAGTGTGTTACGTTCAGAGTGCAGGGTTCATGGGTGTGCTGTGTACAGAGTGAAGGTCCTGGGGTGCCCTATGTACAGAGTGCAGGGTTTAGGGGTGCACTACTTACAGAGTGCAGGGTTCAGAAGTTCATTATGTACAGTGTTCAGGAGTATGTTACGTACAGAGTTCGGGGGTGCTCTGTGTACAGAAAGCAGGTGTGCTGTGCACGGTGTGAAACCCCACTCCTCCCCCAAAGCTTCTACTTCCCTGTGTAGGCGGCTCCACACTACCCGTGTTATCGGCTCTAGTACCTTTGTGCAAAACTGGGTGCAAGGGCCACATGACAAGGCCCAGATTCGGCACACAGGCCTTGTGTTTGAAAAATGTGACTTAGTCTATCCAGCTGAATTATACTTTGCTTTTATTGGGCTTTTATTTGGTGGTAAATGGATAATGGATAGCTCCTGATTTTCTTTTTTATTATTATCCAAGGAAAACTGTATATTTCTTGCTATTATCATATTATTATTATATTTACATATGTGGTATTTCTGCAATCGTCAAGAGCAGGAAAATGTATTTTGAGTTGTTTTTTAGTAACCATTAAAAAACAACTCAAAATAAATTCTCCTGCTCTTGACGATTGCAGAAATACCACATATGTAAATATTATTTGAAGTTTGTACCCATAGCAAGACACAGAAAAAAATAGTGCGCATTTTGCTTGTTTCTATCCTACCTAAAACACACTGATTCATTCAAAAAATCTTTTTGTTTTCTTTTTTTTTTAATTCTTCCTAAAATACACTGACCATGACCTTTGACCTTGACCCTGACCTTTGACCTTGACCCTGACCTAAATCAAACGCTAATCTAGCTTGTTTTTTTTTTTTTTTTTTTTTTTTTTTAGCACGCTTCTTTATTTACATTTTTGTTCTCTAGCAAGGAGAAAAAGATAAAAAAGATACAATGTATGTATCTTTTTCTCCATTCAAGAGGAAAAAAAACACAGCTGAGGGCTATACAGTGACTGATCACTGTGATAGCCAATCAAAGGTTATCACAGCAATTAGGTGATCGTAAACCATGTCTCTTAGTTCTCAATCATTACTATTGGACCCGGAGTTCTCAGTGGGAGTCTGGTCTCTGTTTTGGTAGTAGAGAGGGGCCGAACACCCCCAGGTTCGGTTTGCGCCAGAACTCTCGAACATCGCAAAAGTTTGGACCCAAACCCAATTGAAGTCTATGGGACCCGAATTTGAATAATCAAAAGTCCCAATTTTGAAGTCTTATATGCAAGTTATTGGCCATAGAAAAGGTATGGTGGCCCGGGTACTGTCCTGGGAGACATGTATCAACGCGAACATTTTTTTTTTCAAAAGATTGTTTTTACAGGAGCAGTGATTTTAATGATGCTTAAAGTGAAACAATAAAAATAAAAAATTCCTTTAACCACTTGCCGAACAGCCGCCGCACTTTGGCAAAGCATTGTCCAATCAGGGCTTAGAATGCACTGTGCAGCACGCAGTGCATTGTGGGGTGCTCGGCGTGCGAACATCCCGCTGAGCACCCTGAAAATGCGGGTGTTTGCCTAAGGGGCAAACAGATGATGTTGGGCCTGAACTTTTGCTCGGCACGAACTGTTCGCCCAACTCTGTTTGGGAGCATGCTGTACAATGTGCGTCCAGCACAAACACAGGTACGCATATATGCAGCCCCAGGGATAAAGACCCTCTTAGGTGAGGCTGCATATGTGTGTACAGTCGGCAGGAAGGGGGTTAAAAATACTCAAATTTATGCTAGATCTTACTGTCAGAAGTTGACAGAAAAATCCAGCTTTAAAAATCTATGTAATGGTGCATAGAGTAGTCACATTCAAGTGCATTTATGCTAGTAAATGGAGGTTTGCAATTGTAAGCAATTTTATTAACAACTATAGAATAGCTTTATGCACATATACATGTACATCTGATTCTACACGTTTACATGCATATATGCCTACATTCCACAAAAATTCTCATCTCGAGTGAGTGCAGGAATTATCCATTATTTTAACATTGTTGAGCGCTGCTCTGTACTGTGAAGCTAAATGCCTCTATGTGCATGGACATATTGGTTGTAATAGATTTGTGTACCCATCCCTAAAAATTGGCATTTTTGCACCTTTGACCTTGCGCCTTTTTTAAATATAGCAATTTTTTTTTCTTCAGTAGCAGTATGGCCACAGTAAGGTGATATGGACCCTTAAGAGTCTTTTATGTCTCTATGTTCTTACTAGAAACTGGAGATATTTCCTGGCAGGTAGTCCGATTCACATTTTTATGGCAGGTTCAGTTCAGATTGGTGGATCATGAGAAGTTGACTCCAGTTCTTAGTATGTAAACATTGATACATAAGCTTCCAAAAACCCTGTAAGAATGCTGGAGATGCAGACAAGTATGAGATTCTATTGGAAATGGGATATGGAAACTATTACAAAACTGGGACGCTGAGCCAAATTAAAACATCCCCATTGATGAAGTGTGAAATAAACAAAGGGAACAATGTCAAAAGACAGTGCTTTGAAATGTATTACATCCCTTTGTGTTCTAAGTTGAGTGTTTGGACCCCCCACTTTGTTATTTTTTATTAATAAAGAAGAAATCTCACTTCAATTTGTATGAATGTGTTGTGTTCCCCAGGGGACACAGTACATGTAGTATGTTGCCCCATATTCCTATGTACTAAGGCTAGCTATGAGGTTGGAAAGGGCGCCCTTGCTTCTTCCACTTGACCTCCCTACACAGGTGGCGCTGTCCGCTACCACCATGCAATGCACATTTGCCTTAGGCTTCCATACATGTCATCAGGCGGGCAGCTGTCCAATTGGACTTCCACAGCCATCTTTTAAAAAAAAAAGCACTGGCTCATGGCAAGCTAGGTCAGGGACAGGAACCTGCTGAATAGGGAGAGTGTGCCTAGCATAAGGGAAATGTTCCAGAGGAGAAGGGATAGCATAGGGACTGTTCCCTAGTGCTGCTGTCTGGAACCTTTCACTACTAGTGCCTTGTTGCATACTGCCTACCAGCTGCCTCCTGTGCCAGGTGCTGTCACTGATGGGCACTGATGAGACGGTGCTGATGAGGAGGCACTGATGAGGCTGCACTGATATACGGCACTGATGGGCACTGATAGGTGGCACTAATAGGCAGAAATGATGGGCACTGATAGGCGGCACTGATAGGCATCACTGATGGGCACCGACAGGCATCACAGATGGGCACTGAAGGGCAGCGCTGCACTGATGATCTGAATTGACACTTACCGGCTCTCCTCACACGCTGTCAGCATGAGGAGAGGACTGTTGATATCTGGCAAATCCTGTTTACACTGTGGTCAGCTGTAATTGGACACAGCTGATCACATGGTAAAGGGGCGCTGTAATTGTCCCTTTACCCCATTCTGTGATCAGCTGTGTCCCAAAGGACACAGATATCACAGAGAGCTCCCACCATGGAAATGTACCTTCCAGGAAATGTGTGACCGCGCTGTAGCCATCATTCGGCTATAGCACGCTCAGCAAGAAGTTAAAGGTACAATAATATTTTAACTTTGAATCAGATAAATACATTTCAGGTGCACCAAAATGAAAGGTGTGTAAAGCCTTATGCCGCATACACACAATGGGACATTCCGACAACAAAATCCATGGATTTTTTCTGACGGATGTTGGCTCAAACATGTCTTGCATACACACAGTCACACGAATCTTGTCGGACATTCCGAACGTCAAGAACGCGGTGACGTACAACACGTATGACGAGTCGAGAAAAATAAAGTTCAGTAGCCAGTGCGGCTCTTCAGCTAGATTCCGAGCATGCATGGAACTTTGTGCGTCGGAATTGTGTACACACAATCGGAATTTACGACAACGGATTTTGTTGTCTGAAAATTTGAGATCCAGATCTCAAATTTTGTGCGACGGAAATTCCGATGGAAAATGTCCAATGTAGCCTACACACGGAATTTCCGACAAAAAGCTCCCATCGAACATTTTCCATCGGAAAATCCGACCGTGTGTATGGGGCATAACACTACATTTTCTTAGGCAGCAGCTGCAGCCCATAAAAAAAAGCCTATCCCCTGCTAGCATGCTATGCAGAAGGAACCTGGCTCTGTGTGGAAGCAGAGGTCTATCTGCAGAGGTCCAACATGTCCCCTCCTGAGTGAGACCTAGAGGCTTCCAATAAGCAAAGCTTGTGTTCCCTACTGATTGGAGAACTCTAGCTCTGACTGAGTTTGGGGTGTTCTGGACCTCTTCAGAGAGACCACTGTTGTAGGTCTGCAAATTTATAGATTGAGTGAAAACATGGAACCTAAATGAAATAGCACCCTTTAAAAGTTCCCAAGGTCCTTGGATATTTCTGGAAGTATAGTTAAAAAAAACAAAACATTTAAATATTACAATAAAGCTCAAAACGACTCAGCGTAGCTGTAGGCAGCCCAAAGCAAATAATTACTCTGCATATATAACACACAAACCTGTTAATATGTCATTCTGAGCATGAATACCTTTCTTTAATATTCATATTATAAAATGAAAATGTGGCTTTACTTCTAGGCAAATTAACATAAATGTTTACTTAGCTATTGGTACGATGCTAATCGTGTTTGAAAGAATTTTTGTTTATGCAAAAGAAAGTCGTGTATTATTCTATAACATATGGGTTCTGTCTGATGGAATTGCTTTAGTCATCAGCTAGCGGTGCACTAAAAACAAAGTACTGTACAGATGTAGAAAGTGAGAACTGCCTTATGCAGAATTTTAACCAAATTATGGATATATTATTGATAATATTACTCCCCTTAGAAGTCCTAGTCCTTACACTTACCTTTAAATAAGATCTGAACCCTGAATAGAGGGCAATTACTTTGCTAAAGCACAGTGTATAATAAACATTTGCCATTTTATTTTTATAAAATACTGTTTTACTTTATTTTGGATCTTATTGATGCTGATTTTTCTTAAGCCTTTTCCAGCCTTCTCCTGTCTATGTGCACTTGGCTGCAAATCATTGCTCTGCATATTCTTCCTAGTAACAAGGATGAACCATGCTGTGACATGGATGTCATTAGGGGAGCATGTGACAGGGTAACAATACGGGTCTAATCTTGTTGTTGGCCACATGCATAAAGTCAAAACATGAATTCCTCAGATTGGAACTTTAAATCGGGCCACAAACAGTTTGATGGTAAAAAAAATATTCAAAATTTATTACACTTTGATAATATATAGCAACATGAACATGGGGATAGACGCAACAAACACAAATATTGGGAACAGAAATGGAAACCAGCTGCAAGGAAAAGCCCAGAGCTTTGTCAGGCAGACAGAACGTCTAACGCGTTTTAAAAAACAAAATGCAGATCTTCTTCAGAGACAGAGGGCTTGCGGGTTCCAGATCTGTAGCTTATATCCCAAATATTGATGCTCCACCCATAAAGACAGAGAACATAACTCAAAAATGAAAAGAAAGCTATGTCCATCAGAACAGCGCACAAGCAACAGAGAACGTGAATGACATCAGCCAGGGGTCCGTATATTGTGGGATGGTCTTATTGTATAACTTAGTGGTATAACTCTATATAGACCATAGCTATAGAGGAGAGGTAGAATAGTACTTTCCCCCTTAATGCAGGTCCGGTTGATAGAGAGTGTGCATCAAAAGTTATTAAACCATCCAGAACATCAAGGGTTAGAGATGGTTGTATCCATCAGCCAGATATCTGGATGTGCCTTATGGATCTTAAAGTTGGAGTGAAAAATGATGCGGCTGGAGATGTGGCTGGTGGTGTCTGGCAAGGTAGAGCAGAGGCCACATGCATAGGCATCACTAACATTTTAATTGATATTTCTAGCCAATCATATAATGCAACCCTGTATGTTCTGCTCCTCAATCCAGCCATAGATGGATAAAATCTATGGACGGGCCAAATTTCGATCCATCTATGGGCAGGCTGGTTGTACAAAAATCAAGTACCCACTGTAATGCCCCGTACACACGGTCGGATTTTCAGACGGAAAATGTGTGATAGGACCTTGTTGTCGGAAATTCCGACCGTGTGTGGGCTCCATCACACATTTTCCATCGGATTTTCTGACACACAAAGTTTGAGAGCAGGCTATGAAATTTTCCGACAACAAAATCTGTTGTCGGAATTTCCGATGGTGTGTACACAAATCCGACGGACAAAGTGCCACGCATGCTTAGAATAAATAAAGAGATGAAAGCTATTGGCCACTGCCCAGTTTATAGTCCCGACGTACGTGTTTTACGTCACCGCGTTTAGAACGATCGGATTTTCCGACAACTTTGTGTGACCGTGTGTATGCAAGACAAGTTTGAGCCAACATCCGTCGGAAAAAATCCTAGGATTTTGTTGTCGGAATGTCCGAACAAAGTCCGACCGTGTGTACGGGGCATTAGAATATAATAGTGCAGCACGAGGGATTCCCTCATGAACACTGACTGTGTTGATGGGGAAATCAAGCAATTTTCTTTCTTTCAACCCGCGGCTGAAGCAAAGAAAATTGCATAATTAATGGTCAACCTTAGGTAGCTGCCCTTACCTCCCACCATCCCTACATCTCTAAATTGGGCTATGCTGCTTGGTAGAGTTTGCCTGTACTTATCTTTTATTTTATTTTAAATCCGCTACATTGTTCACTTACAAGATTTAAATTTGTTGCAAGATTCTGCTTGTAGATGTGTGATGACATTGGGATGATAGTGCCAAGTAGGCTGATGAAGATACCATTTATCACTCCTTACACATTAGGGGGGCCATACTTGCCAGAAAGCTATCACTCATATGGCCAACTTTTGACACTTCCCAGCATGTTGATAGATATTTTCAATTATTTTAGTAAATCATTTTCTTTAGTCCTTTGAACAGGGAACTAACCTGTTACAACGTACACTCCACTGTATCATATATCATAGAAGTAGCACTAGTTCCCATGAGAATGGGGTGATTTCTGATTGCTTTCATGTTCAGGGTGTCAGATCAGTATGTACAGTATATGGTATCATTGAATAATTCTACAAACTCCGCTGTGCATCTGGCCTGAAAAGAAAAGGATATATATATATATATATATATACACAGTATCTCACAAAAGCGAGTACACCCCTCACATTTTTTGTAAATATTTTATTATTATACAGGATTTATATAGTGCCAACAGTTTGCGCAGCATTTAACAAAACAAAATTATATCTTTTGATGTGACAACAAATTACATTTTGCTACAATGTAAAGTAGTGAGTGTACAGCTTGTATAACAGTGTAAATTTGCAGTCCCCTTAAAATCACTCAACACGTAGCCATTAATGTCTAAACTGCTGGCAACAAAAGTGAGTACACCCCTAGGTGAAAATGTCCAAATTGGACCCAAAATGTCAATATTTTGTGTGGCCACCATTATTTTCCAGCACTGCCTTAACCCTCTTGGGCATGGAGTTCACCAGAGCTTCACAGGTTGCCACTGGAATCCTCTTCCACTCCTCCATGACAACATCACAGAGCTGGTGGATATTAGAGACCTTTCGCTCCTTCACCTTCCGTTTGAGGATGCCCCGCAGCTGCTCAATAGGGTTTAGGTCTGGAGACATGCTTGGCCAGTTCATCAGCTTCAGCCAGTCCCTCAGCTTCTTTAGCAAGGCAGTAGTCGTCTTGGAGGTGTGTTTGGGGTTGTTATCATGTTGGAATACTGCCCTGCGGCCCAGTCTCTGACGGGAGGGGTTCATGCTCTGCTTCAGTATGTCACAGTACATGTTGGCATTCATGGTTTCCTCAATGAACTCTAGCTCCCCAGGGCCGGCAGCACTCATGCAGCCCCAGACAATGACACTCCCACCACCATGCTTGACTGTAGGCAAGACACACTTGTCTTTGTACTCCTCACCTGGTTGCTGCCACACACGCTTGACACCATCTGAACCAAATAAGTTTATTTTGGTCTCATCAGACCACAGAACATGGTTCCAGTAATCCATGTCCTTAGTCTGCTTGTCTTCAGCAAACTGTTTTCGGGCTTTCTTGTGCATCATCTTTAGAAGAGGCTTCCTTCTGGAACGACAGCCATGCAAACCAATTTGATGCAGTGTGCAGCGTTTGGTCTGAGCACTGATAGGCTGACCCCCCACCCATACAACCTCTGCAGCAATGCTGGCAGCACTCATATGTCTATTTCCCAAAGACAACCTCTGGATATGACACTGAGCATGTGCACTCAACTTCATTGGTTAACCATGGCGAGGCCTGTTCTGAGTGGAACCTGCCCTGTTAAACCACTGCATAGTCTTGGCCACCGTGCTGCAGCTAGTTTCAGGGTCTTGGCAATCTTCTTATAGACTAGGCCATCTTTATGTAGAGCAACAATTCTTTTTTTCAGACCCTCAGAGAGTTCTTTGCCATGTTGAACTTCCAGTGACCAGTATGAGAAAGTGAGAGTGAAAATACCAAATTTAACACACCTGCTCCCCATTCACACCTGAGACTTTGTAACACTAGTGAGTCACATGACACCTGGGAGGGAAAATGGCTAATTGGGCCCAATTTAGACATTTTCACTTAGGGGTGTACTCACTTTTGTTGCCAGCAGTTTAGACATTAAAGTGATTGTAAGAGTTCGTTACCTCCACTGTGCAGATCGTTTTGCACAGAGTGGCCCTGAACCTCCTCTTCTGGGGTCCCCCGGCGGCTCTCGCAGCTACTCCCCACATCAGATAACCCCCTTGGAGAAGCACTCTCCCGGGGGGTTACCTTGTGGGCGTGCTCCCGAGTCCAGCATTTGCATCCATAGACATGAATGCTGAACTTGGCCCCACCCCGGCGCTCATGTCATTGGATTTGATTGACATCAGCGGGAGCCAATGGCTGCGCTGCTATCAATCTATCCAATCAAGAGCCAGGACCTCGTGGAGAGAGGGAGAGTGCGTTTCTGCCAACAGAAATACAGGGCTCAGGTAAGTAAAACGGGGGGGGGGGGGTCATTGCCAGGTGTTTTTTCACCTTAATGCATAGGATGCATTAAGGTGAAAAAACATGAGGGTTTACAACCCCTTTAACGGCTGTGTGTTGAGTTATTTTGAGGAGGCAGCAAATTTACACTGTTATACAAGCTGTAAACTCACTACTTTACATTGTAGCAAAGTGTCATTTCTTCAGTGTTGTCACATGAAAAGATAGAATAAAATATTTACAAAAATGTGAGGGGTGTACTCACTTTTGTGAGATACTGTATGTATATATATGTAACCAGAAGGATATGGCTGACTTGGATAGTGCAGAGAAGGGCAACTAAATTTATAGGCATAGAGGGGCTCAGCTTTGGCAAAAGATAACTAAACTGATGGCTCATGCACACAGGAGGTTTAAAAAATGCCAGCTCTGCTGTCAGGAAAAAGCAGCGTTAAAAACGTGGTTGTAGCTGCATCGTTTAATTAGCAGTTATGCACGTTTTTCCACGTTTTTGAGTGTTAGCGTTTTAAGGGTTTTTACAGTAAAAACACTCCCTAAAATGTAGAAACACCAAACACAGCTAAAAGCTTGTTACAGCGTTTAGCCGTGTTTTTTGGCGTTTCCCGTTTTTACAGCCAAACAGCCTCTGCTCCTGGATGCACAGGCAGTCGTTTTTTTTTTTACTGCCCCAAACGCTTATGCCTCAAAAACTCCTCTGAAAGTTTATGTGTACAAGGACATATAGGCTAACATGGAGGAGAGTTAAGAGGCAGTAAAAAAAAAATGCCAGACCCCCTAAAAGCAGCTGCAAAGACATAATGTGCTCATGAGCCCTGAATGTATTCCCCTTTAAGTGGGGACAGTTAAAGTGGAATATGATCACCTTGTACAAAAACATAAATGGCTCCATCCAACTCTGTAGAGTGCTTGGATTCTTGATTCAGTGAGTATTTAATTGCTCTTTAATATCGGTAGAGGTTTTTTCCACTATTTGAACTAATTGGACCATGCCTTATAAGAGTTTTATTTTGCCCTTTCTCTGGATCATCTATGGGTTTAAGGTTCTGAGAATGCAAGATGTTTTATATTTCATTAGGTTATTTTTGTCTTGATACACATTTTTTTTCTAACCTATATAGTCTGTTAAATGCAAGCAATACAACTGATTCAATTAGTGATGGCAATGTTCAGTCCATGTAAGGGTTAACAGTTAAGCTGGCCATACATTATACAATTTCCTGTTCAATTTTCTTTAGATTTACCTTCAACTATGTACTGCAGGGGCTTGTCTGATTGCATACAAATTGAAAGTTTAGGTTTGAGCTCATATTATATAGTTTTGGTAAATCTAAAGGAAAATAATGTATATAGTGTATAATGTATGGCCAGCCTTAAGTGATAATATATACAGTATATCTATGTGGAGATTTTCCAGCATGTTGGAGAACCTTAGGGTGACCAGCTGGCAAATGTTCCCTTTTCCTTAGTTTAATAATTGGCATGGCACCAGTATATTCAGCTTTTATATAGAGAACAATGTACATTAATATTAGCCTGTGCCTCAAAGGAGCTTGCAATCTAGGGCCCCTTTCCGCTTTTACTGTACATGTGCTGCCAACATGTGATTAAAGCAGCAGCGGGCAGACATGTCATCGCCCATCCTCGGTGAGAGATCTGTGCATCTGTGGCCATGCTAAGCATCCTTCGTTTTACAAGAAAACGACCAAACAAGGCTGCAATTAGGCAACTGCACAAAAGAAAACCGCCAGCGTAACTAAGAGTAAAATTACGATCCGTCCAGAGTCATGAGAGCAATACATTTTTGCATGCATCAGTTGTAACTTTAAGAGAACAATAATGAAACACCTGATAACAGGTCATTATATGCGCTATAATGGATTTCAAATTAAATGTGGCTTATCGTTTTAAAAAGCAGTAATAACTTACAGGCATTCATCTTGTTCCTAGTGCTCAGTAACATGTGGAAGAGGCGTGCAGCAGAGGACTGTCCACTGCCAAGTCGGTACTCAGAAACCGTCCAGAGAATCAGAGTGTAATCAGTCTACGAGACCCGCGTCAGAGCAGCCTTGCCAAGCGGCGGATTGTCCAGTTTACACTTGGAAAGCAGAAGACTGGCAAGACGTAAGTAGAAGATCCAGGGGGTGGGCCACTTCGGCAACATTCAAAACGCACAAGATGCTCATCCTGACGTCGGTTGGGATCTCGTTTCTCCTGTGAGGTGTAAGCTGCAGGCTTGAGTGCGTCCGTGCATTTTTGTCAGGTTGCCAAAGTTTACACTCTGCAGGGATCCAGTCTGCTGCTGATACAAATCAGATGACTGATGAAGGCTTTTTTTTTTTCTTTCTTTTTTTTTTTTTTTTAAGCCCGACAAAACTTGCCTGCCAAAAAAGGACACACGGGCTTGGGGGGATTTATGAGTGAAGCTAGTAAATGTGTGTTATAAACTATTATAAAACAGAATTTTTTACATTTTTTTTTTACCGTTCAAAATCCAGATCTAAGGGCAAGCCCCTCTACAACTAATTAGATGCTGGAGAGTTAAAGCACGTGACGTCTCATGGACTCTATGGGAGAGATCTCTGTGCTGAGTTTCCAGGTCTGCACACGTGCTGTGAGGTCGTTATACTCTCTCTACTGGATTTTTTAAAATGAATTTAATATTTTATATAGTATATTTATAATATATAAAATCTATAAAATATTTTAGACATTTTTATATACATTATATAATACAGCAACAAATGCTGTAGAGGGAGGTGGAACACAAAGGTGGACAGGATTACACAAATATCTTCGGTGGGTAGGACCGAAGAGGAAGAGAGGTCTTGTTGCTGAAGCATTGAGACGTGTAAAAATCTTGACAGCATCTATAATTAAGATAATTGTAAATGACTGCTCAGAAGGGAAATTTTACTAAAATGAAAAATATGGGCACCCACATCCTAATTCATTATAACGAGAGGCAAAAATTGGGGCAACAGGATTTCATCGGTACCGTCATGGGACAAAAGAGGTTAAAATTGACAAAGAATTTTATTATGTACATATAGTTTACAAGACAAAATAAAAATCATATGAAGCACAAAATGTAGACTAGTTTTTATCCCTCTTGATGGTCACTACACCCCCAGAATTGGGGTCACTTCTATCTGTGAAGCTACCCCAGAGAAGTCTTGAAAAAGCATTCATACCCCTTGAAATTTTCCACATTTTGTCATGTTACAACCAAAAACGTAAATGTATTTTATTGGGATTTTATGTGATAGACCAACACAAAGTGGCACATAATTGTGAAGTGGAAGGAATATTATAAATGGTTTTCAAAATTTTTTACAAATAAATATCTGAAAAGTGTGGCGTGCATTTGTATTCAGCCCCCTTTACTCTGATACCCCTAACTAAAATCTAGAGATACCAATTGCCTTCAGAAGTCACCTAATTAGGAAATAGAGCCCACCTGTGTGTAATTTAATCTCAGTATAAATACAGCTGTTCTGTGGAGCCCTCAGAGGTTTGTTAGAGAACCTTAGTGAACAAACAGAATTATGAAGGCCAAGGGACACACCAGAGAGGTCAGAGATAAAGTTGTGGAGAAGTTTAAAGCAGGGTTAGGTTATAAAAAAAATATCCCAAGCTTTCAACATCTCACGGAGCACTGTTCAATCCATCATCCAAAAAAAGAAAGAGTATGGCACAACTGCAAACCTACCAAGACATGGTCGTCCACCTAAATTGACAGGCTGGGCAAGGAGAGCATTAATCAGAGAAGCAGCCAAGAGGCCCATGGTAACTCTGGAGGAGCTGCAGAGATTCACAGCTCAGGTGGGAGAATCTGTCCACAGGGCAACTATTAGTCGTGCACTCCACAAATCTGACCTTTATGGAAGAGTGGCAAGAAGAAAGCCATTGTTGATAGATAGCCATAAGAAGTCCTGTTTGCAGTTTGCAAGAAGCCATGTGGGGAACACAGCAAACATGTGGAAGAAGGTGCTCTGGTCAGATGAGACCAAAATTGAACTTTTTGACCTAAAAGCAAAACGCTATGTGTGGCAGGAAAACTAACATTGCATATCACCCCGAACACATCATCCCCACCCTAAAACATGGTGGTGGCAGCATCATGTTGTGGGGATGCTTTTCTTCAGCAGGGACAGGGAAGCTGGTCAGAGTTGATGGGAAGATGGATGGAGCCAAATGTAGGGCAATCTTAGAAGAAAACCTGTTTGAGTCTGCAAAAGACTGGGGCAGAGGTTCCATTTCCAGCAGGACGACCCTAAACATTCAGCCAGAGCTACAAGGGAATGGTTTACATCAAAGCATATTCATGTGTTAGAATGGCCCAGTCAAAGTCCACACCTAAATTCAATTGAGAATCTGTGGCAAGACTTACAAATTGCTGTTCACAGACGCTCTCCATCCAATCTGACAGAGCTTGAGCTATTTTGCAAAGAAGAATGGGCAAACATGTCACTCTCTAGATGTGCAAAGCTGGTAGAGACATCCCCAAAAAGACTTGCTACTGTAATTGCATCCAAAGGTGGTTCTACAAAGTATTGACTCAGGGGGGATGGATACAAATGCACACCACACTTTTCACATATTTATTTGTAACAAATGCTGAAAACCATTTATCATTTTCCTCCCACTTTACAATTATGTGCCAATTTGTGTTGGCCTATCACAAAAAAAATCCCAGTAAAATACATTTACGTTTTTGGTTGTAACATGACAAAATGTGGAAAATTTTCAAGGGGTATGAATACTTTTTCAAGGCACTGTATATAAGTGTAAGCCATCAAACTAGACATGTTTTGCAGTTGCCTGCATCCTCAGGAGAAAAACAGAGGGAACAAGGCACTATAATATAAAAAATACCCCATGCACACCCCAATGCATATCCCTTTCTTTGTGCACTGGTCCAAATCATTTGGTGGAGGGGGGATTATGGGGTGGGGGTTGTTTTTCAGGGGTTGGGCTTGGCCCCTTAGTTCCAGTGAAGGGAACTCTTAAGGCGTCATCATACCAAGACATTTTGGACAATTTCATGCTCCCAACTTTCTGGGAACAGTTTGGGGATAGCCCCTTCCTGTTCCAACATGACTGAGCACCAGTGCACAAAGCAAGGTCCATAAAGACATGGATGAGTGAGTTTTGGGTGGAAAAACTTGATTGGCCTGCACAGAGTCCTGACCTCAACCCGATAGAACACCTATGGGATGAATTATAGCGAAGACTACAAGCCAGGCCTTCTCATGCACATCAGTGCCTGACCTCACAAATGCACTTCTGGAAGAATGGTCAAACATTCCTATAGACACACTCCTAAACCTTGTGGACAACCTTCCCAGAAGATTTGAAGCTGTTATAGCTGCAAAGGGTGGGCCAACTCAATAATGAACCCTACAGACTAAGACTGGGATGCCATTAAAGTTCATGTGTGTGTGTGTGTGTGTGTAAAGGCAGGTGTCCCAATACTTTTGGTAATATAGTGTATTTCAAATGATTGACAACTGCTTATGAAATTGAATTAAGGCCGGCTTCAGTTCTATGCACTGCAATGTGCACATTTTACTCTGCGTTACTGCACTGCATGTAAACACATGCATTCATTTTGAGTGACACTCCAATGCACAAATTAATCACACCTGGGGTGCACCTGCATTGCAGCACAATACAACCTGCATTAACTTGCACTGTGGTAGTGAAGGTGCATTCTCTGGTCCATTGGCACCCTATTTAAATATGCCAACTAATCGAAGCATGTTCGTAAGGGCGCACAGGCGCCGCCCCCTCTCTCCAGCCACCCCCTCTATTAAAAATGGATAAATTCATGCATTGCATGAATCTATCCATGGCCGCTGTAGACACACCCTATTTCAGACGCCAGGTGCCTGAATTCCAGCGGCGGGGATGTTTTTGAAGCACCTGATTAGAGCCATAGGCTCTAATAGGCTTCAAAAAATTGCGCTTGCAGTTCACCTAGGTAGGTTATCAAAGCAAATGAATATTTCCTTTGCTAACACTGAATCACCTCTCAGCCAATCAGGAGGCGCGGATCTAATACCCGTCACCTGATTGACTTAAGGCACAGGCGTCCTGATTGGACGCCTAATGGAACGGAAGATCGGGGGGACAGAGAGCCACGGAGGACACAGGAGCACGCCGCCATCACCTGCTGCATGTCCCACAGCTCGCCGATGTCATCCGCCACCAGGATGGGGTAAGTGTGTGCCGGTCAGATGGCGAGCAGGGGGGCTCACACAGGCTACATATGATGGGCACACAGGCTACATGTGATAGACACACAGGCTACATATGATGGGCACAGAGGCTACACATGATGGACATACAGGCTACATATGATGGGCAGAGAGGCTGCATATGATGGGCATACAGGCTGCATATGATGGGCACAGAGGCTACATATGGTGGGCACAGAGGCTACATGTGATGGGCACAAGCTGCATATGATGGGCACAGAGGCTGCATTTGATGGGCACAGTGACTGCATTTTATGGGGCACAGTGGCTGCATTTTATGGGGCACAGTGGCTGCATTTTATGGGGCACAGTGGCTGCATTTGATGGGCACAGTGGCTGCATTTTATGGGGCACAGTGGCTGCATTTGATGGGCACAGTGGCTGCAATTGATGGCACAGAGGCTTCATTTTATGGGGCACAGTGGCTTCATTTTATGGGGCACAGTGGCTTCATTTTATGGGGCACAGTGGCTGCACTTGATGTTTTTTTTAAGTATTTTTCAGAATTTTTCAGTTTGTTTGCGCCCCCCACCAAAAAAATTTGGAG
Source organism: Aquarana catesbeiana (assembly GCF_042186555.1). Taxonomy (NCBI): domain Eukaryota; kingdom Metazoa; phylum Chordata; class Amphibia; order Anura; family Ranidae; genus Aquarana; species Aquarana catesbeiana. The sequence continues at coordinate 54,818,121 of NC_133330.1, read as the reverse complement.
CACCATCCGCCAGTGCTCCCGACCCAGAAAGATCTGATTGTGGCCTAGCATTTTAGATGTTAATGAGTAGGTTGTAGGTTTAGATCTACTTTAAGCCACTAGACTGTTCTTCTATCTCTTGGAGTCTCTATTGGAGGGAACTTTGTTCTGAGTTCCCTAGTCTGCACCCCTGCTGTGGCCATTATGAGGGGCTCCACCTCTCTCTGCTGGATTTTTTTAAAATATACTATAAAGGATGGAATAGGAAGTGCTGAAATAAAATTAAAAAAAAATGAAAGGAACATTCAAATATTTATAATACGGTGTGCTTTTTACATGTTAGATCTTACTGTAGTGGTAAAAGCAGGAGATAGTTAAGCTCTATGGGAAATATATGCAGATTTTCTTCTCCCAAAGGAGACAAGATCTCTGTGTTAATGCCATTTATCCGTGCGAAGCCTGTAAGTGAATGCCTCATTGCCTGGGATTTTGAAGCATCACACTGCTTTTACTGAGAAAGAACAGTGACCTGGAGACCGGTTTATTTTGACCTTTGGGCCTCATTAGCAGAAGGCTGGTGGTTCTGGTAAGCTTGTGAAACCTTTCCGTGACACCTCCAGTGTACAGATTAGGAGGTCAGGCAACATATGCAAATCAGGAGGAGAAATGTCATTACAGGCCTTTAGATGAATGTTCCCTTTACTGCAGCATTTACACTTTAGATCTAAACGGCAGACCCAATTTACTGGTGATTGACCATTGTATGGTGGAAGGCAATTTCAACACTGACTGTTATTCACTAATAGTATAACCATGGGCAGAATGGAAAAGTCTGGTCATATGATTACAACATTCCGGGTGTGCATGATGTCACTGTGCATTGATGTTTATCATCCCCACACACAATGCGGTAGGTAATGAACATATCAGGGAATTAACTAAGATTCCTGCGCCAGAAAACTGGTGCAGGAAACTGTTTGAAGTGCAACTAAGCAGATAGACCTGTATTAAGTCTATCTGTACCACCCACGCCAGTTTCTAAGGCCGGCCATGCACAGTGCGAATTTCATGGTTGCAGGAAAGAAATTTGCACGATTTCCCATCAACACAGATAGTGCTGACAGGGGAATCAGTAATTGTCTTTGTGAGAAGTGAGTGATTGTTGCTAGTGACTATAGCAGCTGCTAGCAATAATCGCAAGAAAATCCGGCAGGCTGGTTGTACTCAAGTTGATCGATCGACTGGGTACATTCAGGGGATGTGAAAAAATGTAGCGCTTAACAAAATATGTGTACAAATAATAAGTGCAATACAGTGAAAGCAATACGTATAAAGTCCAACATATATAGAGATGTGACTGTGAGTCTCTAGCCCGAAATCCTAACCAGGAAATGGGAAAACAAACAAATAAAAGTCCTCAGACAATGAAGAGAGAATCTTCTTTGACGTGCAGGGAATAATGTAAAACATCCACACTGGTGAATCCAGAAAAATAAAACAAATTGGTACTCTTACCAGAGCAGGTGGGCCCGGATGTCAGCGACACCGAATCGTAAAAGCTTAGGGATTGAATCCCTGAATCATCTGAAGGATGATTGTGGCTCAGCCACAATCATCCTTCAGACTGGAAGGTGAGCTCCGGGAGAGTGGAGAGGAGAGCGCCCGGCATTGCTCTGGGGGGAAGTTGCTGTTAAGGTTCCTTCGGAGATGTTTGTTTTCTGGTCGAGTTTGCTGAGATTCTTTGGAGCCATCCGTAGAAGACCCTGAACCTCTACTTCCACCTGAGAGTGCCACAGATTCAATCCCTAAGCTTTTATGATTCGGTGTCGCTGACATCCGGGTCCACCTGCTCTGGTAAGAGTACTCATTTGTTTTATTTTTCTGGATTCACCAGTGTGGATGTTTCACATTATTCCCTGCACGTCAAAGAAGATTCTCTCTTCATTGTCTGAGGACTTTTATTTGTTTGATTTCCCATTTCCTGGTTAGGATTTGGGGCTAGAGACTCACAGTCACATCCCTATATATGTTGGACTTTATACGTATTGCTTTCACTGTATTGCACTTATTATTTGTACACATATTTTGTTAAGCGCTACATTTTTTCACATCCCTTGTATCAATATTTGTCACATTTAGTGTAGCAGCTGTTATATTTGCTATATGTTTTTGCGCAGTATTATTTTACCTCACTGGGTACATTCGGCCTGCCCAGTAAAGATTCGAATCTCGGCCGGCCTAAGGCAGAAGAAAGAATTTCTGCAGTCTTATCCTAAAGCGATCAGACTGCAACATTGTAACGTTGTAGCAAGGTGAAAGACTGCATCAGGAGCTGATCTGTTTTGTCAACACAGTGAAGAACTGCGCAGGCACCAGGATTTACATTACCGCGTCATCTCTGAACTGGCATCTCAGTCCAGGAAGTAGATGATGATTCTGAATGATGCTTGGTTCCTTATGGAGAGAAAAAAAATGCTGGCATTGTCAGGGGTGTAAAGTGATCTCTGTAGGAAGTATTAAATACCTGTAAGTTTTATGCCCCGTACACAAAACCATGGAACAAAACCATGGAATTTTGTTCGAAGGTTGTTGGCTCCAACTTGTCTTGCATACACACGGTCACACAAACGTTGGCCAACAATTACGAACGTAGTGACGTGCTAGACATACGTGATATCTCTATTGCAAATGCTAGTTTTACAAGACCGAGCGCTTCCAGCTCGTACTTGATTCTGAGCATGCTTGGATATTTGTCTGACGGACTTGTGTACAAACGATCGTAAAGTCCGACAACAAAAATTTGTTGGTGGAAAATTTGAGAACCCGCTAGCCAACATTTGTTGGCGGAAAGTCCGACAACAAATGTTCGATGGAGCATACACATGGTTGGACTTTCCGCCAACAAGCTTACATCCAGCATTTGTTGTCGGAGAATCCGATTGTGTGTGCGGGGGATAATGCCGTGTACGCACAATCGGATTTTCCAATGGGAAATGTTGGATGTGAGCTTGTTGGCGATAAGTCAGACTGTGTGTATGCTCCATTGGACAATTGTTGTTGAAATTTCCGCCAACAAATGTTGGATAGCAGGTTTTCAAATTTTCCAAATGTGGATTTTTCAAGCGTGTGTACACAAGTCCATCAGACAAAAGTCCAAAGTACAAACACGCATGCTCGGAAGCAAGGATGAGCCAGAAGCAGTCGGTCTTGTAAACTAGCGTTCGTAATAGAGAATTAACATTTGTGACGTGGCAAGTTATGAAATCTCCACATGCAGCGCACAATTCTCTTCTTCTTTAACCGGTTCAATACAGGGCATTTTCACCCCCTTCCTTCCCTGGCCAATTTTTAGTTTTCAGCGTTGTTGCACTTAAAACGACAACTGCGCGGTCCTGCAACGTTGTACCCAAAAAAATTGACGTCCTTTTTTCCCCACAAATAGAGCTTTCTTTTGGTGGTATTTGATCGCCTCTGCGGTTTTTATTTTTTGCGCTATAAACAATAGAAGAGCGCCAATTTAAAAAAAAACACAATATTTTTTACTTTTTGCTATAATAAGTATCCCAATTTTTTTTTAAAAAAAACTAATTTTTTCCTCAGTTTCGGCCGATACGTATTCTTCTACATATTTTTGGTAAAAAAAAATCGCAATAAGCGTATATTGATTGGTTTGCGCAAAAGTTATAGCGTCTACAAAATACGGGATAGATTTATGGCATTTTTAAAAAAAAAATATTTATTTATTTTTTTAGCGGCGATCGCGATTTTTTTTCGTGACTGCGACATTATGGCGGACACATCGGACACTTTTGACACATTTTTGGGACCATTCACATTTATACAGCGATCAATGCTATAAAATTGCATTGATTACTGTGTAAATGTGACAGGCAGCGGAGGGGTTAACCACTAGGGGGCGGGGAGGGGTTAATATGTTTCCTAGGGAATGATTCTAACTGTAGGGGGAGGGGACGTACAAGGGGAGGAGACCGATCAGTGTTCCTCCGTTCTGGGAACACAGATCGGTCTCCTCTCACCTGACAGGCTGTGGATCTGTGTGTTTACACACACAGATCCACGGTCCGGCCCGGTTAACGGGCAATCGCGTGTGCCCGGCGGACATCGCGGCCGCCGGGCACACGCACCGGGTCCCGAGCAACGCGGCGGGTGCGCGCGCGCGCCCCCCCAGACGGCCGGGAATCCCAGGACGTCATATGACGTCCACCCAGGATGGGAGATCCCATCCCAGGACGTCATATGACTATGGCTGGGTAGGGAAGTGGTTAATGGGATAATAATGAAGCTGCTTTGCTGGTGATACTGATGGAGTTATTGCAAACAAATTTTCAAAGGCTTTTTTTTTCTAGTGATATCAAGAATAATATTATTATGCTTTTTTTTTTTTTTTTATTTGTGCAAGTTACCACAACACCATTATCCCGTAGTTTATAAGATCAAAGATACAACTATGTTGGTGTCAATTTTATATTGTATTTTTTAAAATGTAGCTACCTACTACCAAACTGTCATTTGAAGTAAAACACAGAGCCAAGTATTATTCACCACAATTTTTTTATTGTGCATTAACAAAATAAATTAGACATGCTATCTGCCAATAGAACTTAACCAAAAAGTGCATTCTATGCATCCAAAAATATAGAATATATACCAAATCAAATCATTATTATTCAACCAAAAAAAAAATGTCAAAGCAATAACTTCAAGGCCAATAATAAATAACACGTTATCTCCTCCGATTCCGCAACATGTCTGGTTGACGAACGGCCGTTCAGAAACGAACTGAAAACCACAAACTGAAAAGTGCAAATCAATGCTCACCAAACTTCTACTAACACGAAATTAGCAGAAGAGCTGAAAAACCACGTAGTACGTCGGCAGGTTCGTAATTGTTGGCCAACATTTGTGTAACCGTGTGTATGCAAGACAAGTTTGAGCCAACACCCTTCGTACAAAATTCCATGGTTTTGTTGTTGGAAAGTCAGATCGTGTGTACGGGACTTTACACTTACACATTACTTATAGTGCCCTAAAGTGCTATTAAAACAAAATGTCCCAAAAATGTTTCCCAGCAAAGCAGAGAAAGTTCATGCTTGCTGAATTGAGAGGAAATAGTACCCTGAAGACTCTGCAGAATCCGACACTACTGGAAGTGTCGAATTTCTTCATCCTTGGTGTGCTCATCAACAAACGTTTCATAGCTTCTCCAAACCATTTCTTCATTTCCAGATTAAAACTGGATTGGAATTGAAGAAGTGGCTTGGAGAATCTATGAAACCTCTTCATATTACAGAACGAGTCTAGTTGAATGTGACTATTACCATCTATACTGTGACCTGGAATAATGAGAACCTTCACAGACATAGTGGCAGAAGATGTAAGTATTGTATGCAGGTAAACATTTAAACTTCTTTTGCAGGTAAACATTTTAAAAAGGAGCTCCAGGCTCCTTCAGAAAAAATTAAATGTCAGCAGCTACCAATACTATAGCTGCTGATTTTTAATATAAGGACACTTAGCTGTCCAGGGATCCCGCGATGTCCTCACCCGAGCCGATTCTTCAATCGGCTTTGGGTGCAAGCGCCGTCATCTGTAGTAAGGGAAAGCCTTGTGGATTCACAGCCTGTTTCCTACTGCTCATGCACAAGTCACACTGCGCCTTGTGAATGGTCCCAAAGTCTTCTGGGACCTGTAATGTGTCCGAGAAGACTGCAGGGGAAGGAGGGGGCAAACTTCCAGCTCAGTTCGCCGCAGTGATCTGAGCTGGAAGTAAGAGCGGGTACCGTCAAAACTAGGCACTCGTTCCTCCAAAAAAAGTGCCAAATGTGGCAGTGGAGGGGGTGGAGGGTGCAAACAAGCAGAGCTTCCCCTGCACTTTATATGTTACTCACCCCAGATGTAAATTACCCAGTCATATATTATCCACACCAAGCCTCTGTACTATGTACAGTATGTTACCTACACCAAGCCCCTGCACTATGTGCAGAATGTTACCTACGCTGAGCCCCTGCACTATGTACGTTACCTCCCTGAGCCCCTGCACTATGTACGTTACCTCCCTGAGCCCCTGTACTATGTACGTTACCCAACCCTACAGTTTGTACGTTACCCACACCAAGCCCCTGCACTATGCACAGTATGTTACCTACACTGAGCCCCTGCACTATGTACAGTATTTTACCTACACCAAGCCCCTGCACTATGTATAGTATGTTACATACACTGAGCCCCTGCACTATGTACAGAATGTTACCTACACTGAGCCCCTGCACTATGTACAGTATGTTACATACGCTGAGCCCCTGCACTATGTACAGTATGTTACATACACTGAGCCCCTGCACTATGTACAGTATGTTACATACGCTGAGCCCCTGCACTATGCACAGTATGTTACATACACTGAGCCCCTGCACTATCTACAGGATATTACCTACACTGAGCCCTGCACTATGTACAGAATGTTACCTACACTGAGCCCTGCACTATGTACAGAATGTTACCTACACTGAGCCCTGCACTATGTACAGTATGTTACATACGCTGAGCCCCTGCACTATGTACAGTATGTTACATACACTGAGCCCCTGCACTATGTACAGTATGTTACATACACTGAGCCCCTGCACTATCTACAGGATATTACCTACACTGAGCCCTGCACTATGTACAGAATGTTACCTACACTGAGCCCCTGCACTTTGTACAGAATGTTACCTACACCAAGCCCCTGCACTATGTATAGAATATTACCTACACTGAGCCCCTGCACTTTGTACAGAATGTTACCTACACCAAGCCCCTGCACTATGTATAGAATATTACCTACACTGAGCCCCTGCACTTTGTACAGAATGTTACCTACACCAAGCCCCTGCACTATGTACAGAATATTACCTACACTGAGCCCCTGCACTTTGTACAGTATGTTACCCACACTGAGCCCCTGCACTATGTACCTTACCACCCTGAGCCCCTGTACTATGTACGTTACCCAACCCTACAGTTTGTACGTTACCCACACCAAGCCCATGTATGTTACCCCTCCTGAGCACCTGTACTATGTACATTACCCACCCCTCACCCGTACACTTTGTACGTTACCCACACCAAGCCCCTGCACTATGTATGTTACCCCTCCTGAGCCCCTGTACTATGTATGTTACCCACCTAGCACCCCCGCCTTATGCACATTACTCACCCCAGAGCCCTACACTATGGGGTTGATTTACTAAAGGCAAAAAGACTGTGCACTTTGCAAAGTGCAGTTGCACTCCGCAAGAGCAGTTGCTTCAAGCTTAGTAAATGAGCAAAAGCTCTGCTGACTTCCATCATCCAATCATGTGCAAGCAAAAATGCAGCTTTTTTAATCTTCTTTGCATGTGATTGGATATTCTTTGCAAAGCGAAGCCTTATCTCATTTACTAAGCTCTGGATCAACTCCACTTTGCAAATTGTACAGTCTATTTGCCTTTAGTAAACCAAACCCATATAGTATGTTACCCAACCCGAACCTCTGCATTACGTGTGCTACATACTCCAGACCCCTGAATATGAACACAGGGGGCCCTATCGTCACCTTAGACTTGTTCTCATAGGAAAAATGACGGCTTCTTTATTGGGAACATTTAAATGCACGCTGTGCTTTTATTAGTGAAGGATATAAGTGTGTCCATAATGGTGTGTAACAGCTGCTAGGAAGTCCTGTGTGCAGTGTAGGAGCTTTGGAGATCTGTTTATTATTATGACATTCACATCCATCAGTCACATCCGTCACAGCTGCAGGTGCTCACACGGGCCGCTGATTTCACTAAACTGCCCGCAGCCTCTTCTTAAAGGGAATCTGTCAGAACTGAAATAAGGGATCTGCCACTGCTGATCTGAGGCTGTCATCCTTATCCCTGCTTCTTAACCAGTCACTGACCCAGAACAAGCTTGTGGATAGGCTCGTTCCAGGTAATGACTCACAAAGTCATTTTGGAAGACTAGAGCCCTGATATGCAATTTCAAATACTAATCAGCAATGGCAGGCCCCATATTTCAAACCTGATAGGTTACTTAAAGCAAAGATCCATGTTTGTTTACTCTACATGAAATTGGATCTTCTACATTTATTTGCAAGCCATTTAAAGTGATACTAACGGATTTTTTTTTGCTTTAAAATAAAAAAAAAGATGTTATCATAGGCGTGTGCAGGGGATGTGTTGGGTGTGCCTGGGCACACCCTAATCATTCTGTGCAGTGGTGATCCACCCCACTGCCCGGGCTTTTCCCATGTTGCGGGGCAGTGCTGCTGGCTTCCCTCCTCTCCTCTCCCCCCAGCTGCTGCAGGGATGTTTCAGAATGAAGAGCGAAGGAAGGGGCTAGTCAATATGTTATGTGCCGACCCCTTCCTTTTACAAATGAACACCGTGAACACACTCACGGTGTTCATTCATAACTGAAGCATAGCAAACTGTGTTTGCTATACTTCAGTTTGTGAATGAACAGGAAGCCGCTCAGCGTAGAGCATTTCCCATTTATTTGGTTGAACTGGATGCAGAGAAAGGCATATGTGTTTGAACTTTGGGGTGTACACCCTAATGCAATAGGTTGTGCACACCTATGGATGTTATACTGTATATACTAGCTCTGAGCAATGATATTGCAAAGAGCGGTTCCTTACCTCTTCTTCTGAAGTCCCCCGCTAGTGTTGTCTGCTCTTCCTTTGGCCCCTCGGCTAGCCATGTGCTAAGGGGCACCTGTGCATGTGCGCTCCTAAGCCAGTCTGTGTGCGTCCATAGACACACTCAGTGCTTGTAAGCCACGCCCCCCTCCGCCCCTCCTTACAGGAGTTTGACAGCAGCAGCAGCCAATGGCTCTCACTGCTGGCTGTGTCCCCTGTAAGACCAGGAAGTGGAGGAGCGGTTCTGTAATTGTGACAGCGCTGGATTGGTGAGAGGAGCCAGGTAAGTGTTTAGCATTGGGGGGGGGGGGGGGCGGGGGGGCTAGGACATGTAATATACCATTTTTTACCTTAATACAGGGAATTCATTAAGGTAATAAAAAGCTTGACTGCAGAACCACTTTAAGGAAGCTTTATTTCATATTCTTACCTGCTTCATTTGTGGAGATGTTATAGTCTGCCATATGAGACTCGGTGAGGGGTACTCTATTAGAATGCAGAGCATTGTCAGTCTAGCAACACAAAGACATGTGTGTTTCCCTCGTGGATGAATCATATAACATGGGCAGTGAGAAGTGGTCTCTGCTAAGGGCTAGGCCTCATTGAAGATTTTAAAGACCAACTCCGGAAATTAAAAATTCCATCCTTGCAGCGGGGCCATCCCACACAGCAAGGGTTAAATGCTTGTCCAGTCTAGGGATGCATGAATGAGGTGTAGATGCATCACTTGCTGGCACTCACCTCATTAGGAAAGAGCTCCACAGGAGATTTTTAGTAGGTCACTCATTCTAATAAACTTGCTATTAATGAAAGGCTAGCAGTAGCAATTGATTGCCAGGTAAGGACAAATGACTCCCTATGAAGTAAGCTACAAGTAGCTCGCAGTAGCATTTTGTGGCGATCAATCGAACCTGATTGAAGCATCATGCAAGATTAATCACTACTACGTGCTACTTGTAGAGAGCCAATTGTTCCATCTGTGTAGCGATCAATTGCTATTCCTAGTGATTAATCCTAGCATTTTTAGTAGCACAATTGAAGTGACTGCAAGCAATGGGTGAATCTCTCAGTAATAAGAGATTAAACATTATGTACTGCAGCACTTAATTATTAGCACATCTGCACCTAGTTTTATTAGACACACACACACACACAAAGTCTCACAAATACCTGTTGATCCTGCCAGTGAGTTACACCAAATGTGGTTTCTTGTAATATGGTGGCAAGGATGCTGCACTGCTCCTGAAAGAGCAGAGTTGCCACTCTCATGTAAGTTGTGCCAACTTGCATTAAAGTAGCGTGGTCAGATGCTTTCACTATTTAAAAATGGAGCGGTTTATATCTGGGGAAACCGGGAAGTAACAAAAATGCTCGTCACTTCTGGTCTCCTAGACCATAAAGGTGATTGGAGACTATATGGTCTCCGATCACCTCTATTGTAAGCTGGCTGGATCAGGTGCCGGGCTCCCCGCCGGGACAGGAGAGGCAGCGGGAGGGGGTGGCTAATAAGCCACTAGGATTGCTTTCAAAGAAAACGAATAAGCTATTGTGCTGAGTAGAACCCAACCGTCATTTAAGGGGGCACATAAGAGGGCCAAGAGAGTGGTAGGAAACACCAGGTGAAGTGGATGAAGCTCCCCTCAGATTAGGTCTTGAGATCCTAATGCAGGTATAAAAAACAAACACAAGAGGGCACCTCCATATAGGTGTAGCGATTTATTAAAAAGAATGAGACAATAAAAATGCACTCACTAGTTAAAAGTGGATCAAGTCTTGTCATAAACCCATATGGACTTCCAAAAGGATCAGCATGAGGCTTCAGGCTGGAACATAAGCAACAGCAGCTTCAGCGGCTCCAAACAGCACCTCTCTCGGCTGAGTGATGGTGACAGTAAGTGCAGGGGGTGTGGCTACATGTTTTATGGCAGACAGGAGCACCCCTTTATCAAGCCATAAGAAAGATCTCATTGTCTTTTATTCTTTTTAATTAATCGCTACACCTAGATGGAGGCACCCTCTTGTGTTGGTTTTTTACTAGGATTGCTTTTCACTTGTTAAAGCATTTCTGGGTGAAAATTTTGGTACTGGGGATATGGTTGACAGCTGCAGCCATAACCCTGGTATAACCACTTGCAGTCAATCACATACAGTATCTCACAAAAGTGAGTACACCCCTCACATTTTTGTAAATATTTTATTATATCTTTTCATGTGACAACATTGAAGAAATGACACTTTGCTACAATGTAAAGTAGTGAGTGTACAGCTTGTATAACAGTGTAAATTTGCTGTCCCCTCAAAATAACTCAACACACAGCCATTAATGTCTAAACCGCTGGCAACAAGACCATACAGTGGTTTAACAGGACAGGTTCCGCTCAGAACAGGCCTCGCCATGGTCGACCAAAGAAGGTGAGTGCACGTGCTCAGCGTCATATCCAGAGGTTGTCTTTGGCAAATATACGTATGAGAGCTGCCAGCATTGCTGCAGAGGTTAAAGGGGTGGGGGGTCAGCCTGTCAGTGCTCAGACCATACGCCGCACACTGCATCAAATTGGTCTGCATGGCTGTGGTCCCAGAAGGAAGCCTCTTCTAAAGATAATGCAAAGAAAGCCTGGAAACAGTTTGCTAAAGACAAGCAGACTAAGGACATGTATTACTGGAACCATGTCCTGTGGTCTGATGAGACCAAAATAAACGTATTTGGTTCAGATGGTGTCAAGCGTGTGTGGTGGCAACCAGGTGAGGAGTACAAAGAGAAGTGTTTCTTGCCTACAGTCAAGCATGGTGGTGGGAGTGTCATGGTCTGGGGCTGCATGAGTGCTGCCGGCACTGGGGAGCTACAGTTCATTGAGGGAACCATGAATGCCAAAATGTACTGTGACATACTGAAGCAGAGCATGATCCCCTCCCTTCAGAGACTGGGCCGCAGGGCAGTATTCCAACATGATAACAATCCCAAACACACCTCCAAGATGACCACTGCCTTGCTAAAGAAGCTGAGGGTAAAGGTGATGGACTGGCCAAGCATGTCTCCAGACCTAAACCCTATTGAGCATCTGTGGGGCATCTTCGAATGCAAGGTGAGGGAGCGCAAGGTCTCTAACATCCACCAGCTCTGTGATGTCATCATGGAGGAGTGGAAGAGGTGTCCAGTGGCAACCTGTGAAGCTCTGGTGAACTCCATGCCCAAGAGGGTTAAGGCAGTGCTGGAAAATAATGGTGGCCACACAAAATTCTGACACTTTGGGCCCATTTTGGACATTTTCACTTAGGGGTGTACTCACTTTTGTTGCCAGCAGTTTAGACATTAATGGCTGTGTGTTGAGTTATTTTGAGGGGACAAAAAATTTACACTGTTATACAAGTTGTACACTCACTACTTTACATTGTAGCAAGGTGTCATTTCTTCAGTGTTGTCACATGAAAAGATATAATAAAATATTTACAAAAATGTGAGGGGTGTACTCACTTTTGTGAGATACTGTACATACATACAGTGTGATTTGGCGGCAAGTGGTTAATGAAGATTGTGCATCACATAGTAATTGGATTTGTTACTTGTTTAAAATCACCCATATGATTTAGCCCTTATGTTGGGTACATGCTTCAATTTTTTTACTCGATCAATGTGAGATTTATTAAAAAAATCAAATGCGCAAACCACCAAATGGTCATAACTTCCCTTCTGATCGATTCAGCCTCAATTTTGATCCGATTCGATCTATTGGCTAGGGTGGAAAATTATCAATCATTTTGTATCAATCGGGAGCAATGAGATACTTTGTTCATTAACACGGTTGTATTCCGTATCTTATCTATCCACTATCCCCGTCCCACTCCCCAAAAGTGCCATTTCTTTACCAGGAGCAGATAAGATAAATAAGTGTATCTGATGACTTAATATTGGCTGTCATTTTAAACTGTATCTAAAGTTTTGGATAGAGTAGGGAAAGGTTAGAACCCCAGGCATGTTTTCATTGCTGTCAGTGTCCCCGCTGGGGAGATTTACAGTGCCCTGAAAAAGTTTTCACACCCCTTGAAATTTTCCACATTTTGTCATGTTACAAACAAAAGTGTAAATGTATTTTATTGGGATTTTATGTGATAGGCCAACACAAAATGGCACATAATTGTGAAGTGGAAGGAAAATGATAATTGGTTTTCAATTTTTTTTTACAAAACAATATGTGAAAAGTGTGGTGTGCATTTGTATTCAGCCCCCCTGAGTCAATACTTTGTAGAACCACCTTTCACTGCAATTACAGCTGCAAGTCTTTTTGGGGATGTCTCTACCAGCTTTGCACATCTAGAGAGTGACATGTTTGCCCATTCTTCTTTGCAAAATAGCTCAAGCTCTGACAGATTGGATGGAGAGAGTCTGTGAACAGCAATTTTCAAGTCTTGCCACAGATTCTCAATTGGATTCAAGTCTGGACTTTGACTGGGCCATTCTAACACATGAATATGCTTTGATCTAAACCATTCCATTGTAGCTCTGGCTGTATGTTTAGGGCCATTGTCCTGCTGGAAGGTGAACCTCCACCCCAGTCACAAGTCTATTGCAGACTCTAACAGGTTTTCTTCTAAGATTGCCCTGTATTTGGCTCCATCCATCTTCCCATCAACACTGAACAGCTACCCTGTCCCTGCTGAAGAAAAGCATCCCCACAACATGATGTTGCCACCACCATGTTTCATGGTGGGGATGGTGTGTTCAGTTTTAGTTTTCCGCCACACATAGCGTTTTGCTTTTAGGCCAAAAAAGTTTAATTTTGGTCTCATCTGATCAGAGCACCTTCTTCACATGTTTGCTGTGCCCTCCACATGGCTTCTCGCAAACTGCAAATGGGACTTCTTATGGCTTTCTTTCAACTATGGCTTTCTTCTTGTCACTCTTACATAAAGGCCAAATTTGTGAGTGCACAACTAATAGTTGTCCTGTGGACAGATTCTCCCACATGAGATGTGGATCTCTGCAGCTCCTCCAGAGTTACCATGGGCCTCTTGGCTGCTTCTCTGATTAATGCTCTCCTTGCCCGGCCTGTCAGTTTAGGTGGACGGCCATGTCTTGGTAGGTTTGCAGTTCTGCCATACTCTTTCCATTTTCGGATGATGGATTGAACAGTGCTCCGTGGGATGTTCAAAGCTTGGGATATTTATTTATAACCTAACCCTGCTTTACACTTCTCCACAACTTTATCCCTGACCTGTCTGGTGTGTTTCATGGCTTTCATGATGCTGTTTGTTCACTAAGGTTCTCTAACAAACCTCTGAGGGCTTCACGGAACAGCTGTATTATAAATATACATGAGTTTAACTTACACACAAGTGGACTCTATTTACTAATTAGGTGCCTTCTGAAGGCAATTGGTTCCGCTAGATTTTAGTCAGGGGTATCAGAATAAAGGGGGCTGATGAATACAAATGCACACCACACTTTCAGATATTTTTCTTGTAAAATAATTTAAAAACCATTAATCATTTTTCTTCCACTTCACAATTATGTGCCACTTTGTGTTGTTCTATCACATACAATCCCAATAAAGTACATTTACGTTTTTGGTTGTAATGCCGCGTACACACGATCGGATTTTCCATCGGAAAAAACTTGGATGGTTTTTTTCGATGGAATTCTGCTCAAGCTTGGCTTGCATACACATGGTCACACAAAACTTCTGTGAACGTTCAACCGTCAAGAACGCGGTGATGTACAACACTACGACAAGCCGAGAAAATAAAGTTCAATTCTTCAGCATGGAAAATCTTCCAATAGGGACACTTCTTTCGGTCACAGGTGCCTGTTGTGTTTACAGGACAAGGAAGAAAATGATTGATTTTTTTCTAATAGGACACAGATGGCAAATAAAAAAAATGACAGGGGTTTTAATCATCCTGTACTCTATGCAAAATGAAGGAAAAAAATAGTTTTGGCTTTTAAATATATATTAGATAAATTTTTCCCCCAAAAGCTGAGGTTACTCTTTAAGAGCCACAAATCCCAGAACACGAGTTATATCAAGAAACAGCTGCTTACAAAATTCACACGTGTGTATGTGTTACATTTCCCTGATGTTAGCATGTGTTAGATGTAACAGGAAAACACCACTTTTAATGCTGTTTTCCATAATCCACTCCTGCACTTGGTGAAATTGTAAAATTATCATCATTATAGTAATTTGCGAAGATCATTTTTACCTTTTGTCATACAGCGAGTCACGAGATAAGGACTCTGCCTAGACACAATTCCAATGTTATGTCCTAGAATGAAGAAAAGAATGTAGTAAAAACGCACAGTACTTAGCGATCTATGTCTTCAGGATGCAATAAGTGAGTTAACACACTGCAGTTGGGTATAACCAGGATGAAAGGTAAATCTGCAGGAATAAAGCTGTACTGTGTTCAGCTGCTGAAGCTCAATAGATGGTATCTATGTACTGAAAATGGCAGAAAAAACAGAGAAAAGAGAAACAAAAAAGATAACATTTATTATGTAAAACAAAGGGGGCAATCCACGCATGTTCAGCTTGTACTAGTGCATATCAGACTGGCAGATCACAATTCTGCTGGTCCGCACACTGTGGCCAGTGGCGGCGCTAGAGGAGACTGTAGCAGCTGTCACTCCTGCAGAAGAGACCCCTTCACAGATGACAGATGTGGTGAAGATCTCAATCTCCTGGATACACTGGGATGGAGAGGGAGTGCCGGGTGTATACAAGTGTGGGTCCTGGCGGGGAGGCAACGCATTTTGAGAGTGTCCCTCTTCCTAACGCAAAGGTTTGCTCGCCATGTTCTCGAAACGTTGGTGCTTTTTTTGTTGATATGGGACTTCAGTAAACTTTTTTCTTCTGGATTTAAAGTTTGGTGTACGTGCTTTTTTTTTGCATTACAGCCATAAGAATTGTCCTATATGCACAAGTCTAGTCACAGTTTAGGAAAACCTGTATTCAGGTCAAAAATCCCAAATAATCCTCACCCCAGTAAAACCGCTGACGTCAGCAAATATCTGACGATGGAACGTTATAAAAGTTTAAAACATCCCAGTCAGGCATCAAACAGTAAGTGGGTAGTGAGTGGGATCCCCCATGGAAACTGGCACCATATGTAGCCTGACTGTACATCAGACTACACCGTACAGTCTTCTAAATAACGCCAATATAGGAGTTGGGTTCATGGCTAAATGGTGGTGCCCCATCAGCCAGCATGTCAATTGTAAGTCCAAATAGAAAGTTTACTGAAGTCCCATATCAGCAAGAAAGATGACATAGACATTTTGAAGGCACAGAAGCCATCTTTATTAAGATGAAAAGCAAACTGACGCATTTCGCTGTGATAGACTTCTTTAGAGGGCGTACTTCCAGGTTTGGGGGAGTACATGACACTACCACTGCCCTCCTACAATGCAGTGTTTGGTAACTGGGTATTCAGCTGCCAATATGAGCACTGTCATATGATAAGCAGTGCAGTGTGCTGATACCAACAATTGACTTTGCATTGCAACACACCACAGCATTCTTCTACAGTGTGTGTTAGGGGTCCCAGTGTAAACTAGCCCTTTATATTTATAGTTTATATATTTATATTCTTTATATATTTTATAGTTTGTAATGGCAGTCAAAATGTATGAAGGAGGTGTCCCAGAAGTCCCAACATGCTTTGCAATCTAAGCATCAAGATTGCAATTTATAATTAATATTTATTATAAATGATACATATAATAAAACTTACAAGGAAAGATCAATATATAGACCTGTATAGTTCCAAAAGTATTATAATTGACAAAAAAAAAAAACCTGAAGACGTACATCATACCAAACCGTTTTACTTTTTTTTTTTAATCTGCCCAATGGAGCCCTGGGTAGCAGTAAAAATCAGGGCAATCCTTTCTACTCTTTATAAAACAGTTAAAACGATCTCCTGTTCTAACAGTAAATAGCTGTGCAATGCAATAGGTTCAACTTAACAGTAGCCCCACTAGGCATATACTGACCTTCCGTTTGGCGATCCCCCACCCTTTAGGCATCATTCAACGCCATCACATGAATGATGGGGAGAGAGTCAAACACCGCTTCTCCTCTATATTCTCGCCAGTAAACAGGACAGCAAAGGGCCAGTATAGTGGCTTGGTGGTTAGCACTTCTGCCTTGTAGTACCCTTGGTGTGAATCCCAACCAGAACACTTTCTGCACGTTTACTCCAATCACATGCTGAAAGGTTAATTGGCTCCTATCTAAATTGGCCCTAATATGCATGTGTGATAGAGACCTTATGCCGCGTGCACATGACCGGACTTTCCGTCAGAATAGACTCCGACGGTCTTTCCGACGGAGTTCCGCTGAAACGGACTTGCCTACACATGATCACACCAAAGTCAGATCGTTTAGAATGCGATGATGTACGACGGGACTAGAAAAAGGAAGTTCAATGACCAGTAGCCAATAGCTGCCCTTGCGTTGTTTTTGGTCCGTCGGAATAGCATACAGACGAGCGGTTTTCCCGATTCCGTCAGAAAGATTTGAATCGTTCTATTTCTAGGTCCGTCAGAATTATAGAAAGAAAAAGTCTGATGAAGCCCACACACGATCGGAATGTCCGACGGAATGGTTCCGTCTGACCTTTTCTGCCGGAAAGTCCAGTCATGTGTACGCGGCAATAGATTTTAAGCATCTTGAGAACAGGGATTGACGTAAATTAGTAAATGGCTGGTGTTAAATAAATACCTGCAATAATACATTACAGTTTACCTGTTGTTTTGCCCTTACATAAAGCAAATCTCAACTGTTCTGCAAAATGTCAGCTTGCCTACCGAACACCCAAGGCCAGGAATCACACGAAAGCATCATTATGGCGGTATGGCAGAAGTGAAGAGTAATATTTGACCTTTTCAAGAAAAATTGAGATTTCTGTATAATGTCAGCAACCTAATGTATATAATTTTTAATTGGAGAAAATTGTGGTAATCAAAAAACCAACAAGCATGTAGTGTTTGGAGGATGCCGTTGTTGGCCTTTCCTTCTGAAAATGCCTACCGTGCTGACAGGTTTATGTTTAGTACTTAGTCATTGACCTGGAACAAGAATGTCAATCGTGAGTTCCAACTTTCCTATGATTTTCCTGTCTGCCTATATGTTGCAAAATAGCAACTTCAGTAGTATTGAAGGCAGAAGGTGAACATAACAGTCAGGCAACTCTCATTTTCAAAGGGAGGTTAGTAATTGAAGTCCCCTGTATCTCTTCAGTGACAGTTTTAGTTAAAAAGTGCAATTAAACCTGACATGCGAAACATTCCCCAACTGAAACGTAGTTTTCTCTTGCTTCCTCTAAGCTGTCTCTTTCGGACCTCATTCACACTTGCATATGTGACCGACTATGATTTCCCCTGGGAGAACAGCTGCTGGCTGCACTGACTGGACACAGACAGTCTGGGGAAGACTTACTAAAACTAGAGCTTTCAGAATCTGGCGCATCTGTGCATGGTAGCCAATAAAACATGGATGCTGATTAGTTTCTATGCAAAGCTGCACCAGATTTTGCACACTCCAGTTTTAGTAAATCTCCTCCTCTGTGTCCAGGGCTGATGACCTGCAGGCTCACACTGCATGCTTGATTACATGCGAACAGTGGCGGGACAAGGTCATCTAAAGCCCATGGTGAACATGCCAAACTACACCCCCCCACCCAAAATGTGTGACCATTATGTGTCTGCAAAAATCCCTACCCACCAAAATAAAAATAATTGAGCACTAATCTGCATGCTTACCCCCTAAGCATAAAGTCCCCCTCCTCCCAGTAGAAATCAGCCCCCCTGCTGAAATCCCCCTCCCAGCACAAATACTTACCCACCCATCCCCCCCAAATGCCCCAACGCAAATCACCCCTCCTAGCACAAATCCTGTACTCCTTAAATTTCCCCCCTAGACATCCTCTCCCCTCCACTCCAAATCCCCCTCCCAGCATAAAGCCCCCCTCCCTCTCCCCAATCTCCCCTCCTAGCACAAATCCTCCCTCCCAAAAGTCCACTACTAGCACAAATCCCCTCCCTAAAAAAATGTCCCCTTCTAGCATAAATCCTCTTCCCCATCCCCTCTCCCAAAACAAATCCCCCCAAATCATCACTCCTAGCACATCCCCCCAAAATGTCCCCTTCTAGAATTTTTTTACCCCTGCCGTCCCTCAAATCCCCCCTCCCAACACAAATCCCCTCCACCCACCTCACATGATACCACAGTGCCCAGGGCATCCACCCATCCTGCCCACCCCTTGTCCTGGTCTGCGAACTGCAGGCACTGTCATCCTCCTATTCCTTTAAATAGGGCTTCTTGCCCTCAGCTTTTTGCAGGAGTCTCCTACACTTAATCATAGTCAGTCCCATACACAAGTGTAAATGAGACCTAAAAAAGGTACTGTACTCCCCTTGATGACCGTTTCCTGTTTGCCAGGGAAAGAGGACTTGATTTTTTTCTGCATGTCTTGCCCCTCCCCCAGCCTGTGGGTAGACAGTGAAAGGAGACGTATCATACTGTATGCTCATCTCTGCCACCCTACACTGTCCTATCAGCAAGGTCCTTGATAGCACAAGCACACTCCAGCACAACTGATTGGCTCCTTGTGCTGATTCTTTCTTCTCCTAGTCTGAGTCCTTCTGTAAAGTTGCATGCAAGTGGCTGGTACTAAATCAAATTCAGGTATTACTTGCATACATGAATACATTTATTGATATAATTATAAATTCATAACCGCATTCATTTAAGTCTGTTATATCTCCCCAAAGCAAAACTTGGTGTATGTAGATTTTATCATGGTGAAAGCTCTTGACTGTAGATTGCTGTTAAGCTGAAGGCCCAGGAGAAGTGCACTAATTCCAGTGTCCTCTCTCTCCTCAGCCCGACGACCAATGAACGGCTTTCTGAGTGGGCATTGGAATTAGGCTGATCCTGAGCCTGCACTTAAACTTTGTAGGGCACCCCGGTGAGTATGGGGTTCTTATAGAACTATGGTTAGAAATGAAATCTTCCAAAACCTAAATACCATACACCTACTGCTGACCTGGCCAAATACCACTGCAAACTACCACCACTAATTCCCCTCACTTCTTTCCCCCCAGAGGCAAATGAATAAAAGTCTCACCATAATAAGAGGAAATACCATCCTACCCAGCTCCCACCATAAGAAGTGTCCTTATTAGAAAATGTACTGGATATCAGGACACATATAGAGGATACATCTCTCCAACAGTCATACACATAATAAAAAAAACCTGACAGAGTAAGGTAATACTGACATATAATCACACACATAGGTTGGACTTGATGGTCTTTTTTTGACCTCACCTCCTAAAAAAAAAAAAAAAAAGAAGAGGTTCTGATCTTTCCTTATTTTAGCCAAAGGTAGAAAAAAGTTTGGTCTAGAGATACACGTTAAGAAAAAGCCTTAGTAAGCATTTTCTGTACTAAAAAAAAATCCATATTTTATAAAGTACAAATCTTTCGGGAAAAGAAAATGTTACTGTTTATGAAGTCATTTTGTCTCGGTCAAATACACATGCAAACATTTTTCATTTTTGGCCCCCCATGTGGAAAATCCTAACCTTATTGAGCGAGTAGGGTGGTTCCCTACATGATTCTTTGCAGCTATTCTCAAATTATGAGATGTGCCTCACTGAAATAGTATGCCACTTGCTTTGGTGTCATGTACAAGTTGGCTGCATGGTGGTTTGCTGGCTTACATCCTCAGATATACTGGACATATGCTGGTATATATTGCAGAGTTGTGAAGAAAGTAGATTTAGAGGTAGCATGTCATTATGATTTTGGCTTTGTAATGAAGAAGGGGAGGGTTCAGACACAATTAGCTACAAAAACAATTGTGGGCATGTCACTGGAGGGGTATGATCAGTCCAATTTTATTCTGTGCGTGAATATCTGTATAGGGGACCCTTGTCATTTTTGTCAGTACCTCAGTATATGTTTGCTGTCTGAATATGGACAGACCCAGAGTTCACAGGGGGCTGGCAGAGGCTAAAAGTGGCCAGAAGATGGTCTGGATAGAGTGGGCACAAGATTGAGTGGACTGAGAGGACAGAAGTTGATGCAAATAGAATGGTTGGAAGATGGAATGCATGCAGAGTGAGTGGAAGATGGGGTTGACAAGAGGTGGCATAAGGTGACATGGAGAGAGTGAGCAGAAGGTGGTATGGACAGAGTGGGCAAAAGACGGATAAAGCATATACAGAAGGTGGTATGGACAAACTGAGCAAAACATGGATCAGACCGAGTGGGCAGAAGGTGCTACGGACAGAGTGGGCAGAAGATGATCAGCAAGAGTGGACAGGTGATATGGACAGAGTGGGCAAAAGATGATTAGAGCAGATAGAAGGTTGTTTAGATAGACTGGGCAGAAGATGGTTTAGAAAGAGTGGACTGAAGGTGGTATGGACAGAGTGGGCAGAAGGTGGTATGGACAGAAGATGGATCAGACAGAGTGGACAGAAGGTGATATGGACAGAATGGGCAGAAGATGGATCAGACAGAAAGGGCAGAAGGTGATATACTGTAGACAGAGTGGAAAGATGATGATCAGAGTGGACAGAAGATGGTATGGACAGATTGGATAGAAGTAATGGTGGCAGAGTTGGTCAGAGTAGATAGAGTAAGTTTTAAGATGGAGCTGACAGAGTTTGCATCAGGTGCCATGGACAGAGGGGACATCGGATGCAATGGACAGGGCTAGCAGGAGGTGGTATGAATAGAGTGGGCAGAGTGTGCTATGAAGCATAGGATTTTAAGATTTATAGTCAGGTCAACCCAGCCATCTTCTGATTCCAGGTACAATGGGTGTGTGAACTTACTGCACATGATCTTCTGATAATCTTAAAAGAAAACCTTTACTGAAAGGAATATGAAGCCTACCCCTCTCCTTGTGCCCCTTGGAGTCTGGAGCCCTAGGCAGCCACCCAATTTGACCAAACTTTAATCTGCCACTGTTTTTATGAGCATGGTGCAGCGTGACTGAGGCCTGGTACTGTAGATGTTAGTCTTTTTCATATCAGTGTGAGAACTGACAATCACTGGTCTTCTGAAAAACATTGTCTATACCCATAATGCTCTGCAATGTGTATAGCTGGTAGTAGGCTTTTTTGTCAGCATAGGAATTTGTGCTATACCTTCTCTCCAAGAGGCTGTAAACATTCACTTAACTGTTCAGGGAATATGTGGCAATTGAGAGTTGTCTGTCACTAAGGTTTTTTTTTTTTTTTTTTATTTAGTTGCCTGTCATTAAATCCAGCTTGCATTTATGATATATGGGGTTCCAGAAAGCTTAGAGATCCCAAAGGATCTGTTCTGGTCTCTTATCTTTCCTGCAACAAACAGAAGAGTGAGCTTGCCATCTAGGGGCCAAATATGTGTGCTACATGGAATATTACAAAGAAAGAGGGGAATAATTAAAAAACCTGGAAAAGATTAGCGCAACCCTAGTTTACAAAATGGCACCCCTTCAGACCTTTTAGTTGTGCATTTTTTTTTTTTGCATTCTTTATTTATCATTTTATTATTACATAACAAGCAGGCCAGAGAAAAATAGAGAAGGCACAATGTACAATGGTCGACATTAGACTTTCTGTTATTCACATAAAATAAGTAAGCACTTTGAGTTACATTCAAATGAGAGAGGTAGATAAAGGTGAGCATGAACTCAACATATTCAAATAAAGAAATTATCGAGCAGCTTCAATTAAAGTCCAGACTGTTCCTGTATCCTGAGAGTAGAATTCGACTTCCTGTGCAGTAAGTGGACAAGCTGTACTAGAAGAGTGTCACAGTTTTTAATACACCGGTAACAATGAAAAGTGCCTTTCAAAGGGAGGGGTTAAAGACATATGGGAAATGTGATTGTTAATAGAAGCAAAAGATCGAATATAGAGTGGGAATGGATGGGAAAGGGGAGAGGTAGGAAAGGGTAAGGTGCACCAGGTGGGAAAGCATAAAGAAAAGAAGATAGGAAATTCCCGGCAGATGTGACCATAAAGTTGATTAATAACCAAAAAAACAGTACGGTACAGTGGGGCAAACCATTTTATATAGGAAGCAATTATTTGAATTCGTCTGTGCAGGAATGTTCTGTCCAATAATACCATGTGGTCATTGTGCAGCATATTTGCTGGCCACACAATTTCCAGATTCCTGATTTTACTACAGAGGACAACAGCTGCATAGCATTCAGCATTTTTTAGCCCAACATCTGCATTGGCATTCGCCCTATGCACAATGCCTACTAAAGCTGGTGCTACTGATACTAGCATTTACAAGGGAAGAGCAGGAATGCTTATGTGTTTAGAACGCCCATCAGAAATATTGCTTTGCAACATGCAAAATGGCTCATGGCGGCTGATATGTTCAAATTCACATCCCCCGTAATTTAATTGTAAAAGGTATTAAAGTGGGAGTAAACTCCCTTGGTTGATTTTTACCTACAGGTAAGCCTATAATAACGTTTATCTATAGGTACAGTAAATATCCCCTAAACGTGCACCATTTAGGGGATATTTACTTTAGAAGCAGCCGGTGACTTCACTGGTCTTGTCTCCGCCCCCTCCTATAGTTTTCTGCAGGCAGCTTGTAGTGGGTGGGGCTTGCTGGGTTCCTCCCACAGCTCTGCTCTCTGCACAGGCTATATACATCACAGGGATGGTGTGTAAATCGCAGCAAGAAAAAAAAAATTGGTCTCCGGGCAGTTTTATTTATAATGTGCTAGTATGCACCGCATACTAGCACATTATGACAGACTTACCGGAAAACAAAGCCCTCCAGCGGCGCACTTGCACTGCTGTAGGAGCTTCTATCTTCACTCGGTCTTCCTTCCGGGTTTGCAGGCTTCGGCTGTATGAATGGCCGAGCTGCGATAATGCCACCCCCCATGCATGCAGGAGTTACTGTTTGTCATAATGTTGGTGCGGTTTACACATCATCCCTGTGCTGTACAGAGAGCAGAGCTATGGGAGGAACCCAGCAGGCCCCACCCACTACAGGCTGCCTGCAGAAAACTACAGGAGGGGGCGGAGACAAGACCAGTCACCTTGTACAAGAAGAGAGAGCAGTAGTGACTGGTCCTTATTACAGGAAGCTCCTGCTGGGTTACTGCATAGATCTGGAAGAAATAAACAAAGCACACCAATAACCCAGTAAGAATACACATGCCCTTTGTATTAAAACAATATTTGCTTATCCGAAATTCAGCTTTAAAATGTATGTATAGCCAAAACTATTTTTTTTAGATTTGAATAGGGCTGGGATAAGTTAAAACCTCTGTCAGTATAGATTTTGCTTTCTGTCATGCCCCTTCATTTCCAGTCCCAGAGAGCCAGCCGGCAATCAATAGTGCCATTAAGAGATGACAGCCTTTATCAAGTCCTAACATTGGTCTTTTGTTGCATCTTATCATGAGTCTAATAACATCCACTGCTCAGGCCCTGAAGAATGGGGGGGGGGGTTCCAAAACGCGTTGGTTGTAATTAGGGTTCCTAAGAAATGTTTCAAAAAGACCTTTAAGTTATACAAACTTTTGTACTAAGCCTTCCTCAATACCCATCTCAGAATATATCATCTGGTGTACACTCCTTTTGTTGTGATTAGCGAGGGAGCAGCCCGGGACCAGAACAAGGTCCACATATTCTATACCAGGGATATGCAATTAGCGGACCTCTAGCTGTTGCAGAACTACAAGTCCCATGAGGCATAGCAACATTCTGACAGCCGCAAGCATGACACCCAGAGACAGAGGCATGATGGGACTTGTAGTTTTGCAACAGCTGGAGGTGCGCTAATTGCATATCCCTGTTCTATACCTTCATGGATCAGCTCCTTTGAAGGAAAACCTTATTGTAAATACATCACACACATCAGACAGGGACACATTGAGAAATGAGAGGAAGTGAGGGGATTTACCCTCCTTGACAGTTGTCACCAGAAGAGGTGTCTCCATCAGAAGATTTCCCCCCACTTCTTGTTCTGGTGACAACTGTATAATTTGGATTTCCCACTACTTTTCCTTAGGCTCGGTTCACACTGCAGCGATGTGGGAACCCTGAGAATCCAATGCGGGTTCCCCCATCGCATGTCTCCCGGCAGCAGTTCACACTGCCCTATGCGTACTGCTGGGAGTGTCAATTAAAAGTAAATGACACCCCTAAATCAGTTTTCATATTGCAGGGTGATCTGCAAATTTGTACAGGAATCGTATCGCATGGGTGTTCACATTCTGCTGCGGACCAAAAAAAGGGTCCTGTGCGAGTTTGGTCCGAATGCAATGCGATTTTAGCCATACTATCTGTATGGCTGAAATAGCATCGCACAGAGATTGCATGTGATTTGCACTGCAGTGCGATGCGAATCACATCCAATGTTGAACCGGCCCTTACTGGCAGTGGTAGGGACAGCAATAAAAACATTGGAGCGGCAGCCATAGGTGCGGGGAGTTGCCCGGAGGTGCAGGGAGCGGCGGCTCCGGTGTCCGCTCCTACATCTCTCACACAACAGCTCACTCTTTTTTGACGCCTATTAGAGCCTCTGGCTATAATCATGTGCTTCAAAAATACACCCCCCCCCTCCCCCATTGGAATCCATGCATCCGGCGCCCTGATATGTAGATCAGGGGGCTGGATCCATGGATAGGGTGGCAGTACCCGTGCACTCTCTATGGACGGGCTGCCACTGGTTTGTCTCAACACTCTAACTTATATATCTGCATGACTGCTTATTCTTTTGAAAAACAACAGACTTACTGGCAGAATCGTCAGGTGAAAATAAAGGAAAAGAGAGCCTTAAATAAGAAAACGAATGCAGCCAACACATCTAAGAATTGTTAAGCTGCAATATAACAAGTGTTTGCTTTTGGGTTTAATACCGATTTAAGTATTGAAAATGAAAGATGAAAGCTGATTGGTTGCCATGCACAGCTGCTCCCGTTTTGAGCCTTCTTTGCCTTCTCGAAATGCATAGGGAGCCCCCCTACATCTCCATTGTGTAGCATTTCCTATTTATTCTTCCATAGAGAGCGCCTACCCAGTAATATACAATGCCTCCTCACTGGTCAGTATTTGGAGCCAGCTCTAGTTTAAGGCAAAAATCCCCAACACACAATCGGTTGTAGGAATTTAGATCAGATCCTCTATTGGCATCACCCAGTTTGACCTTGGCGCTAAACTAAACAGGTCAGTCTCACACCTTCTTCCGGGATTTCATTTGTTTTGCACATGAAATATTGTGTTTTTTCTATACACTATGATTAATGCAGGAACGGTACACTTTAATACCTTGGTTCAGTGTCCTGCAATTACCCTGGAATAGAATGTTCTGCACTTAATTGAAAGCAACGGGGGGAAATATATAACCTGTCTATGAAATTTTGGAAGGTAAGAAATTTCCGTTATATAATAAGGTCTAAGCATTGATAATGGCTCTGTAAAGCAGTTATATCCACTTTACAGCCACACATATGAAATTCATTGTGACTAATGCAGTTAATCTCAATCCGTTACGCTTGTTAGCCTGTTGCTGAAAAGTGCAACGCTGACACACAGTGGCCACTAGTATATCTGCAGGCACTACCAATCCACTACCAACCTTCCAGGTCGGCTTGTCTATGTCAGTGTGTGAGACAGAAGACTTTTTTAATTAAGCAGAAGCTGTTGGAGTAGATTTATACCCTAATTGGGAGACATGTAATTTGCTAAGTCACTACAAACAATTTTCATGCTTTTTTTCTTTTAGAAAATACTGTTTTAACTTTTTTTCATCCTTTGTTGCGTCCCAGTGTGGCTGATCTCCGGCAGCCTTTTTGCAGGCACTTCATGTCTACATTCATGCGCTCAAGCAGTCATTGTTCAGGATGGACTTCCCAGCAGTGATAATGGTGGACAATGCCTGCACAATGAGCCTTGGTGTAGTGGTTTATAGTCTTTACCTGAAGCAGCTGAACAAGACCATAAAGTGGAACCCCCCCCGGTGATTTGCACTTTTTGGGGGAGTGTTGGAAGCGGGTACCTGGTTTTGACAGCGGCCATCTGAGTGGAATTTTAGCCCCCTTGCCTTCTTTTCTTTGCAGCCTTCTGGGACACATTACAGGTCACAGAAGACTGGGGACAATTCACAAATGCAGTGTGGCTCACACATGTGCAGTGGGAAACCGGCTGTGAAGGCGCCTGGACCCGAAGCCAGTTGAAGAATCAGTTCGAGTAAGGACAGCGCTGGATCCCTGGACAGGTAAGTGTTCTCATAATAAAAGTCAGCAACTACAGTATTTGTAGCTGCTGACTTGAAATTTTTTGGGGGCAGACTGGTGCTCCTCTCTAATGATCACCGGGTGTTTTTTAAAAAAGACTTGCCGATCGCCTAACTGTAAATGTCAGCATTTTGACGTTAAATACCGGAGTCCTGGCAGCTAGATGGCATAACCCTAGTATATTTTTTTTCTACAGGCAGTCGGCCTTTAGAAATGGTGGGAGAGGTGTGTCTTCCCACTGCTTCCCAGGGGTACCCAGGCTAACCTTACCGATCGTTTGCTCCGGCGTTGACAGCAATTTTCCATAGAGATAAGCGATGGCTAGATGGCCACCGCTCATCTCTATGCCCTTGGAGGACCGGAGCGATGTCAACATCACTTCCGGTTCTCGGGCCATATCAACATGATTTTTTTGTTCTTAACCGCTTCCCGACCGCCGTATGCCGATGTACGCTGGCAGAATGGCACAGTTGCACAAAAAGGCTTTCGCAATCCCGGGCTAGCAGGCGCGTGCACGCCGCGGGAGCGTGCCCGTGGGTCCTGCGGACTCGATGTCAAGGCATTTCCCTGTTCTGCCTAGTGGCATGACGGGGATCTACTGCTCCCTGTCATCGGGAGCAGTGATCTCTGTCCTGTCCAAGGTAGTCCATTCCCCCCACAGTTAGAACACACTGAGGGAACACATTTAACCCCTTGATCACCCCCTAGTGTTTAACCCCTTCCCTGCCAGTGCCATTTACACAGTAATCAGTGGCTAGTTTTAGCACTGATCGCTGTATAAATGTCACTGGTCCCAAAATAGTGTCAAAAGTGTCTGATGTGTCCGCCATAATGTTGCAGTTCTGATAAAAATCGCAGATCACCGCCATTACTAATAAAAAAATAATAATAAAAATGCCATATATCTACATATCGACCTAAACTGAGAAAGAAATTAGTTTTTTTATATATTTTTGGGGGATATTTGTTATAGCAAAAAGTAAAAAATATTGGTTTTTTTTCAAAATTGACACTCTTTTTTTGTTTATAGCGCAAAAAATAAAAACCGCAGAGGTGATCAAATACCACCAAAAGAAAGCTCTATTTGTGGGAAAAAAGTACGTCAATTTTGTTTGGGTACAACTTCGCACGACCGCGCAATTGTCAGTTAAATCGACGCAGTGCCGAATCGCAAAAAATGGCCTGGTCAGGAAGGGGCTAAAATCTTCCGGGGCTGAAGTGGTTAAAGCAGACCTTCAGTCATTTTTTCATTTTTTTCATCTATTAAATCTTCTGCCCTTGTTGTTGTTTTAACTTTGGATAGTAAAACATTTTTTTCTGCCAGTAAATACCTTATACAGCCCTCTTCCTGTTTCTTGTCTGGTAAAAAGCCTAGGCTTATGACATCATGCACAGCTCTCTCTCTAACTCTCTGAGAGTTTGTCAGGAACGGAGGGAGATGAGTCATAAGAGGGCCAATGAGAGCTGCAAAGCTGGAGGTGTGCCTCTGTGTGTTTGTGTAAATCCAGGAAGTGAACAGGCAGCAGCTTCAGCTGCCCACAGTTAAAATGGATGCAGCCAGACTCAGTGGAGGGAGATTTCTGAAGCATATTTGGCAAGTACAGAATTACAGTATATATAAAATAATATGCAAAGTGGTTGGAGGGAAGCTTCAGAATGGCAAAGATGTCTTTATTACAAATTATGTGAGCAGACTGCAGTTCCTCTTTAAAGCAAAAGATAACATTTTTCTTTTTTTTTATCTTTTGCTTTTAAGGGTAGAGATTTGGGCTCTTTTAGATCCCAGATCTCTCCATGAAGAGGACTTGTCATGTTGTATTTTTAATTGCAAGAGATATTTAAATTCCTTGCGATAGCAATAAAAGTGACAGTGTAATATTTAAAAAATATAATAAAATGTAAAAAATAATTGTTTAAGACGCCCCCGTCCCCACATGCTCGCGCACAGTAGTGAATGCATACCTAGGTTACGCCCACATATGTAAATGCTGTTTGCACCACACATGTGAGCTATCGCCGCAAATGTCAGAGTGAGAGTATTAATTCTAGCACTAGACCTCCTCTATAAGTCTAAACTGGTAACCTGTAGACATTTTTAAAGCATTGCCTATGGAGATTTTTAAGTACCGTAGTTTAACACCATTCCACGAGCGTGCGCAATTTTAAAGCATAAGGCTGGGTTCACACTATTGCGAATTGGATGTGGTTGCACCGCATCCAATTCGCATGTCAGGAGAGTGTGACCGGCTCTCTATGGAGCCGGTTCACACATCTCCGGAGCGTCTCCAGTGCGAATTGCACAGGGGTCCTGTGCGTCTTCTGGTCCCTTTCAGGTCCGAATTGAGACAAAAACTCGGACTGAAATCGGACCTGAACCGGTGAACGGGGACGCACCACACCCCCTGCTGTGAGCTGTTCCGTGCGGCAGTGTGAACCCAACCTAAC
The DNA here is from genome assembly GCF_042186555.1 of Aquarana catesbeiana. Lineage (NCBI taxonomy): Eukaryota > Metazoa > Chordata > Amphibia > Anura > Ranidae > Aquarana > Aquarana catesbeiana. The sequence continues at coordinate 54,788,738 of NC_133330.1, read as the reverse complement.
ATGTTAGGTATCTATTTACTCGGCGTAACATCATCTTTCATATTATACAAAACAATTGGGGTATATACTTTGTTTTGGGTTTAAAGTGTATTTTTTCCCAAAAAAATTGCTTTTGAAAAACCACTGCGCAAAAACCATGTGATATAAAAGATTTCAATGACTTCCATTTTTTTCTCTAGGGTCTCTGCTAAAAAAAAAACATATATTGTTTGGGGGATCTAAGTAATTGTCTAGCAAAAAATACTGATTTTAACTAATGTCAGAAAAAGGCTGGGTCAGCAAGTGGTTAATGAAAGCTGCAGATTTAAATAAGACAGAAAATGCTATTTTATGAACTTGTTAAATTTAATATAAGATTTTAGTGTATGGGCTACATGTACAATACCCATAGCAAACAGTCAGATCCAATTGTTCCCATTACCCTTAACCATTACCATGCACTGGGAAAATGTATCCTTTGTAATATTTTGTTCATTATTCATTTTAGTTAATCATTTTAGAACTTTTTGAAAATCGGTGGTCTTAGGCCTCGTACACACGGTTTGATTTTTGTATGATCAAGCGTCTGATTTTTGTCAAAAGGGCGTGTGCAGGATTTTGTCTAGCATACTAACTTTGAGCAAATTGTCGTTTGACAAACACGAACGTAGTGACGTACTATGAGTGTATAAAGAGGAAGTTCATTTCTCAAGCACCACCCTTTGGGCCCCTTCTGCTAATTTTGTAATTGTAGAAGTTTAGTGAGCGTTGATTCGCGATTTTCAGATCGTACAAAACAAATGCCTTTTAAAATACGTTTGGCATAACTACATCAGTATCACCAGCAAAGCAGCTTCATTATTATCCCATTAAAGAAGATGAGAATGTGCGCTGCATTTTCGACAATTCATCAATTACCGTGTCACAAATGTTAATTCTCCATTGAAACCGCTAGTTTACAAGACCGAACTCTTCCCAGTCGTTCCTTGATTCTGAGCATGCGTGTTTGTACTTTCGACTTTTGTGTGACGATTTCTGCACTGACCATCCGAAAATCAGACGTTGAGTTCACATCAGACAAAAAGTTTATAGTCTGCACATCCAGCTTTTGTCTGACGAAAAAGTCAAATCGGCTGTCGAAAGCACCGTACTAACGATCCGATAATCGCCAGACAGCTCGTCTTACAAATTTTCCCTTCTGATTTTCCTATCGTGTGTACGAGGTCTTAACAAGGGAATGTGTCAGAGGGTGGAGCAGGGATAGGGCTACTAGCGGTGCACATAACATGCCAAATGGTGGGTGTGGCCAAGTTGCTCTAATGCCCCGTACACACGATTGGACTTTCCGACAACAAAACCGTGGAATTTTTGTTTGAAGGTTGTTGGCTCCAACTTGTCTTGCATACACACGGTCACACAAATGTTGGCCAACAATTATGAACGTAGTGACATACAAGACATACGGCGAGCCGATAAAAAGGAAGTTCAATAGTCATGTGCTAGACTTTGGGCTCCTTCTGCTAATGTTGTGTTTGGTGAGCATTGATTCTGAGCATGCGTGGACTTTTGTGCGACGCACTTGTGTACACTACGATCGGAAAGTCCGACAACAAAATTTGTTGGCGGAATATTTGAGAACCTGCTAGCCAACATTTATTGGCGGAAACTCCGACAACAAATGTTCGATGAAGCATACACACGGTCGGACTTTCCGCCAACAGCCTGACATCCAACATTTGTTGTCGGAAAATCCGATTGTGTGTACGGGGCTTAGCAGTGGGAGGGGTTTAAAGAGGGATGGTAAAGTAAAACCTGAGCCTCTTTTGCTTTGTGTCAAAAATCTGATTGGTCATTTGGTCATTTTGCAAACCCCCCCCCCCTATTCTGCCCTGGCTTTGGAGACATTGGCCAGCTTCATTAGTCATTAGCTTGGGTATAAGCTCCATTTCCTTGCAGAGATATAATAAATTGTCAGCTGCCAGAAAATATGGGACACTGTCCAAAATACAGCACGGCTCCATGACACCGATAGACAATTACCACTGGTTTGGAATATATATGAGCATAGGATGTTTTTTATTCTTAATGAATAAATGGAACCAATCATTTAAACAATTGCTATGTGGAGAGCTGACATCTCCTGTAACCGTGCCAGAAGGATTTGTATACAAATACATTTGCCTGGTGTTGAAATTGCCAAGAGCTATGGAGATAATTTTAAGAAATGGATAATATTCCTCAAAATGATCTCCATAGCTCCTGGCATTCCCACACCAAGCAAATATATTTGTGTACAGAACAACCTGCCATGGTTACAGGAGATGTCAGCAGTCCATATAGCGATTGCTTGAATAATTGCGTTTTATTTGCTCATTATAACTATATATGTCTAAATAATAAACTCTTTATAAAGAAAACATCATCTGTATATCATGTGTAAGTTAATTCAGGGCAAGTACTGATGTGAATGTACAATATATGTATGTAAAGCGCTCCATAAATTGATGACGCTATATAAGTACCTGTAATGAATAAACACATATATATATTTATTCCAAACCAGAGGTTACTGTAAGACCACTTTCACACTGAGGAGCTTTACGGGTGTTTTAGTGCTAAAAATAGCGCCTGTAAAGCGCTTCTCCTGTCACTCCAGTGTAAAAGCCTGAGTGCTTTCACACTGGGGTGGTGTACTTGCAGGATGCTAGAAAAAGTCCTGCAAGAAGCAACCTTTGGGCGGTGGAGGAGCAGTGTATACACCTCACTCACCGCCCCAGTGTGAAAGTAGCCTTAGTGTCTATAAGTGTCACTGTGCAATTCTCACTCCCCAGAAACCTCTGTTGGCTCATCACCATGATACCATGGTTCTGACTTCATAGGTAGATAATTGATGCCAATGCAGAGACCTCTAGGTCAGTGGTCTCCAAATGGTGGCCCATGGGCCAGATGTGGCCCTTTGCTTGCCTTTTATCCAACCCTTGGGGCACCATTCCTACCAGACACCAATGATGGAGCACTATTCCTACCACAGACACCAATGATGGGGCACCATTCCTACCATAGACACCAATGATGAGGCACCATTCCTACCACAGACACCAATGATGGGGCACCATTCCTACCACGGACACCAATGACAGGGCACCATTTCTACCACAGATACCAATGACGGGGCACCATTACTACCACAGACACCAATGATGGGGCAACATTCCTACCTTGAATACCAATACTGGTGAATCATTCCTTCCACTGATAACAACAATAGGGCACTATTCCTTCCACTAAAACCAGTGATGGGGCACTGTTTGCTCTTACTAACACCGTGCCATTTTCTAATCCCAGTGGCCACAGTCTGGCCCCTCTAAAGCCTCAAGGACAGTAAACTGGCCCTTTGTTCAGAAAGTTTGGAGACCCTTGCTCTAGGTGCCTGTACTTTATATCTGCAGTAGTTTGTAATTTGTTTTACCCCCTGACAGAGTATCTTTAACTTTCCTTGTCAAATTAACCTTTTAAAATGTAAGGATGATTTTGATTGGCTGGAACAGAGCAATACAATCAGCTCTTACCAAGACACCTAGCTAAGAATTATTATATAGCCTACCTTCACTGGCAGACTTGAAAGTGCTGGTCCACTGTTCACAATGCTTGTGGCCCTGCTATATAAAGAACGGTGTATTGAAGGTTTACCGGTCATTAGATCCAGTGTGATTCACCACCGGGGTGCTTCTACTTGCAGTGCAGCAAGACTTGTGATGAAGGATTCCGCTACCGCCTGGTGTACTGCGTCAATGAACAGAAGAAGGAAGTCCCACCATTCCACTGTGAGGAGAACAAGCGCCCGTCCGATGTGGAGACTTGCAATGTACAGTCCTGTGAATACATCTGGATTACCGGGGAGTGGTCTGAGGTAGGTACAAACAGAGCAAAAATTTTATTTTGTGCATTTAAAGAATTTGCTAATTTGTACCTAAAATAACCATGTAGTATCACATTGTTATCATTTTAGAATGAAGATTTTTTTTAAATACTACTATTTGTTATAGACACAAACTTTCTATAGAGCCCTATGAGGCCACACATGCCCAGGGCATTGCTGTGCGATAATGTGCATTGTGTTCTTTTTGAATGGGCTGACAACACACCACACTGCATGAACACCACAATTTACAGATGTTTCCCATCTGTGGGTTATGGTGTGCTGAAACACACATACAATGAGATGCACTGGCAATGTGCTAGCTTACCACCTATGTATTGCTGTAACGCGTTTTAGGGTGAAGTGCAGAAATGCATAAGTGTAAAGGGTTTGAATTTCTGTAGCTGCTTATGAATACTTTCATATTTCAGAGTTGCACAAGCCTCATATTAGCTTAGCACTGCAAGGAGAGAAGGTGAAGGTATTCAATGAATATATTTAGTGATCTCAGGAGCAGCTTCTTTTCAGAACTTTAGGTTGATTCTCCAAAGGATGGAGTAAAAGCTGTGGTAAAATGGAGTTATTTCATTTTGTGGGCCAAAAGCAGACCAGGATTTTACCTATTCTGGGTAAAGTATTCAGCTCTCTCTGGGTCTCATGCGGTGCTGCTGCCATGCTGCTTAGTAAACACAGGAGGTCGCTCATTCGGCACAGGCATCATTCAGGGAACACTTTGCATTTTGTCAATGAATGCAAAGCGTTCTCTAATTGGACAAGGTGGAGTGGTGGGGCAGTGATGTTAAAATCTCTACTTTGTCCACTCAAAACTTTGCATTCATTGAGAAAGTTGAAAGTGCTTTTTCTGAATTGTACCCATGACGAGTGGCCAACTTCCTATGTTCAGTAAACAGCAGGTCTGCTGCTGGGCACTGGATTTAGAAGCCGTAAGCAATCACTGTAATGTCTGTACCTACTACATTGATTTCCATCTTCCACAAGGATCTCACTGGTATGGTATGAAGCAATCTCCTGGAGGGGGAGGGCAGGTGCATGGTTTGTGTTAATGAGGTCAGCTGCTGAACTACTGTTCACTAAGGCTCCGTTCACACTTTTACGACTCCAAAGTTGCGCCGACTTTGAAATGCAGCTTTTATGCAACTTTGATACAACTTTGGATGGGTGCAACTTGGATACGTCTTTGGCTTTGACCATTGATAATGGACAACTGTTGCACTACAATGAGTACCATTCAGGTATGACTTTCATGCAACTTTTTAGGGTTAACATTGAAGTCTATGGTCCTCAAGTTTGGACCAAAGTAGTGCATGAACTGCACATATATGAATGGTAATCATTGGAAAACATGGGGAATGACTTGGATGTCCAAAGTTGCATGACAAGTTGCACAAGTGTGAATGGAGTCTAATGCCCCGTACACACGGTCGGATTTTCCAATGGAAAATGTCCGATCGGAGCGTGTTGTCGGAAATTCCGACCGTGTGTGGGCTCCATCGGACATTTTCCATCGGATTTTCCGACACACAAAGTTGAAGAGCAGGAGATAAAATTTTCCGACAACAAAATCCGTTGTCGGAAATTCCGATCGTGTGTACACAAATCCGACGGACAAAGTGCCACGCATGCTCAGAATAAATAAAGAGATGAAAGCTATTGGCCATTGCCCCGTTTATAGTCCCGACGTACGTGTTTTACGTCACCGCGTTTAGAACGATCGGATTTTTCGACAACTTTGTGTGACCGTGTGTATGCAAGACAAGTTTGAGCCAACATCCGTCGGAAAAAATCCTAGGATTTTGTTGTCGGAATGTCCGAACAAAGTCCGACCGTGTGTACGCCCTATAACAGTTTTTCCTGTCCCAAATATCAGGATATGTAGCAGGAAGTAATGGAGGAGTTTTCTATAGGAAACTGAGGTAACGCCTCTTCAAGAAGAGAGAGAAAGCGCTTTCTTTTCTGCAACAGAGGTACATTAATGGTATATTGGTACATAGGGAAGCTGGAATAAAAAACAAAAAAAAAAACAAAAGGTGGATTTAGCCTTTGAGCGTCAGCATTCGCCTCTTAGGGTCAGGATTCTTAAGCATTTGTGCTTTCCTGCTGACATGCGATTTTGAAGCATTTTTGACAGATCCAAAATACAGAGTTTGATTTTTTTAGTTGGATCGTATAGTACATTGATTGAAGTTTATTGTTACTTTGTGTTGTACATACAGCATGTCCTTTTCAACTGCCTTAAAAGACCAGTCCACCTGCATTGGTTTACATTTATCGTCATTTAATGTATCTGTTCTTTATTATTTTTTGGGTTATTATTCTTGCATTATGTTATTACTCCCAACGTCTGAAACTGGGGTCAGCGATGTGAGTTTTTTGTACTAACCAATTTAAGAAATGTACAGACATATAAGGGCGGGATGAGGGAGGAAGGACTGAGGGAGGAAGGACTTCAGATACTCCATGTGGCCCTTGTTTTCTTATTGTTGATATATTCTTTAACTTTGAAATATAATGCAAAATAAAGATTTGCAAAAAAAGAAAAACAAATCAGTCCACCCAAAAAAATATATTTAAGTTGTAGTTTGCAGAAATAGGAAATCAATGCAGACATCTCACCAATAGAGCAATAACTGTCAGGAGGTTTAATTCTGTAGCATCTAAAACTAAAGTATTATTTCTGGATGGACTGCTCCTTTAATTCATCAATAGGAGTGCATTATGAAAGCATGGTAGACACAGCTCCCAACACATCTAATAAATGTAATCTTCCCCCCAAAATAGCTGAAAATATTGAGCATTATGATACACCATCCATGCCCAATGTTATTCTACAAAAAGCACTGGGTTGCGCAGCCTGCCTTGATTGCAGGTCATCACAGGAGGTTTAGGATAGGCAGCTTGGACGTGCTTCAGGAAGTACTTGTCATTCTTATCAGATAAGCTATTAATTTCAGTGCTCAGTGTGAAGATTATATAAAGATATGACTCTGATTGTATATTATGCCCATGGGTGACAAGTATGTAATCTTTTCCAGTGCTCAGTGACATGCGGGATGGGCTATCGGCAAAGGCTGGTGTCATGCAGTGAAGTGTACTCAGGAAAGGACCATTATGAGTATGGCTACCAAAGTTCAGCCAACTGCCCAGGAACCCAACCACCCAATGTACAAAGCTGCTTCCTGGGAGAGTGTCCTTTGCTTGCTTCATGGAGAGTTGGCAACTGGGGGAAGGTAAGTACCATGTCTGATAGATGAAAAGCTTCAAAGAACACACTTGAGTTTCTCTTCCAAGTTATTCATGGCTGAACATGACTTGGACCACAAGACCATACCTCCCAACTTTCTGAGATGGGAATGAGGGACACCTATTAGCAAAAGTATGTAGGCATAGGACACACCCTCCTTAAAAGAGAATTATTAACAAAAATAATGTCTTGAACCCACAAGCACTTTTTTTTTTTTTTTACTATTCCTTTATATTGGCCTTTGGAATTTACAAATGTAGCAATGTAGAAATTGGATGAAAGGTTTAACACTGGGAAACACTTTTTGATAGAAAAGTAGTGCATCTTACATACAGCTATACAGATCAGATAAAAATAGGAGACAAATGAGGAGGAAAGAGGGACATTGTTCCGAATGAGGGACAAGTGGGAGCTGTGCACAAGACCAAAAATTGGTCACATGACCAGAGTCCAAAATTACTACCTATTGGTATAGTACGGTGAGATACAGTCAGGCATGAATTAAGACTAAAAGAAATACACTATATGGCCAAAAGTATGTGGACACCCTTCCAAAGTATTGTGTTTAGGTATTTCTAGTGAGGGGTACAGTGAATGTTATGACAGTAAAAAAAACTTTTTAGCCAATGGTATGCTTTCAATTTAGTGGCAATGGTTTGGGACAGGCCCTGTTGTGCCCCTGTGCATAAAGACAGATCCATAAATATGCGGTTTGATGAGTTTGGTATGGAGAACTTGAGGAGCCTGCACTGAGCCCAGACCTCAACCCTACTGAACACCTTGGAAATTAATTGGAATGCCCATTGTGATCCAGGTTATTTCATTCGAAATTCAGTACCTGTCCTCACAAATGTTCTTTTGGCTGCATGGGCACAAATTCTCATAGACACTCCAAAATCTTGTAAAAAGCCTTCCCAGAATATTGAAGGCTGTTATCAATGCAAAGGAGGGCAACTCCTTAATAGTGCCAATGGTTTGGATTACGATGTCCAGCAAGTTTATATAGGTGTGATTGTTAGGTGTCCCAAAACTTTATATATGGTATAGCAAGATTATCTATATGGTGGTAACTGAGACTGATACTGTTTGTGTTTACAGTGTTCTGTTACCTGTGGAGCTGGTGTCATGCAGCGCTCTGTGCAGTGTCTAACGAATGATGACGTCCCTAGCAGTATGTGCTCCATGAATATGAAACCGGAGGAGAAGCGGCCATGCTACAATCCTCATGACTGTACGTAGCAATTAATCCGAGAGAAGCTGAGACATAGAGTGGTATTGCTCTATGTCCTTCTCCTTCATTATGTCCAACTGTTCTGCTATAAAAGCTACTGAACTTAGGATAAAAAAATAAAAGTGCCATGACTTTGTATTTATTCTTTAGGGTGATCTTAGATTTGTTCATGGTTCTTTTTAATGCTGGCCCCATAAGTGGCACATTTTTACCATCCTGTTATAGGAACCTCTATGTGAGATTCAACTCGCACCTGGATGCCCTGTTCACAGCGGAGCGGTTTGTTGCTTGTAGCTCTCAGGCCCCATTCACATCTCAGCATTTTAGAGCTTGAAGCTCCAAAACGCTGGAGGAGAAAAAATCGATTATTCACTATAGAGATGGTTCACATCTCCACTACAAGTCACCTGAAGCCAAACGCCTGAAGCTCAAAAAAGTTCTGGAGCTTTTTTTGTAGCTTGAATCGGTCAGATTGGTGTGTTTTTTAAGCATTTTTTGTTCCATAGAAAGCATGGAAATGCTTGATTCATTGTAGCGCATTTCTGAGCGTTTTTCTGCTCAAATGCAATAATTAAATAAAAATTATTATTAATAATGAATAAATAATAATAATCATAAATAAATAATGAATAAATAAAAACAAATAATAATAAAAATAAATAAAATAACTCTAACCTCAACACCTAAGGCCTCTTTCACACAGACGGCTGTCCTGCCGCTGTTAAAAGCATGTTTTGTTATATTGAAATTCCAAGACTTCAGGCACAGCGATCACGTGCAGTTGTACATTGCGATTACGTGCGTTTACACGCGGCTGCATTTAGCTGCGATGGAACATTCTTGCCATTTCTGACGTGCTTCCTGTTGTTTTTCTTTCCCTTTTGCTGCTGCTATCCACAGGTAAAATAGTACACTGCGATTTACCTGCAGTTCTGTACAGATAGCAGCGATAAATCAGTCCTGGACGCAGTCAAATTAATTTTTTCTAACCGCACAAAACCCCATGTAACGAAACTGACGATAAACGCAGTGTGTGAATGGGGCCAGAGGAAAGCAGAGGTTAGGTGCGGTAGGTAACTTCATCTATCCGTGGCTACAAGCTGAATTCTATCCACCCGTGTGAAAGGGGACTAACTCTAATAATAACTCCTAACCCTAACGCCCAACCCTAATATTAACCCCTAATCCTAACCATTTAACCCTAATATTATCCCTAACCTTAACCCTAACATTAACCCCTAATCCTAACCCAACAAAATAAATAAATAATAATAATAATAAGTAAATAAATAATAATAAATAAAAAAATGAATAAACCCTTAACGTTTAACCCCTAACAAAAAAAATAAATAAATAATAATAATAAATAAATATTAAATAAAAGTGGATGCAAAGCTGAAAAACGTAGCAACAAATGATGAAACAGATGATATTTTTCTCTCTTTCTCTAATAAAAAATGCCAAAGCTCAAAAACGTTAAAAAAGCCCACACAAACGCCTGAAAAAACACCCGAAAAAACGCGATGCTTGGGTGTTAATGCAGCCCAAAAACGTTCAACAAGCAAAGACCCATTCTAGCTTACACAAACCTGAGAATGGATAAACTGAGTGACTAGGAAGTGAAGAGAAAATATATGTTCTGTTATGAAGGGCCATCAAAGTGAATCTGTTTCTGCACTCTTTCTAGGCCGAGCACAGGTTTACTTTAAAGTCCAGTTCCAAACTGAACTATGTTTTTGTCTTATGCAGCGTACACACAGTTGGACTTTTCGACCGGACTTGTCCGACAGACGCCGACGGACCAAATCCGGCGGACAATCCGATCATGTGTGGCCTTAACCGGACCTTCAGATTTAGATTTGGAACATGCTTGAAATCTTTACGTCGTAACTCCGCCGGACCCAGAAATCCGCTCGTCTGTATGCTAGTCCGACGGACAAAAACCCACGCTAGGGCAGCTATTGGCTACTGGCTATGAACTTCCTTATTTTAGTCCAGTGTACGTCATCATGTACGAATCCATCGGACTTTGGTGGGATCGTGTGTAGGCAAGTCTGTTTGTTAAAAAGTCAGTCGAAAGTCCGCTGGAAAGTCTGTCGGACAAGTCTGGTCGTAAAGTCCGCTCGTGTGTACGCGACCTTAGAAGAAAAATGAGAGACTACTTCAGTTTTGCTGTCTGTGTCCCCAATGAGAAGATTTTCTCTCACTTCTTGTCCCCTATTACTGGAACAGAAAGTGAGGGGAAATCTATCCAGGGAAAATGCTAAAAAAATTGGGGAGGGTTAGAAATCATTCCTGATTTGTCCCAATTGCAGGGATTGTCCTTCACTTCCTGTCCCTGTGATATCCTGTGTATCAGGACAAGAAATGCAGGTAAGTCTAGGTTTTGGGGACTCCAACAATGGCGGAAAAACTGATGGAGGGTCTTACGCTTTCCCTGCTATTTGCCAACGTAAAAAAAAAAAATTGTTTGGTTTTAAAGTGGACCTGAACTTAAAATGTGAAGATATGCTCTTATGCCGCGTACACACGACCGGACTTTCCGGCAGAAAAGGTCCAACAGAATCATTCAGTCGGACATTCCGATCGTGTGTGGGCTTCATCTGACTTTTTATTTCTAAAATTCTGATGGACCTAGAAATAGAACATGTTGCAAATCTTTCTGACGGACTCAATTCCTATCGGGAAAACCGTTTGTCTGTATGCTAGTCCGACGGACCAAAAACGACGCAAGGGCAGCTATTGGCTACTGGCTATGAACTTCCTTTTTCTAGTCCCGTCATACGTCATCATGTTCTAAACGAACGGACTTTGGTGTGATCGTGTGTCCGTTTCAGTGGAACTCCGTCGGAAAGACCGTCGGAGTCTATTCTGACGGAGAGTCCGGTCGTGTGTACGTGGCATTATTGGGAACATATAGAAAGCAGTACACTGCTTAATGAACCTTTTGCCTAGAATTCCTTCTGAAAAATAGCAGTGCGCTTCACAGATGTATATAATGGATTGGAGCTCCAAGGACTGCTTTTTAATGATAAAAGATGGAGCGTTATAAAAAAAAATGATACTGTTGTTGCATATTGTGACAAGTCAATAGTATAATAATGCAGTAAAGTTTCTGAAAGGTCCACTTTAAGGCCCTGTTCACATTAGCGAGATTTCTCCTGTGTCCACCGTCATGCACAACAATAGAAATCACATTATTCTCCAATCACATCAATGCAACATGATGCAGAGTGATTTTTGAAAAGTTGCAGGTGCTTTTTTTGGTGCCGCATAGTGCATTGTTTGGTACTATAGATCTCAATAGGAACACATGAAAAGCATGTGAAAAATGCACCTTTCATGTGTATTTGGTATGGATTTGTGTTTAACCTCCTTCTACAAAAAATTGCATGTAGTGTAAAACTGCGAACCTAGCCTTTAACTCCAGGAATGAGACAAAATGCACTCTTGCAGTGGAGTCCTCCAGCACTGCAAGAGTTATGCCCCGTACACACGGTCAGACATTGATCGGACATTCCGACAACAAAATCCTAGAATTTTTTCCGACGGATGTTGGCTCAAACTTGTCTTGCATACACACGGTCACACAAAGTTGTCAGAAAATCCGATCATTCTGAACGCGGTGACGTAAAACACGTACGTCGGGACTATAAACGGGGCAGCGGCCAATAGCTTTCATCTCTTTATTTATTCTGAGCATGCGTGGCACTTTGTCCGTCGGATTTGTGTACACACGATCGGAATTTCCGACAACGGATTTTGTTGTCGGAAAATTTTATATCCTGCTCTCAAACTTTGTGTGTCGGAAAATCCAATGGAAAATGCGTGATGGAGCCTACACATGGTCGGAATTTCCGACAACAAGGTCCTATCACACATTTTCTGTCGGAAAATCCGACCGTGTGTACGGGGCATTAGTTGTTTGTTTAGTCTAGGGCAGTGGTCTCCAAACTGGGGGCTGGATGTGGCCCTTTGCTTGACTTTATCTGGCTCTTGGGGGCACTATTTCACCAACCGACACCAATGATGGGGCACTATTCCCCCTACTGACACCATCAATAGAAGACTCTTCTTCCATTGATACCAACAATGGGGCGCTATTTCTTCCATTAAAACCAATGTTGGGGCACTGATGTCAGGGCATTTCTACTCCCACTGGCCCAGTCCAGCCCCCCTAAAGCCTGAAGAACATTAAACTGGCTCTTTGTTTAGAAAGTTTGGAGACCCCTGGTCTAGGGGTACAAGGATAAGATGTAATACCTCATTCCTAGCACTGGTAGGATCCCTCAATCCATGTGAATGGTCCCCTGCAGCATCTTCTCTCAAAAGTGCTTTGGACCACAGTCACAGGTACATAGAATGCCAATAGCCCTACAGAGGGATCACCCCACAGCCTGGGTCTTGAGGACAGCACTGGGGGGGGAACTACTGCAAGAATAGATTTAACTGATTTTTGGTAATTAATTGATCACCAATTGGTCATCATTTACAAAAAAAAAAATCAAATATAATATTCTTTACCTTTTAGGTAATTTACCTCACAATTGTCAAGATGTTAAAAGGCGCAGAGGTGTTAGTGAAGACGGCGAGCATTACATTATGGTGGAGGAAAAAATAATAAAGGTACAGCTTCATCCTCGGCACATCGTGCTTCATAATATTCTGCGTGTTCTATTATTTATAGATGGCTGCAGGTGCTCTCTCACACCAATAACAATTGCTTTTCTCTCAGGTTTATTGTTCCGGGATGCAGTCAGACAATCCGAAAGAGTACGTGACGCTTGTGAGTGATGAGGCAGAAAATTTCTCCGAGGTATTTGGCTACAGGTATGATCAAAAGGGTGCACTCTGTGTATTTTTTACACTTAATGGTTTTGTTAGCACTTTATTTATGTCTGTGTGTTTCTCTGTGACAGTTTTTACATCCATAAGATCCAGTGTACTCTTCACTGCTATAGACATAGAGCAAAGACGAGTGCTGAAATGATGGATGGCACCACCACTAAAAAGTCCATTGTCACCCTCTTACAGAAAAAAATCCACAATGCAAGGTATCTCCAGCACACCATTGTAGGAATAGAAAGACAGGAGATGTATTCCAAATCAAGCAGTGCAACATTTTTGGGCCACTGAGGACCCCTTCCTTGGGGAACAATGACTAAGGACCCCTTCCCCCGGCAGCAGTGACCGAGGACCCTCTATCCAGGCAGCAGCGTCTGAGGAGCCCTTCCTCAAGCAGCAGTGTCTGACAACATCTTCCCCAGCCAGCAGTGACTAAGGACCCCTTCCCCAGGCAGCAGTGACTGAGGACCCTTTCCCCGGCCAGCAGTGACTGAGGACCCTTTCCCCAGGCAGAAGTGACTGAGGACTCTTTCCCCAGGCAGCAGTGACTGCGAACCCCTTCCCCAGGCAGCAGTGACTGAGCACTCTTTCCCCAGCCAGCAGTGACTGAGGACCCCTTCCCCAGCCAGCAGTGACTGAGGACCCCTTCACCAGGCATCAGTGACTGAGGACCCTTTCCCCAGCCAGCAGTGACTGAAGACCCTTTCCCCAGCCAGCAGTGACTGAGGACCCTTTCCCCAGGCAGCAGTGACTGAGGACTCTTTCCCCAGGCAGCAGTGACTGAGGACTCTTTCCCCAGGCAGCAGTGACTGGGGACTTCTTCCCCAGCCAGCAGTGACTGAGGACCCCTTCACCAGCCAGCAGTGACTGAGGACCCTTTCCCCAGGCAGCAGTGACTGAGGACCCTTTCCCCAGGCAGCAGTGACTGAGGACCCCTTCCCCAGCCAGCAGTGACTGAGGACCCCTTCCCCAGCCAGCAGTGACTGAGGACCCCTTCCCCAGGCAGCGGTGACTGAGGACCCTTTCCCCAGGCAGCGGTGACTGAGGACCCTTTCCCCAGCCAGCAGTGACTGAGGACCCTTTCCCCAGCCAGCAGTGACTGAGGACCCTTTCCCCAGGCAGCAGTGACTGAGGACCCTTTCCCCAGGCATTAGTGACTGAGTAACCCCTTCTCAGGCAGTAGTGTCTGAGGATGCCTTCCCTAGGCAGCAATGTCTGAGGTCCCCTTCTTTATGCATTGGTGACGGAGGACCCCTTCTTTATGCATTGGTGACTGAGGACCCCTTCTACAGGCAGCTGTGTCTGAGAACCCCTTCTCCAGGCATTAGTAACTGAGGACCCTTTTCTCAGGCAGTAGTGATTAAGGATCTCTTTTTCAGGCATTGATGACTGAGGTCCCTTTCCCCAGGCAGCAGTAAATGAGGACCCCTTTCCCAGACGGCGGTGACTAAGTACCCCTTCTTCAAGCAGCAGTTTATTGAGGATCCCCTCTCAAGGCACTGGTGACTAAGGACCCCTTCCCCAGGCAGCCGTGCTTGAGTACCACCTTTGCATTTTGGCATTTTTTTTCTGTAACAGTGTGACAATCCATGTTTCCAGGTATTTCAACTTAAGTCAGGAACAAATATTAACCAGTTCTTAGATGTAATGGCTGCACTGCCTTTTTTGTCAGACTTTTTTTTATTTTATTACCTGGTGATCCTGTTAGCATTGTCACCCTAGGAGAGCAAGTGTGGTACTAACATATAGGGGAGGTGTTCAATAATTCACAGAAAAGGACTTGTGAGTGCTGATAGCTATGATATTTGAGTTCAATGCACAGCAAAGTCACTGGGCACTGTTTTTCTGGCAGGATCAATGTGCATTTTCCTGTGCTTGAAGAAAATATTCTTAGCCTGCAAGGAGGAAACACATGCAGACACCACATATAAGGACTGGTAATCTGCAATATATACATTTTTTGTTCTTGGATTTATATATATACTGTCAATCCCAATTACATGTTGGGTAGACCCAATTCCCCACCACCCCCTCCCCCCTTGGACCACCCTCCCTGTATATTTTTTAACATGCAAAACTGTTTTGCAGTGGAAAGTCCTTATTGATGCAGCAAACATTGCTCACGTAATGAGAAATGTTCTCTGCATCATTCCGTTGGAAGCCCAAAGTAGGTGTGGCCTTGACACCCTAAGCTCACAGGAAGTGGATTGAATGACTTAGTAGATTTACTAATGCTGGAGCACTCAGAATCTGGTGCAGCTGTGGATGGTAGCCAATCTCCTTCTAACCTCAGCTTGTTCAATTAAACTTTGAAAATAAAACCTGGAAGCTAATTAGTTTCTCTGCAGAAGTGAGCCTGATTTTGCACTCTCCAGATTTAGTAAATCAACCCCATAGGGTGTCATTTAATCCCGAAGAGGAGGGGTAGACGGGACCAAAGGTGGATGAGAAGTGAAGTGATGGAACTTGGGAAGGGTGAGTGCTGCTTTTTTTGTTTTGTTTTTTATAGGGGAAAGGAGGGAACTTTTTTTTAAAAGTTGGGCTTTATTTATAAATGTCTTCCAATTTAATGTATTTTTTCTAAACATAATACAGGTATAGTATTGTTATGGAAATGATTAAGAGCTCCAATCGAGCTCAAGGTTATCTGCTGCTGTCTCTAATTTGAAAAGTGTTGATATGCATGCATATAAAAGTAAACACACTGAGACACGCTCAGTTTCGTTACTGTTACACTTCTAATTTATTCAAGGCGGTGTTAATGTTTTATACACACAAATACGTCATTGCTATGTCAGTCTAATAGGTACATCTCATTGGTCAAGATAGAAAAGAAGATGGATAATTTTCATAACGAGGTTTGGCTCTCTTTGTTCTTATCTCCAGTTCCGCGTTCTTCTGATGTGTGGGATGTAGGGGGTACACGCCATTTTGAGAAAATATAGGAACAGAGCAAATCTGTATACTTATATAATGAGTAAGGAGAAAAATATGTATGCACATAAGAAAATAGACATTTTCAGATTACTATTATTATTATCTACATCACATTCCTTCACAATCCCCCCTAAAATGACTATTTTCTCTTTTCTGTCCCTAATACTAAAGGTCCTACTTTTTAGCCTGGCCCTTCTCCTCAGCAACTCTTTTAGGCTGTATATAGAATTGGGCAGCAACTGTTCACTTCCCTCCTCGATACAGCTGGAGAGGTGCAGTCAGGCGCTATCTATCCCTATAACCCTATAGGATTGTGAGATTATGGACAGGGAGTGACTGTAGAGGAGTGAAGGGTTTGTCATCTTCCATCATAAGGAGGTCCTCTTCTTCTTGGTGGAGAAATGTAGGTGTGCTATTGTCTACAGCCTTGCTCATTAACCTTTTTACAAAAGGTAGAATACAGCATATAATCAGGGCTAAAAGATCCAGGATTATTAATACCGTTACCCGTATCTGGGCGAGCACCTTCTGCCACCCACTCATCCAGCTAAAATATTGGTCCCATGGGTCTGTGATACCTGAGTTCTTCTTCAACTCTAGTGACAGATCTTCTAATTTCTTTATAGCTAAAGTAACCTTACCATTTGGGCCAGTATTATCAGGAATGTATGTACAACAGGTTCCCGGTTTTTCCTATGATTTTACAAAACACCTCCTTTCCCCACTAGCACCATGTCTAAGGCCATCCGGTCCTGGAATGTCATGTAGGAAGTGGGGGCTAACTGATCAGAAATTCCCTGGAGGGCATCTTTAGTGTAATTTACAAATCTCTGTTGGTTATAATATGTGTAGTGTCAGGTCACCTAGAGGCTGGGTGACAGATGTACACCGTTGGGATCAGGAGTGCACCGCAAGGTAGTAGACCCTACGGCTGACTGCTGCGGATTGTACCCTGGGAGGTTCAGGAATCAGGTCTACTGGATCACTGACACAGATCCCACTGGGAGCTAGAGCATAGATTCCCCAGGGCGCGGAGTCTAAGAGCCAGCGGGTGTTCACCAGAGCCTCTAGTGGTGAGGATGGACTGCGCTGCAGTCTGGCTCCAGGTCGCGGTCCCCAGGGTCTCACAGCTCACGCTCACGGTAGACTACAGGAGATGAGGAAGGAGGGAGCTGGCTGGAACATCAGGGTCACAGGCAAACAGGGATGGTCGGGAACAGGCCAAAGTCGGTAACAGGAATCAGATGTAGGAAACACAGCAAGTACACATAGAGGCTAACACACAGTGGTTGATCAGCACTGCTGGCTTGCAGTGCACAGGTTAATATAGGGTTCCCTGATAGGGCCTGGGGTGGGGTCATGCTTAGAGGGGAGGTTACAAAAGCAGTCAGGTGAGGGTCAGCTGGTCTCTAGAGATGAACACATGGAGACAGGTATGCTGATTGACAAACTCTATTGCATAACCATGACATGTAGTTAATTCAATCTACATTCTTGCTGACAGTTGTTATGGGGATCAAAGACTCAAAACCAGCTTTTACCAGATCCCTGGCTTTAAACTCATCAGGGACCCCCCTTGTAACCCCTATGACATGTATGTATACATGAGGATCAAAGCTTCCGGAGAGAGCTGCTCGCTTCCTCCTCTGACTGTGTGCTGGGTCAGTGTATGTATCAGGGGTATCTTTGGTTAGGATATGGGGGCTTTCTATTTTCATCTTTTTTGTCTAATGCACTCTGTGGTCGCCCATTCTGGCCCTGTGTTCCAACCCACTGGCCCCCACAGAAACCACAACTCTGTCCCCAGTAACTGTCTGTGTGGCATACATATATGTCCTTACCGTCAGGGATATCACTGTACCAATGGCATCACCATGAAGGGTCAAACGGACAAGGTACTATGTCACAGTAATCTAAGGTAAAGGTGGTCACATGTGTACCTGAAGAGTTACACCAAAACGTAATTATGTTATCATTTTTGTGATGGCCACCTCCTGGGCCCCTCCCCCCTAGACCAAACAGAAAAAGGATATGCAGCACCCGAAAACACGCTCTCCTGCAGTGATAAGCGTGCATTCAGGTGTTCTTCCTGGCCAACTTGACTGAGGTGGCTGTGGTCAGCAAAACTTGGAATGGACCATCATAACTTGGCTCAAGGATCTCCAGACAGTAGTTGGTGTGTTCCTGTATCTAATTCAGGATCTGGAATGGAAGAAAACACCTGGACATGCATTCAGGTTAATTCTCGTGATAATGTGGTTACATAATTAGTCAACACATCAGACTGTAACTGTAACTGTTGTGGAAAGTAACAACCAAGTCTGGGAGCTGAACCAAACAAAATTTCATAAGGGGATAGGGCATGTTTCCCCCGGGGGTGTGTCTGACACTAAACAGGGCAATGGGCTAACTGTCTGGCCAACTCATGTTAGTCTCTTGGGCCATCTTTAACATCCTGTTTTTAGTGTCCCATTCATCCTTTCTACCTTCCCGCTACTTTGAGGGTGGTATGGGATGTGTAGTGCCAACTGAACCCCCAGTGCTGCCCAAATCTCTTCAGTAAGGGTTGTTGTTAGGGCTGGTCCCTGATCTCTCAATATCACCTCTGGGACCCCAAATCTACATACTATCTCACTCAGTAATTTCTTAGCTGTGGTCCTGGCAGTCATGACCACTTCCACTAGGGCGTATTCGAATCTGCCACTTCTTGGCACTTGAGAATGATCAATTTGCATCCTCTGGAATGGGGTATAGGGCTTTTGCCAGGTGCTTCTTCTGTGCATTCTGGGTTACATTTGGTGCAGATAATGCATGATCTGCAGAAGCTGTCGGTCAGTGGAGTAACTCTTGGTGCAACACTTGTTGATAAGAGAGTTCATAAAAGTCTTTGTCAAGTGGGCAGCTCCATGTGCCCATTGCACCACGGCTGGGTACATACTCCTGGGTAGACAAGGCTTCTTGTTGCACTCGAATAGTCCATTTCTGAGAGTTGTTCCTCTCCGTTTCCAGCTTTCCTTCTTATCCGGACTTGCTGTTTCCTGTAGTTCTTTTAGATAAACTCTGTCCACTGGGAAAGTCTGTAAGGTAAGCACGGGGTGGTCTTCTTCTACCACCCTGTTGTCCACTTCCCGCGGACCACCAGCTGTCTGTTTGGCAGCTGTATTGGCTCGATGATTGCCTTAAGCTTCTTTTGAGTTCATTTTGTCGTGTGCTTTTACTCAGAATAGTCACTTGGGTTGGGAGAAGCAAGGCATCAATCAATTTTTCACAGGTGTTCCTGCAGCCATCAGGAATCCTCTGTCCTAGATAACACCATAATCATGGGCAATGCTGAAAGCATATCTTGAGTCCATGAATGTTGGCTCTTTTTCCCTCTGCCCATTTACGTGCTGTAGTAAGTGCTTATAGCTCTGCCTCCTGTGTAGACATCACCGGTGTTAAGGCTTCAGCTTGTAGAACAGTGTTTTCAGTGGTGACCGCGTGTCCTGTGCGGTCACGGGGGTAACAAGTCAAGACTCTACTCCTCCTCCTCCTTTCCCCCCTCGAGAAGTGAAAGAAGGGTGGTAGGGTTCAGTGTTTGACAACTTAATAGAGTAATGCTGTCCAGTAGGAGGGAACACAGGAGTCTCAAGTGTCTGGTAGTGGACAAGTGTTTCGGCTGGATCTTGGTTGAATATGGCAACAACGTCATGGGGAACAAGCAGAACGAGGCAGTGTCCGAGGACCAAGTTCAAAGTTTTGTCAAGCAAGTCTTGTGTAGCAAATCCAGCTCGCAGACACAATAGGCCTCCTCTTGCTACCGCATCCAGCCGACAGGAATAATATCCTATGGGGCGTAGGCTGATGCCGTGTGATTGGGTGAGTACACCTGCAGCATGTCCCAGACGTTCGGATACAAAGAGCTTGAGCGTTTTGTCGTAGGCTGGGAGCCCTAGCGCCGGGGGTGGCGCACTCAAGGGTTTCAAACTTTAGATATTTCTTCAGGAGACATCTGGAAGGGTCTGATTGCAGAGCATCAGTAGGAAGGCTTCTGGAATCCATGCTCTGCACTAGGAAATTAGTCCAAGGAAAATGACAGGTGTTGAGCACCACTGCAATTTGGGCTTTGAGGCTCTGCAGCCCTGGTTGGCAAGATAGCACAACAGGCTTTCTGAGGTGACTTCAACAGGGGGTAAGTCAGCTGCACAAAAGAGAAGGTCATCAACATGTTGGAAGAGAATCACTTCCGGGTGTTCCTTTTGTCATGTGTCAAGGATGATAGCCATAGCTTTTGCAAACTGGCTTGGAAAGTTCTGTGCCCCTTGTGGCACAACTGTTTAGGTATGTTGCCGTTTCTTTCCGTGGATGAATGCGAAAAGGTACCAGCAGAAGGGGTGAGGGTGGACACTGAAGAAAACGTTTGTAAGGTCCACCTCTGTGAGGTATTTTGCAGTCAAAGGCATCCACAGTAGGTACCTGGTTCTCTTTTTAGGATTCTCTTCTTGGGGTTATTGTGGTTTCCGGGGCAATGAAGCGCCCTCTTTTAGCTTGACTGAAACTGGTGGCACCTTTAAGTTACCGTTGTCTCCCGGTCCTGTGGACCATAGGCACGCAGGGATTCTGTCAAGTACTTCCTGCAGTATTGAACTTGAAGTTTTTTTCTTCATTAAGTGTCATCAGGAGAGGCAGAGAACACAAAGCAGATGAGTCTTCTAAAGATAGGGGAGTATGTAACTTCACCCCCCTTCAGGCGTGTCCTGATTGAGGCCTGTAGTCTGGACAACACATCAGCTCCTAGTAGATTCAAGGGACATGTAGAGGACACCACAAATCTGGCAAGCAAATCAGGAAGTGGAAAGGAAAGAATTATTAGGCAGGTTCACCGCTCTCAACACACTTTTGGCTGCACCCCTGTCAATGAGGAAAGTGGTAGGTTTTTCGTCTGGGACATCTTGGGGCTCTGCATTCTTTTTTGAAGTGACCCCGTTTCCCACAGTTGTAACAGGTGATCCTTTCCCTGGTATTGGGCAGTGGTGGTGGACTAGTGTAGGTGGGATCTTCGTCATGGGTTACCATGAGGGGCGTTGGTTTTTTACCTTTTTGATTTTCTATACCTCTGGCCACCAACAATAAATCAGACATTTTCATTGAATAGTATTCAGGGCGGGCCACCATCAGGCCTTTTCTGATATCCTCTCTGAGCCCTGAAACAAAAGCAGTTGATAACATGTGTGTGTCTAGCATGATACTTCTTCACAGACTCCCCTTTATCTTGGGTAATATCTTGGATTGTGGTCTTCTGATCCGTCAACTTCTCCTTTGCCCAGTTGTGGAGTTGTGCACAGAACTCCACGCCTGAGGTGTAGGAAGTGGCACTTGTCAGGCAGGCATCATTGAAGGCCATCTGCATGACTGGCCGAAAGACATATCCTGCTTTGATTTGGCATAGGCTGATCAAGTCTCTCCAGGCAGCTGAGTAAGTTTCTTGTATTTGCACTATCCTGTGGTAGAAGGGAATTGGCTGCTTCTCTGGGTCAGGCAGACTTGTCACTAAGGCCGCTGCTTGTGATAGAGTAAAAGCGACATACATCACTGGTGCCCCTTCTGGTAACCGAGACTGTTGTTGGGGCGAGGGCTGACAAGAGGCACTGTTCTTTACGGTTGCCAGCATGTGTTTGAGATCCTCTCGGAACTGAGAGTCTGGAGCCGGATTGGGGGTTAAATCAGTGGGTGGCCTTGCTGCCTGCTGTCGGGCTTCCCACTCAGATGCTTCTTCATCATTAACATATCCGGCCTGGGAATGTGATGCTCCCGTATTGGGGAAGACAGGTGTGTGGTATGAACCATCTTGGTTTAAAACAGCGAGGGCTGGGTACAGGCTGTTTAAGCTTACTGGGTGTACCAAGATGGCCGCCGGCAGGAAGTGCACTGGACTGGGTAGAAAGTGAAGGCATGGGTGCACTAAGATGGCCGCCGGGCTGAGTTGTCACAGTGGGTTGTGCTTGGGTGGTGAGAAAGGAGTGGTTGTTAGACGGAGGGCAGTGCTGTCCCTCCCCTCCTTTGTTTAAAGTTCCAACATATCATCAGCTATACATACATAATACAATCGCCATCTTTCTTAACTTCCTTTATCCAATTTTCTTTATCACACAGGATTTTTCTCCCTGTTTCTTCTGCAACATAACTTTCGTCACTTCTTTCAACTTTGTTAACTATTTCAACATCTTCTTCTCTCCTTCTTTACAATATCACTTTCATTACAATATCACTTTCTGTTTCTCGGCTAACGGCTTGAGAGGGGAATACATACAACCAAGGAGTTAATATTTTTCTCAGCGTTCTTATCAGCAAATTCCTTCGGTGGGGGCTCATACTGCGCTCCAAGTTGCTACTGTTTGTTATAACCCTGTAATGTACGGTTAATCTCAGAACAAGAACAAACACGTCAGGGGTAGTGAGGAGCAACGGCCCGCGACCCAACAGATCCCCCGGGCAGCCCCCCTCCCCCTCTCGTGTATATCAAACAATAAACCACAAATACAATCACGACAGGACATTACACCTGCCACTCTTCGAACTGCAAAATTTCAGCAGGCTAAAATGACCACAAGGGCAGACCACCCTGCAAAATAAACACGTTTATAGACATTTGCCACAAGGGAAACAATCTAATCCCAGAGGCCAAAAGCTCATCTGGAGATGAGACTACCCATTCACACATGTAGCACTTCAGGCTGCAAAGCCAGCAGCTGAAATTCCCCTCAAAGGTTCGTCGAACCTAGAGTAACAAGTCTACAACGTTTGCTACACGGGAAACAATCTCATGCCAGAGGCCAAAAGCTCATCTGGAGATGAGACTACCCATTCACACATGTAGCACCCTTAGACTGCTGAGTTTCGTAGCCCAAAGAATGGCAGACAGTGAACAAAGAATACAGTCAGCAGAAACCCATTGGCAGGTTCGTTAAAACAACCTCAGGCGAGGAAATACCTGCCTCTAAAACAGTCTCAGCATACCGACAGAATCCAGCCGTCAACCGAAAGATAAGAGAGTCGTACAGTGGTAAGAATATCAATCAACTCACCGGTACTGTTAGGGCTGCGCAAACCCCACTCTCATTAATCAGTTAACGCCCGAATGCTTGTCGCGGTATAACTTCGACCGTAGCCTGAGATCCCGGGTTTCGGCACCATCTGTTATGGAAATGATTAAGAGCTCCAATCGAGCTCAAGGTTATCTGCTGCTGTCTCTAATTTGAAAAGTGTTGATATGCATGCATATAAAAGTAAACACACTGAGACACGCTCAGTTTCGTTACTGTTACACTTCTAATTTATTCAAGGCGGTGTTAATGTTTTATACACACAAATACGTCATTGCTATGTCAGTCTAATAGGTACATCTCATTGGTCAAGATAGAAAAGAAGATGGATAATTTTCATAACGAGGTTTGGCTCTCTTTGTTCTTATCTCCAGTTCCGCGTTCTTCTGTGTGTGGGAGGTAGGGGGTACACGCCATTTTGAGAAAATATAGGAACAGAGCAAATCTGTATACTTATATAATGAGTAAGGAGAAAAATATGTATGCACATAAGAAAATAGACATTTTCAGATTACTATTATTATTATCTACATCACATTCCTTCACAGTATGTTATTTTATTTTCATATACCTCCCAGTCATACCTTTTATAATGGGATAACCCTGATTTTCAAATTTTAAAGTGAATCTATGCTTACATGCAAAGTTTTAAGTTGCTGACTTGATTGGGTCAGACTTAGGTTTCTCATAGACTTCAAAAGTACTCGAATGTGTATTCTTTTTTTTACAAACTGCTATGAGTATCAGAAACACTTAAATATGATAAATTGCAAATGAGATACATTTATTTATTTGGGATGCCAAAGCTAACTGCTGAAGGAATTTTTAAAAAACAGGCTGAAGGGAGTATGCCAAAAACAAAATTAGGGAAATAGTAGCACAGAGACCTACTCAACCCTTTATTTTATCCTAATATCTTCCTGTTAATGATGTATTCTCTTCTGTTGCAGACTGCAGAATCCTACAGAATGTCCATATAATGGGAGCAGGAGAGAAGACTGTCAATGCAGGAAAGACTACACAGCATCTGGCTTGTCCACCTTCAGTAAAGCGAGACTGGATCTGACCACTTTACAGATTATAAGTAAGTCGCCCTTTCTACATTATGTTCCCAGTATAATACTGTATGTCCGGCATGTACAACATGCATACTTTAAGAACATATTGTACTAATTTGTGATGTCTTTGTTCAGCCACAGATCTTCAGTTTGCACGTACCATTGATGGACGCCCTGTCCCCTTTGCCACAGCCGGGGACTGTTACAGTGCAGCCAAATGCCCTCAGGTAACAAAAAACATGCTTACTGAATGCACTTACCTCCAGCTGCACAGTATTCAGTTGCATTATCTTTTTAATAGCTTGCTGAGGGTTTAATGTTTGCTTTCTTAACGTACCCATAGATTGTCACCTGATCTGATTGATTATGGACAGATCAGGAGACAATTGCATGTCTATAGGTACAGTGGATCCAGAAAGTATTCACAGCACTTCACTTTTTCCACATTTTGTTATGTTATAGCCTTATTCCAAAATGGATTAAATGTATTATTTTCCTCAAAATTCTACAAACAATACCCCATAATGACAACGTGAAAGACGTTTGTTTAACCACCTTCCGACCGCTTCATGCACATATACTGTGGCAGAAAGGCACGTACAGGTAGATTAACATACCTGTACATTGCCCTTTAAGAAGTGGTGTTCGGGCGCCGCGACCTCCGTGAGTGTGATCGCGGGTCCTGCGGACTCGATGTCTGCGGGGATACCCGCGATTGTCTCTCAGAGAGGAAGAACGGGGAAATGCTGATGTAAAAAGCATTTCCCCGTTCTGCCTAATGACACTGACACTGATCACCGCTCCCTGTAATCGGGAGCGATGATCAGTGTCGTGTCACACACAGCCCCTCCACCCCACAGTTAGAATCACTCCCTAGGACACACTGAATCCCTACAGCGCCACCTAGTGGTTAACGCCTTCACTGCCAGTCACATTTACACAGTAATCAATGCATTTTTAATTGCACTGATCGCTGTGTAAATGTGAATGGTCCAAAAATCGTGCCAAAAGTGTCCGATCTGTCCGCCATAATGTCGCAGTCACGATAAAAATCGTTGATCGCTGCCATTACTAGTAAAAAAAAAAAAAAAAATGTTAATAAAAAAGCCATAAAACTATCCCCTATTTTGTAGACGCTATAACTTTTGCACAAGCCAATCAATAAACACTTATTGCGATTTTTTTACCAAAAATATGTGGAAGAATACGTATCCGCCTAAACTGAGGAAAAAAAAAAATTTATATATTTTTTGGGGATATTTATTATAGCAAAAAGTAAAAAATAATGCATTTTTTCAAAATTCTCGCTTTTTTTTGGTTTATAGTGCAAAAAATAAAAACCGCAGAGGTGATCAAATACCACCAAAAGAAAGCTCTATTTGTGGGAAAAAAGGATGTCAATTTTGTTTGGTAGCCACATCGCACGACCGCGCAGTTGTCAGTTAAAGCGACACAGTGCCGAATCGCAAAAAGTGCTCTGGTCTTTGGCCAGCCAAATGGTCCGGGGCTTAAGTGGTTAAAATCTAGTATTCACAGCCTTTGCCATGACACTCAAAATTGAGCTCAGGTGCATCCTGTTTCTACTGATCATCCTTGAGATGTTTCTACAACTTGATTGGAGTCCACCTGTGGTAAATTCAGTTGATTGGACATGATTTGGAAAGGCACACACCTGTCTATATAAGATCTCAGTTAACAGTGCATGCCAGAGCACAAACCAAGCCATGAAGTCCAAGGAATTGTCTGTAGACCCTCCTAGACAGGGCTGTATCGAGGCAAAGATCTGAGGAAGGGTACAGAAAAATTTCTGCAGCATTGAAGGTTCCAATGAGCACAGTGGCCTCTATCATCCGTAAAAGGAAGAAGTTGGGAACCACCAGGACTCTTCCTAGAGTGGGCCGCCCAACCAAACTGAGCGATCGGGGGAGAAGGGTCTTAGCCAGGGAGGTGACCAAGAACCCAATTTTCACTCTGACAGAGCTCCAGTGTTTTTCTGTGGATAGAGGAGAACCTTCCAGAAGAACAACCATCTCTGCTGCACTCCACCAATCAGGCCTGTATGGTAGAGTGGCCAGACTGAAGCCACTCCTCAGTAAAATGCACATGACAGCCCACCTGGAGTTTGCCAAAAGGCACCTGCTGGACTCTCAGACCATGAGAAACAAAATTCTCTGGTCTGATGAAACAAAGATTGAACTCTTTGGCCTGAATGGCAAGCGTCATGTCTGGCGGAAACCAGCCACCGCTTATCACCTGGTTAATACCATCCCTACAGTGAAGCATGGTGGTGGCAGCATCATGCTGTGGAGATGTTTTTTCAGCGGCAGAAACTGAGAGACTAGTCAGGATCGAGAGAAAGATGAATGCAGCAAAGTACAGAGACATCCTTGATGAAAACCTGCCCCAGAGCGCTCTGGACCCCAAACTGGGGCGAAGGTTCATCTTCCAACAGGACAACGACCTAAGCACACAGCCAAGATAACAAAGCAGTGGCTACAGGACAACTCTGTGAATGTCCTTGAGTGGCCCAGCCAGAGCCCAGACTTGAACCCGATTGAACATCTCTGGAGAGATCTGAAAATGGCTGTGCCCTGACATTCCCCATCCAACCTGATGGAGCTTGAGAGGTCCTGCAAAGAAGAATGGGAGAAACTGCCCAAAAATAGGTGTGCCAAGCTTGTAGCATCATACTCAAAAAGACTTGAGGCTGTAATTGGTGTCAAAGGTTCTTCAACAAGGTATTGAGCAAAGGCTGAGAATACTTATGTACATGGGATTTTTTTCGTTTTTTATTTTCAATAAATTTGCAAAGATTTCAAACAAACTTCTTTCACATTGTCATTTTAGGGTATTATTTGTAGAATTTTGAGGAAAATAATGAATTTAATCCATTTTGGAATAAGGCTGTAACATAACAAAATGTGGAAAAAGTGAACCGCTGTGAATACTCTCCAGATGCATTGTAGCATGTGACCTCTGCAGACACTCGGTTGAACCTAGTTTGGAAAATTCATCCTCCAAACCAATCGCTTATGTTCTTTCAAGATGAGGCTGGCATCAGGGGTGTCTGTTCAGCAAATAAACAAAAATGGTCATTTTGTGCATATCATGGTTTGTCTACAAAAGGATTGCACTGGATCTTCTGAATGCCATCTTACATCTGTAACTACCTTTAAGTAGATGTCTTTTCAGCCAGATATAGTGACATTGATACCAACCAACATTGGTTAAAGACCATTTACTTTGCACTGCTTAGTGACCCTGTTTTAAAAATTGTACCTGCAAATGAAGGACTTACCACTATGTTGAAGAGAAATGTTCCTCTGAAGTCTGCTGAGAAACTAACATTTTGGGATCTCTGTCTTGAAATGTTTATCGTCTATTCATCTATGCTCCCCCTCTCTGCTTAATGGTTCCCGCCAACCTTCATATCACTATTGATAACTGATAGGAAGGAACCACTGAGTGCAATGGAGAACTACAGTCAGGTCCATAAATATTGGGACATCGACACAATTCTAATCTTTTTAGCTCTATACACCACCACAATGGATTTGAAATGAAACGAATAAGATGTGCTATAACTATAGACTTTCAGCTTTGAGGGTATTTACATCCAAATCAGGTCAACGGTGTAGGAATTGCAACAGTTTGTATATGTGCCTCCCACTTTTTAAGGGACCAAAAGTAATGGGACAATTGGCTGCTCAGCTGTTCCATGGCCAGGTGTGTGTTATTCCCCCAAAATTTCCCATTTACAAGGAGCAGATAAAAGGTCCAGCGTTAATTTCAAGTGTGCTATTTGTATTTGGAATCTGTTGCTGTCAACTCTCAATATGAGATCCAAAGAGCTGTCACTATCAGTGAAGCAAGGCATCATTATGCTGAAAAAACAAAACATCATCATCATCATCATTAGCAAAAACATTAGGTGTGGCCAAATCAACTGTTTGGAACATCCTTAAAAAGAAAGAATGCACCGGCGAGCTCAGCAACACCAAAAGACTTGGAAGACCACAGAAAACAACTGTGGTGGATGACCGAAGAATTCTTTCCCTGGTGAAGAAAACACCCTTCACAACAGTTGGCCAGATCAAGAACACTCTCCAGGAGGTAGGTGTATGTCTGTCAAAGTCAACAATCAAGAGAAGACTTCACCAGAGTGAATACAGAGGGTTCACCACAAGATGTAAACCATTGGTGAGCCTCAAAAACAGGAAGGCCAGATTAGAGTTTGCCAAACAACATCTAAAAAAAGCCTTCACAGTTCTGGAACAACATCCTATGGACAAATGAGACCAAGATCAACTTGTACCAGAGTGATGGGAAGAGAAGAGTATGGAGAAGGAAAGGAACTGCTCATGATCCAAAGCATATCACCTCATCAGTGAAGCATGGTGGTGGTAGTATCATGGCGTGGGCATGTATGGCTGCCAATGGAACTGGTTCTCTTGTATTTATTGATGATGTGACTGACAAAAGCAGCAGGATGAATTCTGAAGTGTTTCGGGCAATATTATCTGCTCATATTCAGCAAAATGCTTCAGAACTCATTGGACGGCACTTCACAGTGCAGATAGACAATGACCCGAAGCATACTGCGAAGGCAACCAAAGAGTTTTTTAAGGGAAAGAAGTGGAATGTTATGCAATGGCCAAGTCAATCACCTGACCTGAATCCGATTGAGCATGCATTTCACTCACACGCATTTCAAGACAAAACTGAAGGGAAAATGCCCCAAGAACAAGCAGGAACTGAAGACAGTTGCAGTAGAGGCCTGGTAGAGCATCACCAGGGGGTAAAACCCAGCGTCTGGTGATGTCTATGCGTTCCAGACTTTAGGCTGTAATTAACCAAGTATTAAAAAGTGAAAGTTTGATGGATGATTGTTAATCTGTCCCATTACTTTTGGTCCCATAAAAAGAGGGAGGCACATATACAAACTGTTGTAATTCCTGCACCGTTCACCTGATTTGGATGTAAATACCCTCAAATTAAAGCTGAAAGTCTGCAGTTGATGAACATCTTGTTTGTTTCATTTTAAATCCATTGTGGTGGTGTATAGAGCCAAAAAGATTAGAATTGTGTCGATGTCCCAATATTTATGGACCTGACTGTAGGAGCTTGACTATCCCGGAATTGTTGATTTCGCAAAAGACTTTTTCTCAACAGAGCGGTATTCACATGCTTAGGCTTGAAAGAAAAGAGTATTTATGCTCTTATTTTGCATGTACAGCTTTTGGGCCAGTTTATTTTTTTAATCAAGGTCAGTTTAATGAAGGTCTGACACTTCAACTATCTGAGCCATAAATCAGTCTGAGGCAAGCTATGAAATTTTCAAATATACTTTATTCTCCTAAAAAAATGACTATTCCTCTTGTATGACATTTCTCTTACCTTCAGCCAGTGTCATGAATAAATGAATGATGTCAGAGGGGGGAAACCAGAGACTGAGTAGAAGCTCTAAGTATTTAAGCAAGGAGGGCATGTCTTGTCAGTGAGCGATGGGGAGTTTAGAAGGAAGACAGTTGAGGAAAAAACTATAATAGACCTAATATACACTATATTACCAAAAGTATTGGGATTACATGAACTTTATTGGCATCCCAGTCTTAATCCGTAGGGTTCAATATTGAGTTGGCCCAACCTTTGCAGCTATAACCGCTTCAACTCTTCTGGGAATGCTGAAAGACATGGATGAGCGAGTTTGGGTTGGAGGAACTTGACTGGCCTGCACAGAGCCCTGACCTCAACCCGATAGAACACCTTTAGGATGAATTAGAGAGGAGACTGCGAGCCAGGCCTTCTCGTCCAACATCAGTGCCTGACCTCACAAATGTGCTTCTGGAAAAACCATTAAACATTCCCATAGACACACTCTGACCTTGTGTACAGCCTTCCCAGAAGAGTTAAAGCTGGTATGCTGTAGCTGAAAAGGGTGGGCCAACTCAATATTGAACCCTACGGACTAAGACTGGGATGCCATTAAACTTCCTGTGTGAAAAGACAGGTGTCCCAATACTTTTGGTAATATAGTGTATTCCAGACCCCCATTTGAAAATCAGGCCAACCGTAATTATGGAAAAACAAAGCTTTTAAAGTTACAATTGCTGGCAAACTGTATTAGAAAACATTGTGACTTCTATCAAACTGATGATTTAAAAGAAAAAAGACTAATTATTGTAATTTCCATTACCAGTCTGCATTTTGCCATTTGATTAAGACATTATATTTGAATTTGAGGAAAGTGATTTTTGCACACACACCTGACTTCCTTTTTGCAAACACTCAAGGCTTTGGTAGAAATTTTTATTAGTTAGTTCGCTGATGGGAGCTCACACATAGCCAGAGTATGTCATTGGGACGGGATCCTAAATGTATATGTGCGTTTTTTTTATATTAGAATAACACTATTTTTATGTATTGCTTTCCCTTAGGGTCGCTTTAGCATCAACCTTCAAGGAACAGGACTCTCTGTATCTGAAACCACTAAATGGATGTCACAAGGAAATTATGCAGTGACTGAAATAACTAAATCTCCAGTAAGGATCTTCGCATTTGTTTTCACTCATTTCTTTTTTATTTTATATGAATTTTGGTTTAACCTCCCTGGCGGTATGATTATTTCGGATTTTAGGTGCTGAAAGCGGTACCATTATTTTGCATGGAAATTTGGCGTTTTATATTGTAGGTCTGTAAATCTTAACAATAACACACTTAAATCTGTCCAAACCAGAGTCTAGTAGATATCCCGGGTATGATAAAGTTTGAAACACAAAAACATAAATTATAATATAATAAATAAAAATAAATAATTAAAAAAAAAAAAAAAATAGTAATAAAATACATTTCCCCACAATTCACTATCGCTCAATTCTGCAAGTGTTCTAATTTACTATCGCTGTTTTCTAGCTGGTCTAAAGCCACTTTTGACGTAAAGGGACACTTTTTGGTTGCTATGGACAATCTCCAGTTTCCAGGCAGAAAGAACAGTGTATATCATGTAAAATTGCATGCAGGGCATGGGACAAAGCACTGGGGACAAAAGGGATGTGAAATCATTTCATACAGCACTGTAATCTGTAAGATTACAGTACTGTATGTGTTATGCTTTTGACATTTTTTTGAATTTGCCGCCAGGCTCCGCCCCCGTGCGTCGCGCCGCTCGCAGGGAACGGAGCCTGGCACGGAGAGGCTTCGGAGGAGGACAGAGCCCTCGGACACTGCGGGTGACATCGCAGGATCCCGGGGACAAGGTAAGTAACGCCGCCCCAGGATCCTGCAATGCGATCCCGAGTGTGGCTCGGGGTTACCGCTAATGGTACTGAATTTTAACCCCGAGCCACACTCGGGAAAACCGCCAGGGAGGCTACACCCACTGGCACTCTTCTGATGCCAAAATACAATATTTACCACAGATTTTTTTGTTTTGTCAAAGCGTAATTGAACAAGCTGAATTGGCTACCATGCAGAGCTGCACCACATTTTGCGCTCTTCAGCTTTAGTAAATCAACCCCAATGTGTAGAGTAAAGGCAATATACACTGTACAGTAAAGCTGGGTACACATTGTTAAATAATCGGCCGGTTCAGCAAGCCTTTATTCTGGTGGGGGGAGTCCCCGTGTCAGAATTCAATTGCACAGTCAGGGAGATCGCCACACCAACATTGCTTGTGTTGGTACAGCAATCTGTGCTTTTCTTGTTTGTTTAACTCGCTGAGTTGAACGAGCATAAAAACTTGTAGTGTGTCCTGGACTTTAGGAGATGAGTCTCAGCTGAGCTCACAGGGCATCATCAACATTGACATAAACTGTAAGACTTCTCCATTGTCTATCTTTCTTCAATTATTCCCTCCCCCCCATTCTTGCTAAGCCACATGAATGAAGGAGTCTTCCCTGGCTACTGTATTGTGACAGCTAGAACAGTGGTTGCATCTGATTGGCCCGTATCCTTCAATTCTCATATCGAAAGTCAAGTAATTGCCAGACCATTGTTACTAATTTTTACTGACAGTCTACTGACTGGAATGGTACCAGCTGATTGGAGAAAAGCCAATGTAGCACCAATATTTAAAAAGGGCCCAAAATACATCCCTGGGAATTACAGACCATTTAGCCTAACATCAATAGTATGTAAACTCTTGGAGGGGATGATAAGGGACTATATACAAGATTTTAGTAATGAGAACGGTATCTTTAGCAGTAATCAGCATGGATTCATGAAGAATCGTTCTTGAGGAGGTGAGTTGTCATCTAGATAAAGGAAGGCCCGTAGACGTGGTGTATATGGATTTTGCAAAAGCATTTGACACAGTTCCCCATAAACGTTTACTGTACAAAATAAGGTCCATTGGCATGGACCATAAGGTGAGTACATGGATTGAAAACTGGCTACAAGGGCGAGTTCAGAGGGTGGTGATAAATGGGGAGTACTCAGAATGGTCAGAGGTGGGTGGTGGGGTCCCCCAAGGTTCTGTGCTGGGACCAATCCTATTTAATATGTTCATAAACAACCTGGAGGATGGGATAAACAGTTCAATCTCTGTATTTGCAGACGATACTAAGCTAAGCAGGGTAATAACTTCTCCGCAGGATGTGGAAAGCTTGTAAAAAGAACAAATTAATGGGATGGGCAACTACATGGCAATTGAGGTTCAAAGTAGAAAAATGTAAAATAATGCATTTGGGTGGCAAAAATATGAATGCAATTTATACACTGGGGGGGAGAACCTCTGGGGAATCTAGGATGGAAAAGGACCTGGTGGTCCTAGTAGATGATAGGCTCAGCAATGTCATGCAATGCCAAGTTGCTGCTAACAAAGCAAACAGAATATTGGCATGCATTAAAAAGGGGATTCATTCCAGAGATAAAACGATAATTCTCCCGCTCTACAAGACTCTGGTCCGGCCGCACCTAGAGTATGCTGTCCAGTTCTGGGCACCAAAAGTCCTCAGGAAGGATGTACTGGAAATGGAGCGAGTACAAAGAAGGGCAACAAAGCTAATAAAGGGTCTGGAGGATATTAGTTATGAGGAAAGTTTGCGAGCACTGAACTTGTTCTCTCTGGAGAAGAGACACTTGAGAAGGGGATATGATTTCAATATACAAATACCATACTGGTGACCCCACAATAGGGATAAAACTCTTTCTCAATAGGGATTTTAACAAGATTCGTGGCCACTCATTAAAATTAGAAGAAAAGAGGTTTAACCTTAAACAACGCAGAGAGTTCTTTACTGTAAGAGCGGCAAGGATGTGGAATTCCCTTCCACAGGCGGTGGTCTCAGCGGGAGCATCGATAGTTTCAAGAAACTATTAGATAAGCATCTGAAAGACCGCAACATACAGGGATATACAATGTAATACTGACAAATAAACACACACATAGGTTGGACTTGTGCCTTTTTTCAACCTCACCTACTATGTAACTATGAAAAATGTCAGGCAGGAGGATGTTAAAAGGGCAAAGCACAATTTTGGCCATTTCAGTAGGAACCGGGTGATATTTGCTCTGTGTATGGCCTTAAGTTAGATGTTGTCAAACAAGTTTCACAGATCTGTTTGTATGTCACACTATGAAGCACTGAACTCATTACAACCATGTCAAATGTAACACATTCTTCCAATTTTGTTTTTGTAGGATGGAACCAAGGTGACGGGAAAATGTGGTGGCTACTGTGGCAAGTGTATTCCGTCCTCTGCAACTGGCCTCCGTGTTCAACTATTATAGTACTGGTAAGAGGACCCTAAATGGATTCCTAACTCTGAGAGGTTTTATAAATCAGCCTTTTTCAATCTTCTAACCCCAGAGGAACCCTTAAAATGATTTTCAGGTCTCAGGTTATTGGGTGTCAGTTGGAAATCTGCCCCTTACATTGGTGGTCATTGGGAAAAATGCCCCCATAGAATGCTTTTACAGACAGCGAAAAAGATCACAGGTATCATGCCACTGATTCTACCAATGGCCTTGGCCCTCAAACTATGTAGGCACCAACAGATGGGAAGTCAATTTGCCACGGCTCAAAGAATCCCTAGCAGCCTCCCAAAGAACCCTAGGGATCCCCAGTTGAAAATGGCTGTCCCAAAGTCACACAATACTGATCACATTATGCATGAAATGTGCCTGCATTGCCAAGAGTGATAAACCAGATTCATTCTCTTGTTATCTAAAGATCTCTGACTGGTGCATATCAACAACACAGTTACCTCTTGATTTTATTTGCTTGGGGTGGTGATAATTCCAATGTAGTCTGGCTCCAGCTTTAGACAGCCACAGTATTTCTATTTGGTGAGCCTAATATATGAGACACGCACTGAAAATGTACATACTGCAAAGCAGGAAACTGAATATTGAATCCTCCTAATGTGTTATTTTTTGGGTAAAACCCCTGTCGATACAGTTTTGCTGTCTCTTTGGAGAGATTCCTCTATAGTTACTGTTCCAGAGACGCAACAGA
The DNA here is from genome assembly GCF_042186555.1 of Aquarana catesbeiana. Classification (NCBI taxonomy): domain Eukaryota; kingdom Metazoa; phylum Chordata; class Amphibia; order Anura; family Ranidae; genus Aquarana; species Aquarana catesbeiana. Next base: position 54,753,968 of record NC_133330.1, on the reverse strand, counting down.
ATAGAAGAAATCGTAAATCTCTATGTGTGGTGTCTTGCAGTGACATTCATTTCGAATAGCATCTCATGCACTGTACAATAGAGCACAATGCACTGCACAACAAATTATATACCATTCGTATTGGTTTGCTGCATTCGAAAGTTGGTAGGCCATAATGAAATGCCTGCTTTTTTTTATGCAATGAATGTTAATGTGTTCCAGAGTGGAGAGGGGTTGGAACCCTGTTGGGCTCTTACTGTTATCTGGGGCTTCTTTAGAAAGACTTCCCCTTACTTCCTGTCATGTAAGGGAAGACTAAAGCCCCTGTTAGATTTTTTTTTTTTTTTTTATAGCTTTGTCCCTTCCCTTACTTACCGACTGGTGAAACCGTTGTCCGCAGGGCAGGATATGAAGGAAAATCTCTCTCTCTCACCAGGAAGCAGTAAAAACCCAACAAGGATTGATTTTTAACTATTCTCTGTACATTGGCATCTTTTTCTCAATAAAACCATTTTGGTTAAAAAAAATAAAAAATAATAATACAAGAGTTCTAATTCTTTCTCTAAAATTAAAAAATGTTTTTGGCTTGACATACATTTTGCAAATCAAAATATAAAAAAAAAACCAAAAAAAACTGTGGTGATCTGCAATAGTGCAGCTTCCAAACAGATTTTAGAGTGATGAAGTCCGATCACTTCTGGCCATAGATAGATCGATTCTTGGCCAGTAAAGCAGGGACCAGCTGAGATTCCATCCATTTATGGCCAGGCTGGTTGTACCAAAATCAATCCATTGATCGCCATGGGTACAACCAGCCTGTTGAATTTTTTACATGCAATGACTGCCGCCTATAGTCGTTAGCAGTAATCCTTGTGTTCTGCTGACTAGGGAGCCTCCCCGCCAGCAGGACTCAACTGACAGTGTTGATGGGGGAATAAAGCGTATTTTCTTTAAATCAAATTATTTATTTATGGTTTGCTTGACTACATCACTGAAAGTTAATTTCCTTTTTCTTTTGTTGTAGGTGCTTTAAAAAAAAGAAGTTCAGATGGATTAAGACATGTGTTGCAATACCTCTTCGTTCAGTGTTTGTATATGTGTAAATAGCTTGGATACCAAGTGGTGTATAGTGTAATATTTATGTCTGACTTTATTTATTTTAATATTTGTGGGCGTAAGTAAAAAAAATGTGTCTTTCAAGCCCTCCTCTGCAAGATGCGCATCCAGCCGAACATGAGCGGAGCCATCACCAGTGAAGTGGTTTTGGCTGCTTTTTTTATGTGTCTCTGTTCCACTTTGCAGTCTGTCCACTGCATTGTACATGCTCTACATCATATGTAGCATACTGACATGCCTGATGTTCTGTTATAACAGTTTTGTATGGTTTATCATCCGTCCGTGATCTAGCAGTTCTTCCTGGCTTATCAGCCTCTGGTGCTTTGCAAGATTTAAGAGGGTATTATTTGGCATTTTTCTGCAGAATGTTCATTTCTAAAAGAAAAAAATTCATAAGCCGAGAACAGGCCAGGTCCCATTTGTCAGGCCACCAAAGAGCTAAAGAATTTACAACTGGCACCAAACTTTTTTTTTTAGCTTTTTCTCTTGTCAGTGGCAGCTCATGTTGTCCGATTCTATTGGCTCCAAGTTGAGCCATCTAACCTGCATAATTAATCGTTAACTTGTGCCAGGCCACTATCTGCATGGAATTTGCATGTTCTCGCTGTGCTTCCATGGATTTCCTCCAGAAACATGCTAGCAGGTTAATTGGTTTCGGTCTAAATTGACCCTTGTATGTGTGTGTGCGGGTCTAAAAATCCAACTGCAGCTTTCTAGGCAGTAGAAATGCATTATTACCCTGGTAATAATGGAATGGCTAATGCAGCTCTGGTACTCTGTTCAAAATATGGAGCCACACAAAAAAAAGTAAGGTTTGAAGTGCACCCAACACAGTCATGATAGTGGATGGGATGGGAATTGTGCTAATGGGCTTTCTTTATTGCTCCTAGTGGGCATCAAGGACACTTTGTAGACTACATGTTTATCATAATTCTGCATGGTAGCAACATTTAAACAGCGCTAAACATGCATTCAGGCAGAAAGGTGTAAAAAGCTTTATTAGAATAAGCCTATAAATTCTGTATATTCAAGTGTTCTGCTGATGGTATATACAGTACATACTGTCCAATGAGGTCCATTGTTGCTGGTGTGTCTATACCCTAGGGCAGTGGCTATGGGCAAGTCATGCAAACACAGATCTGAAGTCTTGGTCATCTTGATTATGGGTGTGCACACAAGCCCAATGTGTTTTCAGCCTTACTGCCTCATGAAACAGCCTTGCAAAGCTGTACCTTTAGTGTTATATTCCATTCTAGCAATAAGTGCCTCTTTCTACTGTCACAGCTAAGCTTGTTAGTATAGAGGCAGACACAGGAGGGTAATGCACATTCTGCATATCAACCATGATCCAAATTATCCAGGAGCCCAAACAGAAGGGGCTGTGAGATAAGTTAAGCAGTCCATTAAGGCAGTCCCCCCAGAGTGCTTCTTTAGATAACATACTCAACTTGCTCATGATATGAATGCCCCAGCATTTCCCACAAAACACTGAGAATGTGTCACCTTAGGGATTCTGTCATTGGCAACAGTTCGCTATTAACATAATAGCGAAGACAACTCACTCTCTTTATTTGTGTTGCTCATTCCAAGTCAATGAAGTGTCAATGCTTGGGACTAAGATTCTAGAGTTTCAGCCAGAGATAGAGAAACTTCCATTAAGGAATGCAGCATTTGAGTGATCCAGAGAGAGGTATTTCCGGCAGCATAACTCCAAGTGTGTCATGGCCCGAAATCCCTAAACCCAAATTTTCATAAATGTAACACAATTGAAGCAGAAGTGAACTCTGCCCTACACTTGCAAATAAACTAGAAACCCATTCAAAAAGTTCTCCAGATGTTCTACCAGTGGTGAATATAGCAACCTACATCTGTGCAATAATGTTGGCTTCACTATCTTTACTGCTGGTGAAGGTGGCACCATCTTGGATATGTCCCAGCAATTTACTTTCTCCATCTCATCTTCCATTTGTTGCTGTTGTCAGTGATGGGTGGAAGGAGGAATGGAGGTAGTTGATGCCAACATATGGCTATGATGGTGGAGTGAACGTAGTGCAGCCAATGGTATTGTACAATAAGCAGAAATACACATTACTGTATTCACCATTTCTACATCTGGAGAACTTTTGGAATGGGTTTTTATTAGCTTATTTGGCCGTTGATGACAGAGTTTACTTCCACTTTAACATCAAGTCCTTAAAAATAGGATTTCCTGAACTCCTCCTGCCTTTTAAGGGTCAAGCACTGAAAAAAAAGGTACTTTACAAAAATGAAGTGCAGAACATCAGAACATTTTTCATGAACATGCCAAGCATACCCTTTTAGATTACATCTTTTGTCTGCGCAAATGTAAAATAACATTGTGAATTCTGTTTTTGTATTTAATGTAATATTTTATACTGAAAAAAGGGAATCATTTGCACTACAAGGTCAAAGTGAACAACAATGGTGCCTTTTATAAAAAAAAAGAAAAAAAACGAGAAATATCTTTATAAATATTTATTGAATTATTAGCTCAGAGTTAAATATTATTTTTGATTTTTTTTTTTTAAGTTACACTAAGAAATATACTATAGAAAAAAAAAAATACTGACTTGAGATAGAGCCTTGTTTTTATACAGTACATGAATTATTTGTTAATGTTAAATTGTTACGTTCACTAAAATGAGCCTGCCAATAAAGACTTGTATGCGGTTTGTATAGAGGCCATCGTATGGACCAGTCACAGGGTAAAGAAAAGCCATTTTATGACACATAGGAGGAGATTTACTAAAACTGGAACACTCAGAATTTGGTGCAGCTCTGCATGGAAACCAATCAGCTTGAGGGTTTTATTGTCAAGGATTAATTGAACAAGCTGAAGTTAGAAGTTGATTGGCTACTATGCACAGCTGCACCAAATTCTGAGTGTTCCAGTTTTAGTAAACTCCCCCCCCCCTTATTCTCTCCACAGATAGTGTTTAATCCCTGTGGATTTTATACCAAGTATGCCGGAGTCACACCCGATGTGTAAAGAAATAACATTCAAAACACCTTTGCTAATAATAAATTACCAAAAAAAAGCCAGCTAGCTGTCCAAATAACTAAACATAACCACATAATACCCCTTATTTTAGTTCGTAAAGCCTAACTCCACGAGTTAAAATTTCTTCCACATTTTTATGTCTGTCTGTGACCGATTAGCGAGATTCACTTCCTGTCCCTGTGACACCAGGAGAAGAAATGGTGGGAGGAGGGGGCATTTGTCACCAGGACAACATTCTGGTTGGAAATATAGTATGGTCAGTCAACCCAAAAGTGATATTTTAGTTGTAGTTGGAGACTGATGGCCCCCTCTTGGCTTCTTAAACCTTCCAGGGCCTATTCACACTAACACATTTCCATATCATGCGTTAATGCACTGCAGTAGTGTGAATGGGCTCTTAGAGCTTCCCTCCAACATGGTTTATGTCATTTTTGTCAGACAAGTCTCAACCCTAAGCGAGATCCTCCCTGGATTCCTGCATATAAAATCCCAAAACCACCAAATTGGCAGAATAATTTATTATAAAATCTACCACGACTAGCTGAGTGACTGGGGAAGCAACATTATCTCTCCTATTGGTTTAGAAATTGGGAAAGCAAATTCCAAATATTGCACAGTATGCTGTCCAGTGAAAACCTGAAAAAATTGTCCATATAACAGTGTTAGCCTGGCTGTACACGCTCAGATGTGTTGCTTAGAAATCAATCCATCCCCCCATCCACTTTAAGCAGCAAGGATGGGGGACTCTTCGCTTCAAATTATTTTATTTAGATAGCCACAGCACCCACAACTGTCTGAATACCAAAACATTGGGGTTGATTTACTAAAACTGGAGAGTGCAAAATCTGGTGGAGTTTCTAACTTTAGTTTGTTCAAATAACCACTTAAGCCCCAGACCATTTGGCTGCCCAAAGACCAGAGCACTTTTTGCGATTCGGCACTGCATCGCTTTAACTGACAATTGCGCGGTCGTGCGACGTGGCTCCCAAACAAAATTGACGTCCTTTTTTCCCCACAAATAGAGCTTTCTTTTGGTGGTATTTGATCACAAATAGCTACAATTTTTAAAGAAACGCATTATTTTTTACTTTTTGCTATAATAAATATCCCCAAAAAATATATAATAAGAATGTTTTTTTCCTCAGTTTAGGCCGATACGTATTCTTCTACATATTTTTGGTAAAACAAAAATAAGCGTTTATTGATTGGTTTACTCAAAAGTTATAGCGTCTACAAAATAGGGGATAGTTTTATGGCATTTTTATTAATATTTTTTTTTTTACTAGTAATGGCGGCGATCAGCGATTTTTATTGTGACTGCGACATTATGGTGGACAGATTGGACACTTTTGGTGCTATTTTGGGACCATTCACATTCAGCGATCAGTGCAATTAAAAATGCATTGATTACTGTGTAAATGTGACTGGCAGTGAAGGGGTTAACCACTAGGGGGCTGTGAAGGGGTTAAGTGTGTCCTAGGGAGTGATTCTAACTGTGAAGGGGCGTGGCTATGTGTGACACATCACTGATCACCACTCCCGATTACAGAGAGCTGTGATCAGTGTCCTGTCACTAGGCAGAACGGGGAAATGCTTGTTTACATCAGCATTTCCCCCGTTCTTCCTCTCTGTGAGACGATCGCGGGTATCCCCACGGACATTGGGTCCGCCGGACCCGCGATCACGCTCACGGTGGTCGCGGCGGGCACGCCCCCGCAAACCGCTTCTTAGAGGGCAACTTACAGGTACGTTAATCTGCCTGTACGCGCCCTTCTGCCGATGTATATCGGTGTGAGCCGGTCGGCAAGCGGTTAAGCTTTGACAAAACAAAAACTGAAAGCTGATTGGTTTCTATGCACAGCTGCCCCAGATATTGCACTCCAGTTTTAGTAAATAAACCCCAATGACTGCATCTGATAGCACTGTGTGGCTGACAATTTCCCACCAGACTCCTTTAATTGTGAAATCAACTTTTGCTGAGCCAGGTGGTGCTGACAGGAGCACTCACAGATTGAATTTTAAATGTCGATTTAACCACGTACTGCCAGCTTTAGTCTTCAGTGCCTCCTTTTATTGCTTGTTAGATAAAATGAATATATTAAGTGATGATAACACAAAGTTTGGTTTAGCTGCCACCCTCAGCCCTATCTTTAGGTTTTTCTACTTCAGGGTTGTTATAAAATAATAGGAGCAGATTTGATGATGTTTTCCATAGATTATAATATAGTTCATCACCAGTCACAAAAAGAGACAGAAAAAAAGATAAAATAATAGTCTTGGTACATATTTAGTTAAAGTGGTTGTAAACCTCAGACATGAAATATGAACAAAGCATATCCCTCTATAATGTGTACTTGTCTCCACTAAGAACACTAAGGGGTTGATTTACTTAAACTGGAGAGTGCAAAATCTGGTGCAGCTCTGCATTGTAGCCAATAGGCTTCTAACTTCAGTTTGTTCAATTAAGCTTTGACAATAAAACGTGGAAGCTGATTGGTTTCTCTGTAAAGCTGCACAATATTTTGCACTCTCATTACTAAATCAACCCCTAAGTGTAATTTCTCTCTGCTGCTTCGTTCCTCCGCTATCAGCATGAATCACTAGTGACCAAGTTTTCCTGGCACCAAGAGAAAAATGGTGACGGGGAGGGAGCTCCAGCTGATTGACAGCCTCAGTTCTGTTCCTGTGTGAAGGAGCTCGCCTCACTGAGCTTTCCAGTGTGTGATTTCTGCTCTCCACCCCCTTTCTTTCTGAACTCTCAGACAAGCATTAAATATTCAGCACTTTGAACAGAGTTAGAAGAGAGAAGACTGCATTCTATTGTGAAGAAAAGAAGAGAGAAGACTGCAGAAAAACAGGCACAACTTATGTAGGAGGATTTGTTTAATCTCAGAGTATTACCTGAGACCAGTCACTTTACTATGTATATGTAAGGGTTTAACTTCTTTATTAGGATCGAGTCATTATAAGAGCACTTTATGATCCATTATAGTGGGAGAAACCATAAAATGGGATCCCTCTGCAGCTAGCTATTTTATGGTGCCTTATTCTCTGTACGCACAGTATACAGTCCTTATGGATTATACACTTCGTATGCCAGATTCACACCGAAAGTTTAAAGAAATAGCATTCAAACACCCTTTCAAATAGTACCAAAAGAATGCCTGCGGCTTAAATAGGTAACTATAATTCACTTTTAACTGGACTTGTTCCATAACATTCAGGATTCAACATTCACCACCAAGTTTCTTAGGTCTACGTTACGTTAAAGTTCATCACAATGAACAAAACCACAAGTTGAGTAATGGAACGTTTTCAATACTGCAGAACAAGTCCAGCTTGTGAGTCTTGCTAACTACTTCTACCCACACTAAGACCAGGTGTTGACCGATAGTGACATCTGACTATAGTAAATTATAACATAATGTCACATACTGTATACCTAAATGGCTGCCCTCAGAAAATAATGATACATTAAACTATTTTTTTTAAATTTCTAATATTAGATGGTTTAAAAAAATAAAATAAAAAATTGTTGATGAACTGCCAGTAGCCCTCTATCCAAAACCTATGCATGTCATCTTAGGTGGAGAATTTTGGCAGTAGGTTGTAAACATCTATCATAAGAAGTTCCTCCAGCCATCTCCACCTCTTGCTGCTCCCTCTGGAGGAACAAAATGTTTTTGTTTCAAGTGTTTATCCATCCCAGTTCATTGAAGTAAAGATGTTCTCTTCTATCAGATCCTTACAAAGGGAGCTTGGTTATTAACACATGCTCCATTAGGTCTTGTGAATTATAATGAGTTATTAACATCTGAAGTCTAGATTTTTGTATGCAACTTTATTTTTTGTCAATGTTTTATATGAATGGCTAACAAAAATGTTTATATGACCAGCATTTGATCATTTTTTTTTTTGTACTTCTAATTATTTGTATTTTGATTTATATTGGTCTATTCATGCACTGTATCTATACACGTAAGGGTTGGTATAAATTATATTAATTTTCAAAGATGCTACATGTCTGAAATGTGCTTATTATAAGCATTCTCTTTTGTATATACCTCTTCTTAAATCTCTGGTGCTAATTATACACATTTTTTTCCCCTATTCTTTAAAATTTTATCTGTATTTCTTCCTGAGGAAAAACACCAGATTTGTGTTCACGCAGATTGTACCCATTGTTCTTATTGTCATAGGTATTTATAATATGCACTGATAACAGCTTTACTGGTGTTCACCTATTAACAAATAAATTATTTTTAAAGTTTTACAGTATAATGATCTTTTTGTGCGATTTTTACACAGAATACTGTTTTTGGTCTATGGAGGATGGTGGAGCATATGCCTATTTGACATAGACAATTTATTCATATGCCTATTAAGCTGGATACAATTTTCTTGTACAACCAGGGGCGTTGCCAGGTGGGAAAACCACCAGGGGCTCCAGCCCGAAGTCCAAGCCCGGCGGGGGCGGTGGGGTTGAAGAATCTGACCTACCTGACGATTACACTGACCTACCTGCCTCCTACACTGACCCCCCCCCGACACATTGACCCCCCTGACACCTACACTGACACATACACATTGACACATGCATTGACCCCCCCCCTTTGTGACAGGTGGCCTCTTGACACTCCTGCAGCTCAGCCTTACCTGTGTAGTGTAGCCCATCTCATCTATGACCACTTCCCAACAGCAGGCTGCACGCACCAGGGAGCGAGAGCCAGGATAGGAGAGCCGCTCCGCTGCCCGTCCATTTACACAGAGCGAGCGGGGATCTCCCAGTGTCCAGCACGGCCGCAGTGTTATTCCCGCCTCCTCCTGGACCCAGCAGCGTCTATGAAGGTGTCACACGTCCCAACGGTCTTGGCATTGGACCGGGACTTTTTGTACATTACTCGGCCGTGCTGGACAAGTGGGAGATGGTTCCCTGTTGCCTGTGTAAAGAGTTCGGGGCTAATAATGCATTTAGCAATATCGAGACCCGGAGGTTTTTTGGGGGGGCACACTTGAGGCTCCAGCCCCCTCCCAACACCACTGTGTACAACTTTCTTTTAGATTTACCAAAACCATATAACATGGGATCAAACCTAAACACTTTCAATTTGTATACAATCAGTCAGGCCCTTGTACTACATAGTTGAAGGTAAATCTAAAGGAAATTGAAAAATGTGTATCTAGCTTTAGGGATGAGCTTGGGTTTGGTCTGAACCTGGAAATTAGCAGTCATTGCTGGGGTGGTGAGTTGCAGGTTGGAGATTTCCTATCCCCACAAATGCATGTATAGAGTGGGGAGGGGATGATCATGACATCATTGATTGAACCTGGCCATATTAGGGAGCCACCTTCAGACAAACTTGACTTTGGACCGAACCCAAGCTCATCACTAATGCATAGGTGGGGGGGTATTTTTCTGAATGCAGTAGGGGATCTGTGTGCAAGATCACGCATTGCTCCCCCTTCCTCAAGAAAAGAAAACTGAATGAGTTATTTATGGGGATTGGTAAGAAAAAGCCTTGCCCCCACAGCTACTGGGACTAGTCAGCAGTGCTACTCCTATCTGCAGAGCATCAACAAATGTCAACTTTGTGCCCCCCTAAAGCCCCATACACACAGGCAGAATGTCGGGAGACATTTTCTGGTTCAAATAAAACCAGTCGACATTCTGCCTGTGTGTATGTTAGTCGGTCCGACAGAAGCCAGCTGGCTTCTGTTGGAACGTGCATGCTGGAAAACCAGCAGCCCACCGACTACCGATTAGAACTCTCATCGAGGGAGATTCCTCAACTAACCTCGTATGGTTAGTACAGTTTGTCCAACTGGAGCTGTCAGTTTTTTTTCCTGCAACCTGAAAAAAAAACCTGTTAGTGTCCCCTTGCTGCAAACCATCACTCCACAAATAATAACCCAGCTTTGGAAAGAATCATCCATAACATTCCTGGGCTCATAACCTGCACAGGACGTACAATCAGCTTTTATTCTCATACCATACAGAGCATCCACTTCCACAGCATAACCTTTGTAAGTGCAGCAGAGCATGGCTGGGTTTTCCCTACGCTCCGTTGGACTACTCTGCAGACCATCGCAAACATCACTAACTACTCCTGAAAAGCATCTGACATATTAGTAACTACTGCTGCAGACCATCCCCCAACTGTTTTCCAGCACTGATCCTCCAAATCCTGCTCCAGCGCAGAATAATGAAAGTGGCAGGGAAAGTGACCCATGTCCCAGTGATCCCCCTCACCTGTACAGTCAGTGTCTGCATTAAAGTGGAATTCCAATCTAGAACTAACCAAGCTTTTAAAGTGTTGCTAAACCCAGAACCCTGCATTCACTACAGTACACAGAACATGGAAATGCAATTATTTTATTAAATATAAACTGCTAAATACCTTTTCTCATCGGCAGTAGATGGCAGTCTTGTGACTTCTATCGGTGTCCAACCAAGCACTGGTTAAAGCTTGTAGGAGGAGTTTTCATTCTCCCCTGACTGTGCTATGAGACTGCATGACCCCTGACCCTCTGTCTGGACAGAGGCCCTGTGCTGATCACATGCACTCTCCCACCACAAAAAAACTCTAGCAATACACAGCAAACTGAGCATGTGCAGAGTGCCCCCAAGGCTCTGAGCATGTGCAGAGTGCCCCCAAGGCTCTGTTCTATCAGCAGATGGATCGGGGACTATGGAAGGAGGGGAGGATCAGAAGACAGGATCAAACAGCCCTTTTACACAATGTGGAGGCTTAACCCCTTAGGTTCCACGGTGAGTATGACAAGCATGCTTTACTGCATTTAGACTGATTTTACTGTTATGAGTTTAGTAGCACTTTAAGAACAGCTCCCACCCACCTTCAAGCGCCTATACCAGTGATGGCGAACTCTGGCACCCCAAATGTTTTGGAACTACATTTCCCATGATGCTCATGCACTCTGCAGTGTAGTAGAGCATCATGGGAAATGTAGTTCCAAAACATCTGGGGTGCCAAGGTTCGCCATCACTGGCCTATACCAACTACCCGGTAAAAGGAAGATGCTTATACTTATTCTCAGTTGTATCATGTGATCTCACCAGCAGCCAGCTTCAGGGAATGGCTAACAACAAATGTCCCATAGTAAACCTATAGGTGATGTCACTGGCCAGGCATTCCATCGGTTGTCAGCACTCTCTCCTCTCAAGCCGGCCACTGGGGGGATTCACATGACTGGACCACTAAATAAGTATAAGCATCTTCCTTTTACAGGTTCGTTTGTATAGGTTTTTCTAAGGTGGGAGGGAGCAGTTTTAATTGTAAAAGGTACAGTTTTTATTCTTTAAAAATAACAAACATGTTATATTTTCCGGCTCTGTCCAGTGGTTTTGAACCAAACCTTCTCAAGTCCCCTGCTGGCAGCTCCTGACGCCTCCCACTTGCTGAAACCCCCTGCTTGCTATGAGGGCACTCGCATTTACAAAAAGGTACATAGAACGTAGCTCAGATTTAGGCCCCCTGCACTGCAAGGATTAAATGCTTGGTAAGTCTAGAAGTAGAGGAATAAGCTGTAATACTTAGCGTTCATCTTCTTGGAACATGTTACGCCAATATGCAATATGTAACATGGTCCCCTCACCCCATGACAGCAGATGGGGGGCACCACTCCCCCACAGGCATGTTTAAAACGGTCAAGATTGTGCAGGGTTCCAATTGCACAGCCCCATCGCTCACGTGACTGAATAAAAAATACAAGTCCTGTCTGTCACCACATCAGATGGACATGTAGTTTTCAATGGAAAGCAATCGTGCCGATCAGTGTGACCATAGTCTATTCACAGATCCTGGAGCTTTCAAATAGAAAGGCGGTGCAGAAAGCCGAAGAACATGTCTGCAGGACCCACCATTAGACCCCTGAAATCAATTGAGTTGGGGTGCAATGCCTTAAGAGAGGAATAAATGCACTTTTTTTCCTGCAAAAAGGTTTATTTTTTTTCTCCTCAAAGGTGAACTTAGCTTTTAACTTATTCCCACCCCAGCAGAGTGCCAGCGCTCCAGGATGTTGACAGGCCTTTACCACCCAAACATACAATGCAGGAGCATTGGTTCTGCATTGTATATGATAATGTCCATGTGCAACTGCTAGCTGGGGAGCCTTCTAGAAGAGGCTTTGTGGGACCGCAAGCACAGAATGGAAAGGGCCTGCTGGGGACAAGGAATAAGATATTAATTTATTCCTCGACCCCTAAAGCCCAACTGCGCAAAAATAATTTTGAAAAAAACCCTGTAATTGCTCACTGTCTACAGGAAAAAATGCTTGGCCTACTCCTCCCACCAGCACTACAACTGATCCCCCACAGCTCCTCTAAGCTGCAACCAGCACTCCACAATGTGTTCCCGACACGTAAAACAAGGCAATAGATCTCCAAGAACACTTGGGCTTTACACAGTCGTTAAGCCTTAAAAAGGAGTACAGCCAAAGTTCGTTTGACTGTACTTCTATGGATCACAGGAGTTTGGTTAGTTTTGCACTCCTGTGACCCGTTTTCAGCAGAGAGCGAGCTGAAGTCCACTGTCTTCTAACGTCACAGAAGTCGTTCCAGGCTCCACGTCATCACAACCACGGAGTCAGGATCAGCCAGATCCCTGGACCGACACCCAGCTCAGCCTCTCAGCGAGCCACTGAGACCCTAAACCGACCACTCTGCCCCACCACAGCTCAGCACTCCAGTGAGCAAGGAGGGGGCAGAGAAGAGAGCTGTGACTGTCTGCAGCTCACTACTCATGGAGCGGTGAGAACTGAGCGATCAGTAGCATTCAATCAGTCAGTACAAAATTGAAAATGTGTCTACACACGGAGTGGCACCGTGGACACAAACAAAAAAGTAAAAATGTGCCACGTCCTAACAAATTGTATAGAGAACAAAACAAGAGGGACTTTTATGGACTTTTTAGGCACAAGTCTAACAAACTGATTAAAAAATAGTTTTATTTACTTAGAGAAATACATAACATACAAAAAACATATTGTCTAAAAAACACACCACAACATGTGTATGTACTTAAAAATGCTCGCTATACAGCACCATCTATAATGTATTATTCGGACGTCTGGGTATACTTTCCACAACAAGATCAGTCCGAAATGGTGACTTGATAGCGGGTCTATAATCAGTTCAGATCATATAAATCTTGGATACTCGACATGTTTCGCGTAAAATTACGCTTCTTCAGGAGCGATACAAGATGCGTGGTGGCTATCAGAACATATAAACATAGCAAAAGCATAAAGATTAATACAGTGTATATGATCACAAAACAGACGTCTCTAATGACGCCACATAGATAATGTTTGAGAAGTAAATGCTGGTTCAAGCGGAGCAAAAAATGGGTACGCCAATTAAGGGGGCGATGAAGGGCTAGCTATGGGGGCGTACACAACATGATCTCATATAATGTTAAAAAAGGTATATAACCGTAGGGAAAGTTCATGGGGTAAGTACAACATTTTTTGTCCCCAATGCCTGAAAGAATAAGGGGAGAAAGAAAGGAGAAAAAAGGAAAAAAGAGAAAAGAAAAAAGTATAAAGTAAAAAAGGGGAGGAGGGAGGAGAGGGCAAGAAAAGGAAGGGAAAGAAAGGGAAGGGGGAGAGGGAGGAAAGATGTGGGGACAGGGATTGGAAGGGAAGGGGAAGAAAAGGAAAAGAAGAAAGAAAAAGTAATAGGCTGGAGGAAATACTTACATTGTAGAAACCATATAGAGATATATCAAGGATAATAACCCACAAGCCCAAACAGGGGCCGGAAAACCGGCAGACAGATATATCTAACACACGTCGGAGTATATGTAGGTTGATACTAAAAAGGTTGCATAGGCCCGTTCCTAGAAGAGAAATAGTAGGTTTGTAGTAACAAATAAGCATATATAAGCGCAAGGGGGGTGGTATGTGTCAAATGACACAACCCCCACCATGTTCTCATAACACTTACCAGTCTTTGATTTTTGCAGATTAAGCTTTATATTTTTTTGTCTCTATATAACTCTGGATTTGAACTCAGGTACTTCTGGGCAGGGGGTAATCAGAAAACCTACTGTAGCCAGATGCAGTCTACCAAAGACCTTTCCTAAAATATAAACAAACACATGGAAGAAAAAGGAAGGGGATGGTAAAATGATAGCTAATTTAAGAAGGTAAGGGTTAATCCATGTTCAGCTTCTGGCCGCTATGCACTATAGCAAACGAAAGGGGTACCTGCATATGATGGTAAGAATGATCTCCGGCGTGTGGTGTCTCGCCTGGGGCTGGAGCGGAGTGCACACCATGACAGGACGCCGTCCTATTTGTGTGCACGTCCCGTCCGTCGTCAACCAATCGGCGACGCCGACGTGACGTCATCCGGACCGGCCAAATGCTCGCAGTGCGCATGCACGCCGCCCACACACGGAAACGCCATCCAAACAAGGGCGGCACCTCCAGTGAGGAAAGCAACACACGCCCACCGCGGGCTACACCAGCCGGCACAGAATTGCACCAGCTGTTGTAAGCGCCACATCAGGGAGAACTGAGGTGACGCTGGGCGGCCGCATAGCAGCCAAGAACTCACCACCCGGTGGCGCCCATATATATGCTCCGCACGAACTCAGCAGCAACAAAATAGATATATGTAAAAGAATTAAAGCTTCAACATAGAAAGAATTCTAACAACACCTGAGAGAATCTTAACCCTCAGATGTATAACTCAAAAACCGCAGTATATACATGAGGGTTGCTTACTGTGGGTTCAAACCACAGTGAAACCCTAATTTGTGTGATACATGTGTAAAGATATTAATGTATAGACATACATGTAAGATACAAAGAGTAAAGAGAATATGGACTTAAATAACGAACAGCATGTTAGGAGTCATATGTACAAATATATGTACAAGAAGTAAGTCTCCTAAAGAAGAGAGGAAAAGGGAGAAACAAGGGAGGGGGGAATCAATGGTATGGAGAAAGATGGAGGAATTGAAGACAGAGTTTTATTATATATGTGTATTTGTTTTATGGACAAATAAGACAAACATATTTCCAAAACATTAGTATGAAAACTTGACCACATGGACTGAAGTTATTCAAAAAACCGTTCATGTGTCAAATATGCTGTCAGAGGAAGGGTTTATATGAATGCGATTCGTTTATGCCAGGGAATCGAGTTGCATTCAGGCGTTCTATCCAGAGTGTCTCTCATCTCAAAATTTGTTTGTCCCAGTCGCCGCCTCTGGGGCTTTTTGGAATCACCGCAAGGGCGATGAAGGAAACCACCGAGGTGTCGAACCTATGATAAAGGTCCAGGTGCCTGCTAACTGATGTAATCATTTTTCCTCCTCCAGAATAGTATATATGGTCCTTTATACGTGAGCGAAATTGTCTAATAGTCTTTCCGACATAGAAGGCTTGGCACTTGCATGTCATAAGGTAAACTAAGCCCTGAGTTTCACAATTTGCGTGAAAAGGGGGAGTGAACATTTCTCCATTAGGGAGTCTGAAGCAGGTGCCCACCTGGATCCAGGGACAAAACGAGCATCTTCCGCATCTGGTGATCCCTCTAAGACCAGTTTGCAATGGGAGATCATTGCAAAAATGACTAGATGTAAGTTTATCTCTAAGGGATCTACATCTCCGAAATGTAATGGCTGGGGTAGGGGTAACATATTTTGCCAGGATAGGGTCCTCACGTAGGAGAGACCAGTGTGTAGTTAAAATATTGCGTAATTCTGAATGGTGTTCAGAATAGCTGGTAATGTATCTTACCGTCAGGTTAGATTTGGGAGTTTTTTTCTGATATAGAAGGGAATTTCGTGATTGACGCAGTGCTTTGTTGTAAGCACGGCGAAGAAGTGATTTACTGTAACCTCTTGCCTTCATTCGGTCGCGAAGTATATTAGCTTGTTGCTTAAAATCCTCCGTGAACGTGCAGTTCCTACGGAGTCTAAGGTATTGCGCGTAGGGTATACTTCTAATGAGAGTGTGTGGATGAGCACTTCCTGCATGCAGCAGGGTATTACCTGCTGTAGGTTTACGGAACAAGGAGGTGGCCAGCCGGCCATCATTGTCTTTACAAATTGTAAGGTCAAGAAATGTAATCGTAGAGTGATCACTACATACCGTGAAGCTCAGGTTAAAACTGTTGCAGTTTAATCTCCCCACAAAGGTGTTTAAGCTCTCCATAGATCCCGACCATACAATAAAAATGTCATCAATGAAACGCCACCAACACATCACCTGATTCGTGAAGTGTAGTAGGCTGTCATCCGAAAACACTGCACGTTCCCACCCCCCCAGGTACAGATTGGCGTAGGTGGGCGCGCAACAGGTGCCCATGGCTACGCCCTGTACCTGGAGGAAGTGGGACTCGTCAAAAGTAAAACAGTTGTGCGTGAGAATAAAATGCAACAATTTCAAAATGAATTCACAATAGTCCCAGCGATGGTGCGTTTGTTCACGAAGGAAGGTACGCGCTGTCCTGATGCCCTGCTCGTGAGGGATGCTCGAGTAGAGAGCCTCGACATCCAAGGTCACGAGCAGGGCATCAGGAGGCACGACCAAACCCTCGATCTGCTTCAAAAGATCCAGTGTGTCCTTTATGTATGAAGGTAAAGATAGTACGTGTGGTAAGAGGATTGAGTCGACTAGTCGACTTGCATTCTCAGTTAAAGATCCAATGCCTGACACTATGGGTCTACCCGGAGGCCTAATCTGGTTTTTATGCACTTTTGGAAGTGCATAAAATGTAGCCATCCTGGGATGGCGTATATTCAAAAAATTATAAAGGTCCTGATCAATGAGGCCTTCCTGGTGGGCAGAACCAACGATAGTCAGAAAATCAGTCCTATATTGATCGATTTCTGTAGGCTCAATACATCTATACCGAGTTTTATTACCGAATGAAGGCAAGAGGTTACAGTAAATCACTTCTTCGCCGTGCTTACAACAAAGCACTGCGTCAATCACGAAATTCCCTTCTATATCAGAAAAAAACTCCCAAATCTAACCTGACGGTAAGATACATTACCAGCTATTCTGAACACCATTCAGAATTACGCAATATTTTAACTACACACTGGTCTCTCCTACGTGAGGACCCTATCCTGGCAAAATATGTTACCCCTACCCCAGCCATTACATTTCGGAGATGTAGATCCCTTAGAGATAAACTTACATCTAGTCATTTTTGCAATGATCTCCCATTGCAAACTGGTCTTAGAGGGATCACCAGATGCGGAAGATGCTCGTTTTGTCCCTGGATCCAGGTGGGCACCTGCTTCAGACTCCCTAATGGAGAAATGTTCACTCCCCCTTTTCACGCAAATTGTGAAACTCAGGGCTTAGTTTACCTTATGACATGCAAGTGCCAAGCCTTCTATGTCGGAAAGACTATTAGACAATTTCGCTCACGTATAAAGGACCATATATACTATTCTGGAGGAGGAAAAATGATTACATCAGTTAGCAGGCACCTGGACCTTTATCATAGGTTCGACACCTCGGTGGTTTCCTTCATCGCCCTTGCGGTGATTCCAAAAAGCCCCAGAGGCGGCGACTGGGACAAACAAATTTTGAGATGAGAGACACTCTGGATAGAACGCCTGAATGCAACTCGATTCCCTGGCATAAACGAATCGCATTCATATAAACCCTTCCTCTGACAGCATATTTGACACATGAACGGTTTTTTGAATAACTTCAGTCCATGTGGTCAAGTTTTCATACTAATGTTTTGGAAATATGTTTGTCTTATTTGTCCATAAAACAAATACACATATATAATAAAACTCTGTCTTCAATTCCTCCATCTTTCTCCATACCATTGATTCCCCCCTCCCTTGTTTCTCCCTTTTCCTCTCTTCTTTAGGAGACTTACTTCTTGTACATATATTTGTACATATGACTCCTAACATGCTGTTCGTTATTTAAGTCCATATTCTCTTTACTCTTTGTATCTTACATGTATGTCTATACATTAATATCTTTACACATGTATCACACAAATTAGGGTTTCACTGTGGTTTGAACCCACAGTAAGCAACCCTCATGTATATACTGCGGTTTTTGAGTTATACATCTGAGGGTTAAGATTCTCTCAGGTGTTGTTAGAATTCTTTCTATGTTGAAGCTTTAATTCTTTTACATATATCTATTTTGTTGCTGCTGAGTTCGTGCGGAGCATATATATGGGCGCCACCGGGTGGTGAGTTCTTGGCTGCTATGCGGCCGCCCAGCGTCACCTCAGTTCTCCCTGATGTGGCGCTTACAACAGCTGGTGCAATTCTGTGCCGGCTGGTGTAGCCCGCGGTGGGCGTGTGTTGCTTTCCTCACTGGAGGTGCCGCCCTTGTTTGGATGGCGTTTCCGTGTGTGGGCGGCGTGCATGCGCACTGCGAGCATTTGGCCGGTCCGGATGACGTCACGTCGGCGTCGCCGATTGGTTGACGACGGACGGGACGTGCACACAAATAGGACGGCGTCCTGTCATGGTGTGCACTCCGCTCCAGCCCCAGGCGAGACACCACACGCCGGAGATCATTCTTACCATCATATGCAGGTACCCCTTTCGTTTGCTATAGTGCATAGCGGCCAGACGCTGAACATGGATTAACCCTTACCTTCTTAAATTAGCTATCATTTTACCATCCCCTTCCTTTTTCTTCCATGTGTTTGTTTATATTTTAGGAAAGGTCTTTGGTAGACTGCATCTGGCTACAGTAGGTTTTCTGATTACCCCCTGCCCAGAAGTACCTGAGTTCAAATCCAGAGTTATATAGAGACAAAAAAATATAAAGCTTAATCTGCAAAAATCAAAGACTGGTAAGTGTTATGAGAACATGGTGGGGGTTGTGTCATTTGACACATACCACCCCCCTTGCGCTTATATATGCTTATTTGTTACTACAAACCTACTATTTCTCTTCTAGGAACGGGCCTATGCAACCTTTTTAGTATCAACCTACATATACTCCGACGTGTGTTAGATATATCTGTCTGCCGGTTTTCCGGCCCCTGTTTGGGCTTGTGGGTTATTATCCTTGATATATCTCTATATGGTTTCTACAATGTAAGTATTTCCTCCAGCCTATTACTTTTTCTTTCTTCTTTTCCTTTTCTTCCCCTTCCCTTCCAATCCCTGTCCCCACATCTTTCCTCCCTCTCCCCCTTCCCTTTCTTTCCCTTCCTTTTCTTGCCCTCTCCTCCCTCCTCCCCTTTTTTACTTTATACTTTTTTCTTTTCTCTTTTTTCCTTTTTTCTCCTTTCTTTCTCCCCTTATTCTTTCAGGCATTGGGGACAAAAAATGTTGTACTTACCCCATGAACTTTCCCTACGGTTATATACCTTTTTTAACATTATATGAGATCATGTTGTGTACGCCCCCATAGCTAGCCCTTCATCGCCCCCTTAATTGGCGTACCCATTTTTTGCTCCGCTTGAACCAGCATTTACTTCTCAAACATTATCTATGTGGCGTCATTAGAGACGTCTGTTTTGTGATCATATACACTGTATTAATCTTTATGCTTTTGCTATGTTTATATGTTCTGATAGCCACCACGCATCTTGTATCGCTCCTGAAGAAGCGTAATTTTACGCGAAACATGTCGAGTATCCAAGATTTATATGATCTGAACTGATTATAGACCCGCTATCAAGTCACCATTTCGGACTGATCTTGTTGTGGAAAGTATACCCAGACGTCCGAATAATACATTATAGATGGTGCTGTATAGCGAGCATTTTTAAGTACATACACATGTTGTGGTGTGTTTTTTAGACAATATGTTTTTTGTATGTTATGTATTTCTCTAAGTAAATAAAACTATATTTTTTAATCAGTTTGTTAGACTTGTGCCTAAAAAGTCCATAAAAGTCCCTCTTGTTTTATTCAATCAGTCAGTTCTCAGTGTAGAGGCACCAGGGGACAGATGCTGCATCCACCTAGGCATTAAAAAAAACTGGAAAAAAACAAACCAAAACAAAACCACACCGAATTCTCATACTTCTCTTTTACATGGAACTAGGGCCGAAACAACTAATTGATTAATCGACAACTAATCGATTATGAAATGAATCGATTAATCGGCCCATAATGGGGTTAAAAAATAAGAATAAAATCAGCCCTTTATAGTACAAAAAGAGCAAATAATTGCTACTGTAAAAATATTACTTTCACTGTTCCACGGTAAAAAAAGAAAAAAAAAAATTAACCCCTTAAAGTAGCGATTATTTGCTCTTTTTGTACTCTAAAGGGCTAATTTTAGTTTTTTTTAACCACATTATGTTACTAAACGTCTTAGGCCTGGTTCACTCCTATGTGTTTTTTGGTGCTTTTTGCAAAAACACACTACCGGTCATTTAACGTGGTTTCCTATAGGACACGTTCACATCAAGGCTTTTTCAGCTGCTGCGTATTTGGAAAGGGTCAAGGACTTTTTTTCAACGCAAACTGGTGCTTTTTTGGTTCAATATACTTCAATGTAGAAGCTGCAGAAAAGCATGTTTTTTGCAGCAATTTGTGTTTTTTAATTTGCCCAACAACAAATTGGCCAAAAAAAAAAAGCATTAAAAAAAAAAGAAAAAACACAAATCGCAGTGTGCAAAAATCAAAACGCACAGTAAAAAGCACTGCAGAAACAGATCAAAAGCAAACTGCATAGTTGTGAACCGAGCCTTATGCCGGCCATACAGATCAATTTTCAGACGAGAATATTCAGACGAAAAATCTTTGAACATTCGCTGAAAGAAAGAATGTTATTTGAAATTTTCACTTGCTGACATTCATTTTAAAACATTCTTTTTTAAAATGAATGTCGTTTCTCAACGAAACCACATACACTGTCTGAAAATTCATTTGACCAAAAAGTTTTCTATTATTTCTAAATTTTCCCTTCACTGTGGTTGAAATCGAACGTCGATTTGACCCCACTAACAATTAGAAAATCGAACGAACGTTCTTAAAATGAAATTTTTTTTGAAGGAAGAAATTGGTTTTGTATGGCCAGCATATAATAAATTACAGTTCTGTTTGAAAATCTGCCAGTCTGTAACTTTTTGTTTCTTTAAATAAAAAAATTTGATCTCTGAGTCTGATGATATTTACCAGATTCAACCTCTTTTAGTATATACAGTATATCTCTTCTAATAGTATATACAGTATATCTCTTCTAATAGTATATACAGTATAGCTCTCCTCTAATAGAATATACAGTATATCTCTTCTAATAGTATATACAGTATATCTCCTCTAATAGTATATACAGTATATCTCTCCTAATAGTATATACAGTATAGCTCTCCTAATAGTATATACAGTATATCTCCCCTAATAGTATATACAGTATATCTCTCCTCTAATAGTATATACAGTATATCTCTCCTCTAATAGTATATACAGTATAGCTCTCCTAATAGTATATACAGTATATCTCTCCTCTAATAGTATATACAGTATAGCTCTCCTAATAGTATATACAGTATATCTCTCCTCTAATAGTATATACAGTATAGCTCTCCTAATAGTATATACAGTATATCTCTCCTAATAGTATATACAGTATATCTCTCCTCTAATAGTATATACAGTATATCTCTCCTCTAATAGTATATACAGTATATCTCTCCTCTAATAGTATATACAGTATATCTCTCCTCTAATAGTATATACAGTATATCTCTCCTAATAGTATATACAGTATATCTCTCCTAATAGTATATACAGTATATCTCTTCTAATAGTATATACAGTATATCTCCTCTAATAGTATATACAGTATATCTCTCCTCTAATAGTATATACAGTATAGCTCTCCTAATAGTATATACAGTATATCTCTCCTAATAGTATATACAGTATATCTCCCCTAATAGTATATACAGTATATCTCTTCTAATAGTATATACAGTATATCTCTCCTTTAATAGTATATACAGTATATCTCTTCTGTCTGTTATTCTCAGAGTGGATTCGAGATTTTGCTCCCTAACCATACAGCTGGTTATTTATATTTACCACTGCATACAAATATTGAAGAATAAATTGCCTTTTTTTAAATGTTACATATTAACTAAATTATAAACAACACTTTTTTTAAGGTTATTAACTGATTAATCTAAACAATAATCGGCCAACTAATCAATTATGAAAATAATCGTTAGTTGCAGCCCTACATGGAACACACAAATCCTTTGCGCATGCAGCTCTTCTTGCTGACCCTAAAACAGTGAATAGGAGGACAGGGGGAGAAAAGAAAAAAAAAAAAAAACACATTCATACTCACCTATGTGGCTGCAGCTGTCCCCCCACAGGCTCAAACAGAGAAATGAGCAATCACATGACCGCTGATCACTCCATAGCTCTGCCCCTCCAGCACTCACTGGACCACCTGGCTCATGCTCTCAGTGGTGCCCCAAGAGGCTTAGTCAGCTGCTGGTCAAGCATCTGGGTGGATCCTGACATAATTGCCGGGATCCCTGCAGCACCTGGACCAGCTCTGACACATCAGCCAACAGTCGGAGTGCAGAGGTGCAGGCATAGTATGGCCAAGGCTGGCCATACATTATACAATTTTCTTGTACAACTTTACTTTAGATTTACTAAAACCATATAATATGAGGTCAAACCTAAACACTCACTTTTTATCAGACAGGCCCTTGCACTATATTAGTTGACATTAAAGCTAAAGAAAATGGAATAAGAAAGATGTATGGTGTATGGCCAGCTTAAGAGCTTTGACCATACTTCTCCCACACAGTACACAAACACTGGCTAGGCACACAGCCCTTTGATCGCCCCTGATGTTAACCTCTCCCCATCCAGTGTCATTAGTACAGTGATTTTTTTTTTTTTTTTAGCACTGATCACTGTATTAACGTTGCTGGTCCCCAAAAATTGTCAGATACGTCCCACCGCAATATTGCAGTGCTGCTAAAAGTTGCTGATCTACTAGTAAAAAAAAAAAATTCCATAAATATATCCCATAGTTTGTAGACGTTATGAAGAAATTTGATTTTTACAGGATGTGTTTTATAGCCGAAAGTAAAAAATATTTCTTGCCCAAAATGGTCTTTGTGATCAAATACCACCAAAAGATTGCTTTATTTGTACGGGGGGGGACAAATTTTATTTGGGTACAGTGTCGCACGACCACGCAATTGTCAGTTAAAGTAACAGTGCTGTATTGCAAAAAATGGCCTGGTCATGAAGGGGGGGGGGGGGGGGGGGGGGATCTTCTGGAGGTTAAGGACGAAGGCAGCAAACATTGTACATGCCGGGTGTAGTGCATTTTTCTCCGAGTAATGCACTATAAATAAATGTGAAAATCAGAATAAAATGGGTCTTTCCAGACATTGTTCAGAAGAACGCCGTACTAAATTGATTGGAGAGGCGCATTGCTTGCCGTCAACTGAGGAGGATCTGCGCTTGCCGTGTGCCATCACTCGTCTTCATTCTCTCCCTGCCAAGTATCACCTGTGTGGCATTCTTGTATCCCCCGTCTGTCCACCATAACCAGAAAAATGTACACCTGCGCCAAACTTATGTCCAACCCAATTTTGGCGAGGAATGGTGTTTGTCTTCTTTCCCGACCACTTTCCAGTAGCCTGCTGAGCCGCCCTGTATTCAGGACAGAGCAATCACAGGAGGTAGCATTGGTTCCATCACAAGGGGTTCAAACCAGTGCAGTGTGCAGACATTGATACTGCTACTAAATTCATTGGCGCTGCCACTGTAGGTGTGGCTGGTTCTGGAGCTGGTATTGGTACAGTATTTGGAAGTCTCATTATTGGATATGCCAGGAATCCATCCCTTAAACAGCAACTATTCTCTTATACCATCCTGGGTATTTCCCTTTCGGAAGCTATGGGACTGTTCTGTCTAGGGCCGAAACAGCTAGTCAATTAATCGACAACTAATCAATTATGAAAATAGTTGTCAACTATTTTCATAATCGATTAATCTGCCAGCCGATTAGTTGGCCTGCATAATACAGAATACAATATTTGTTTAAATATCAGGAAATACAGTGCAGCACACATACAGCTCAGTACACCGTCCATACATGTCAGTAAGTGCATGAGAACTTGTGAATGTGTGAGGAGCAATGCCCCATGGGACATGTAGTCCTGGGCAGGAAGTGAGAGGTTCTAAAGTCAAGAGGTTTTTTTACCTTGCTATAGGGGCGCTCTATACTATTATGTGCAACTTGCTATTGGGGCGCTCTATATTATACTTTGCTGCTTACTATTGGTGCACTCTGAAGGCAGGAGGAGTCAGAAGCGTCGGTGGGGATCCCAGAAGAGGAGAATAGGGCTGCTCTGTGCAAAACCATTATGGAGCAGGTAAGTATAACATGTTTCTTGTTTAACCACTTGCCGACCGCCTCACGCAGATATACTGCGGCAGAATGTCACAGGCAGGCAAAATCACGTACCTGGTACGTGATTGCCTTCCCGCGGGCGGGGGGTCCGATCGGCCCGAGGCGGTCGGCTTTGGTCTGGGAGCGATGAGAGGTGAGGGGGAGACCTTCCATTCGTGCCCCCCCCCACCCCCTCGCGATCGCTCCCAGCCAATCAGAATCATTCCTCTGCTGCTGTATGCTAAACAGCAGCAAAGGAAATGATGTCATCTCTCCTCGGCTTGGTATTTTCCGTTCCGGCGCCGAGGAGAGAAGACTTCACTGTGAGTGCACAACACTACACACACAGTAGAACATGCCAGGCACACTTTACACCCCCCATCACTCCCCAATCACTCCCCCCCATGATTACTGCATGGTGTCAGTTTGTGACAGTTAGTGTTGTGGGGCAGTTAGTGTTAGCCCCCTGTAGGTCTAGGGTACCCCCCTAACAAAGTTTTAACCCCTTGATCACCCCCCGTCGCCAGTGTCACTAAGCGATAATTTTTCTGATCGCTGTATTAGTATCACTGGTGACGCTAGTTAGGGAGGTAAATATTTATGTTCGCTGTCAGCGTTTTATAGCGACAGGGACCCCCATATACTATCTTATAAATGTTTTAACCCCTTGATTGCCCCCTAGTTAACCCTTTCACCACTGATCACCGTATAACTGTTACGGGTGACACTTGTTAGTTCGTTTATTTTTTATAGTGTCAGGGCACCCGCCGTTTACTACCGAATAAAGGTTTAGCCCCCTGATCGCCCGGCGGTGATATGCGTTGCCCCAGGCAGCGTCAGATTAGCGCCAGTACCGCTAACACCCACGCACGCAGCATAGGCCTCCCTTAGTGGTATAATATCTGAACGCATCAATATCTGATCCGATCAGATCTGTACTAGCGTCCCCAGCAGTTTAGGGTTCCCAAAAACGCAGTGTTAGCGGGATCAGCCCAGATACCTGCTAGCACCTGCGTTTTGCCCCTCCGCCCGGCCCAGCCCACCCAAGTGCAGTATCGATCGATCACTGTCACTTACAAAACACTAAACACATAACTGCAGCATTCACAGAGTCAGGCCTGATCCCTGCGATCGCTAACAGTTTTTTTGGTAGCGTTTTGGTGAACTGGCAAGCACCAGCCCCAAGCAGCGTCAGATTAGCGCCAGTACCGCTAACACCCACGCACGCACCGTACACCTCCCTTAGTGGTATAGTATCTGATCCGATCAGATCTATACTAGCGTCCCCAGCAGTTTAGGGTTCCCAAAAACGCAGTGTTAGTGGGATCAGCCCAGATACCTGCTAGCACCTGCATTTTGCCCCTCCGCCCGGCCCAGCCCAGCCCAGCCCACCCAAGTGCAGTATCGATCGATCACTGACACTTACAAAACACTAAACGCATAACTGCAGCGCTCGCAGAGTCAGGCCTGATCCCTGTGATCGCTAACAGTTTTTTGGTAGCGTTTTGGTGAACTGGCAAGCACCAGCGGCCTAGTACACCCCGGTCATAGTCAAACCAGCACTGCAGTAACACTTGGTGACGTGGCGAGTCCCATAAGTGCAGTTCAAGCTGGTGAGGTGACAAGCACAAGTAGTGTCCCGCTGCCACCAAGAAGACAAACAGGCCCGTCGTGCCCATAATGCCCTTCCTGCAGCGCCCGTACTTCCCCCATTCACATCCCCAACCAAATGCAGTCAGCTGCATGAGAGGCATTTTCTATATGTCCTCCCGAGTACCCCTACCCAACGAACCCCCAAAAAAGATGTGTCTGCAGCAAGCGCGGATAGAGGCGTGACACCCGCTATTATTGTCCCTCCTGTCCTGACAATCCTGGTCTTTGCATTGGTGAATGTTTTGAACGCTACCATGCACTAGTTATTAGCATAGAGTACAGCATTGCACAGACTAGGCACACTTTCACAGGGTCTCCCAAGATGCCATCGCATTTTGAGAGACCCTAACCTGGAACCGGTTATAGTTATAAAAGTAGCACCCCTGTCCCCCCCTGCTCTCGCGCTAAGGCGAACGCAAGCGTCGGTCTGGCGTCAAATGTAAACAGCAATTGCACCAAGCATGTGAGGTATCACCGCGAAGGTCAGATCGAGGGCAGTAATTTTAGCAGTAGACCTCCTCTGTAAATCTAAAGTGGTAACCTGTAAAGGCTTTTAAAAATGTATTTATATATTTATGTTGCCACTGCATGTTTGTGCGCAATTTTAAAGCATGTCATGTTTGGTATCCATGTACTCGGCCTAAGCTCATCTTTTTTTATTTCATCAAACATTTGGGCAATATAGTGTGTTTTATTGCATTAAAATTTTAAAAGTGTGTTTTTTCCCCAAAAAATGCGTTTGAAAAATCGCTGCGCAAATACTGGACAGTTCAAAACCCCCCCCCCCCCCAAATGACCCCATTTTGGAAAGTAGACACCCCAAGTGATTGAATGACAAAAAAAAAAAAAAATTACATTACTCATTGGGGGGTTTTGTACTGCCCTGCCATTTTAGCACCTCAAGAAATGACATAGGCAGTCAAACTAAAAGCTGTGTAAATTCCAGAAAATGTACCCTAGTTTGTAGACGTTATAACTTTTGCGCAAACCAATAAATATACGCTTATTGACATTTTTTTTACCAAAGACATGTGGCCGAATACATTTTGGCCTAAATGTATGACTAAAATTGAGTTTATTGGATTTTTTTTTATGACAAAAAGTAGAAAATGTCATTTTTTTTTCAAAATGTTTGGTCTTTTTCTGTTTATAGAGCAAAAAATAAAAACCGCAGAGGTGATCAAATACCATCAAAAGAAAGATCTATTTGTGGGAAGAAAAGGACGCAAATTTCGTTTGGGTACAGAATTGCATGATAGCGCAATTAGCAGTTAAAGTGACGCAGTGCCGAATTGTAAAAAGTGCTCTGGTCAGGAAGGGGGTAAATCCTTCCGGGGCTGAAGTGGTTAAAAAAAAAACAAAAAAAAAAAAATCACTTTGAAGACTCTCTGCAGAGAAGATCAGCATCTCAACCCAGAGAAGGTGGAGGTTGATAGACTGGAGGTAATATAAGGCCATACAATTACATTAAGGCAACTTTCACACTGGGGCGTCGGCAGTAAAGCGCCGCTATTTTTAATGTCGCTTTACCGCCATTTTTGCAGGGGTTTTCGCTACTAGCGGCTCAAAAAGGGTTAAAACGACCCGCAAAGCGCCGCCGCAGCAGTGGTGCCCATTCACTTCAATGGGCAGGAGCGGTGTATACACCGCTCCAAAGATGCTGCTTGCAGGAATTTTTCTTTTAACGTACTGAAAGCGCATCGGTGTGAAAGCCCTTCGGCTTTCACACTGAGACTGCAGGGAGGAGTTTTGCAGGCGCTATTTTTAGCCCAAAAGCGCATGAAAAATGCCTCAGTGCAAAAGAGGTCTTAAAGTAAAAAATTACCAGTATTGTGCATTATATTTAAAATGATCGTATCCATAAAAAAAAAAAAAAAAGTCTGTTTTTAGTACTACTTTAATATAAAAGATTTATATCTCCCCACCCCCACTTCATGTCAGACTCCTAGTTATAACGCCCATATATCCTACTTCTGGGTGTGTTTATTATTTTTTTTATATATATATATATATATATATATATATATATATATATATATATATATATATATATATATTCATTAAATAAAATGTATTACTTTCACAGTATGAAATGAACCCCTTATAGTAGCAATTATCTTTTTGTTCTTTTTTTACTATAAAGGGCTAATTTTAGTCTTTTTAACCCCATTATGACAGGTGATACAAATAAAAGCATGCTGCTACTACTAATTGTCTTAGGCCTGGTTCACACCTATGCGTTTTATGGTGCTTTTTGCAGAAACGCACTACAGTTCATTTAACATGGTTTCCTATAGGACACATTCACATCTGTGCTTTTCACAGCCACTTGGCTGTACAGCCAAGGAGTTTTCTCAGCACAAAATGGTGTTTTTTTGTTCAATAGACTTCAAATGGAGAAGCTGCAGAAAAGAATGCAGTCAGTCTTTGTGTTTTTTAATCTGCCCAACAAATTGCCAAAAAAAAAAAAAAAAAAAAAAAAAAGGGAAAAAAAAAAACAAATTGCTGCAAAAATGCAAAACGCACAGCAAAAAGCACTGTAGAAAACGGATCAAAAGCAAACTGCATAGGTGTGAACCGAGCCTTATGCTGGCCACACACGTATCGATTTTTGGATGAGAATATTCATACCAAAAATCTTTGTACATTCACTGAATGAAAGAATGTCATTTGAAAAATTACAAGTTAGACTTACCGGTAACTTGTTTTCCAATAGGCTTTCAGGACAGCACCCGAGAGATCATGGCTCCTCCTCCCACAGGAAACACCTCATCAATTAGGTCTTTAAATTGGAATCCTCCACGTTGCCTCATCAGTTGTTTGTAGAGAACTCCAGCCCCAGCTGCAACACATAAGTGACAGTTATATCATAGTATTACAGCATTAGCATAAACAAAGGGCGGGTTACTGCTGTCCTGAAAGCCTATTGGAAAACAAGTTACCGGTAAGTCTAACTTGTAATTTTCCAAATCGTCTTTCAGGACAGCACCCGAGAGGATAATCGAGACTTACTCCATTTAGGGTGGGACAACAGCCTGTAAGACTTTCCTTCCAAAAGCCTGGTCCCCAGCCGTCATGAGATCTAACCTATAATGACGGGCAAAGGTTGTCAGACTTGTCCAAGTAGCTGCCTTACAGATTTGTTCGGGGGTGGCGCCAGCTTTTTCTGCCCAACTCACCGCGGAAGCTCTTGTAGAATGAGCCCGGACATTTAATGGACTCTCCAGACCTGTAAGGGAATAGGCTTCTGAGATAGCCATTCTTAACCATCTGGCAATGGTTCCTCTAGAAGCTTGTCTTCCTTTTTTATTACCGGAAAATAAAACAAACAGAGCATCTGAACATCTAAAGTCTTTAGTGTTTTCCAAGTAACTCAAGACTGCTCTTTTAACATCCAGGGTATGGAATTCTTCTTCCTTCTTACCCGATGGATTAGAACAAAAGGTAGGAAGTATTATTTCCTGAGTTCGATTCTGGATCGAAGCGACCTTCGGCAAAAAATTAGGATCCGTCTTCAGAACAATTCGGTCTGAAAAAATGGAAAAGAAAGGCTCCCTGATTGATAAGGCTTGCAGCTCACTGACTCTTCGAGCTGTTGTAACAGCCACTAAAAACACTGTTTTCAAAGTAATAAATTTCAGGGAGGCTAAATTAATGGGTTCAAAAGGTTCCTTGGTCAGGGCCTGTAGAACAACCGATAAATCCCATGCTGGACAGCTTTTGATTACCACTGGTCTAGACCTGGTAAGAGCTTTGAAGAATCTTATTACTAGGGGTTCTGATGAAATGGATTTTTCCAGGAATACCCCCAGCGCAGCAACTTGAACTTTGAGGGTGCTGACTGCTAAGCCCTTGTCCGCCCCTTCTTGCAGAAACTCAAGCACAGAAGAAATTTGTCTTGGAGATCTGTCAGATGCTGTGCACCAGGAGTTGAAGATTTTCCAGACTTTGGAATAGATTGCTCTTGTAACCTTCTTTCTACTAGACAGAAGGGTAGCTACCAACCTATCCGAGAAACCTTTCCTCTTCAAGAGCTGCTCCTCAGTAGCCAGGCCGTGAGCTTTAGTTTTGCTACTTCCTGGTGAAATAGAGGACCTTGTAACAGAAGGTCTTTTCTTAACGGAAGGTGCCAGTAAGGTTCTTGTTGCATCTGGAGAAGGGATGAAAACCAAGGCCTTTTTGGCCAGAAAGGAGTGATGAGGATCACTGTTGTCTCCTCCTTCCTGATTTTCGCTATGACCCGAGGGATAAGCTGAAACGGGGGAAATGCGTAACAGAGGTGAAACTTCCAATCTTGTGCCAGAGCATCCACTCCCAGTGATGTCTCGTTCCTGTTCAGGGAGAAGAAGCGAGACATTTGCGAGTTTTCCTGGGTGGCAAAGAGATCCACTCTTGGGCGCCCCCATTTCTGCACTATTAACTGGAAGACTTCTGGATTCAATTGCCACTCTGCTTCTAAAATCTGGTTCCTGCTTAGGAAATCCGCTACTCTGTTTAGGGTGCCTTTTAAATGGACCGCGGATAAGGATAGAGTATGGAGCTCTGCCCAACTCAGAATGCCTTTTGCCAAACTCTGCAGAACTTTGCTTCTGGTTCCCCCTTGTCTGTTTATGTAGGCCACCGCCGTGGCGTTGTCTGACAGGATCGGAGTATGTTGCCCCTGGACTTCTTTCGCAAAGGTCAGTAAGGCCATTTCTATAGCTTTTAGTTCCCTCCAATTTGAGGACCTCAAGGCATCTCTTGTGTCCCATGAGCCCTGGGCCCACCGGCCGCTCATATGAGCCCCCCAACCCCAGGAACTGGCATCTGTTGTCAACCTCACCTGAGTTGGGAAGGACCATAACAGCCCCTCTGAGTACCTTGTCTGGTTCTTCCACCACCACAGACTTCTTTTTACTGAAGTAGGGATCTTCACTAATGAATCTAGTGAATCCTGCTGGTGGTTCCAGGTTTTTAACAGGAAACTTTGCAGAGGTCTGAAATGGAGCTTTGCCCACTGGATGGCCGGAATGGAAGAGGTCAGGGTTCCCAATGCTGACATAACCTTCCTGATGGACAGAACTTGATTTGACTGTAGCAATGACACTACTTGAATCAACTTTTTCTGTTTTTCCTCTGGAAGAAAAATTTTTTGTTCTAAAGAGTTGATACGGAAACCCAGGAATAACACTTCCTGTGAGGGAATCAGATTTGATTTTTGAAGGTTTAAAATCCACCCCATGGATTCTAGATGAACACGGGCTCTGAGCAAGTTTTCTTGAAGACCTTCTCTGGTCTGGGCAAAAAACAGCAGGTCGTCCAGATAAGGAATAACTGAGATCCCCTCCAGACGCAGAGGCGCCAGAGCTTCGGCCATTATTTTCGTGAAGACCCTTGGGGATGATGACAGACCAAACGGGAGTGCTCTGAATTGCAGATGTACCACCTTCTTCCCTTCTTTCAGTGCTAACCTCAGATATTTCTGCGACCTGGCGGCAATAGGAATGTGGAGGTAGGCATCTTGTAAATCTATTGATGCCATATAGCACCCTTGATACAGGAGGTTTCTTACTGAAAATATTGAATCCATCCGAAACCTTCTGTATTCTACTGATTTGTTCAGCATTTTGAGATTCAGGATAAGACGGAACTTTCCTGAAGGTTTCTGAACCAGAAAGACATGTGAGTAGAACCCCTGGAAGAACTCCCCCGCTGGGACCGGAACAATGACTCTCTGATTTTTCAGTTCCTGAATTAAGGACTTCATGGCGAGAGCCTTGACTGCGTCCCTTGGGACGTTTGTCACCAGGAATCTTCTTGGAGGTTCTTCCGTGAATTCTATCACATACCCCTGGGAGAGCATCTTTACAACGAATTGATTTGAGGAAATGGCTCTCCACTGAGGAAGAAACTCCTGTAGTCTTCCCCCGACCTTGACAGAGTCATTGTGGTTTTGCGGAGGCCGCAGGAGGATTGAAGAGCACTCCACCCCTACCTTTGGGCTTCTGAGAAGACCATGACTTCCTCTTGCCCTGCATTTTCCCTTCCTGCTGACCTTTTTGGGGCCGAAAGAAACGCTTACGGGTTTGCACCTGTTTCTTCCTAACTGGAAACGACTTTTTCTTATCCGCCGTGCGGTCAAGAATGGACTCCAGCTCTGAACCAAATAGCAGATCACCCGCAAACGGAATACCACACAATCTATTTTTAGATGCAGCATCTCCTGGCCACGTCTTCAGCCATAAGGCCCTTCTGGCAGAATTTGTTAAAGCTGCTGAGCTTGCTGACATGCGGATCGATTCCGCAGACGCATCTGCAATATATGATATTGCTGCCGACAGGGTTGAAAAAGAGTCTAGAATCTCCTGTTTTGAGGAATCTGCTATGACATGGGCTTTCAACTGGTTAACCCAGTGATCTAAGTTCCTTGCAACACAGGTTGTTGCCATCGCTGGTTTCAGATTGTGCATTACTGATTGCCAGGTTCTTTTAAGAAGCAGGTCCATCCTTTTGTCCATGGGCTCCTTCAGAGTGCCCATATCCTCAAAGGCTAGGTCCGTAGACTTAGAGACTTGGGAAAAGGCAGAGTCCAATTTTGGAACCTTATTCCATATAGAATCTGGATTTTCTTCAAAAGGAAATCTTTTCTTGTGAGCCCGGGAAAAGAAAGGCTTTTTCTCGGGTTCCAGCCACTCTTTTTTAATCATATCAGTGATAACTGAATGGACTGGAAAAGAACGACCTTTTGAATCTCCTAAACCAGCATACATGCGGTCATGCAGGGAGAGTTCCTTCTTTTCCTCTTCTATCCCCAAAGTGGCATGGATTACCTTCAGGAGTCCTCCCACCTCTTCTAGTGACAATTTGTATTTAGAAGTGGTATCTGATTCATTTTCCTCCTCCTCAGAATCTGTATCATCTGGAGCGAGGGAAACGGACCCTTGAGAAGCGTCCTGGGATATTGGACCCCCAAAAATTATTTGAGAACCACTCTGGGGTTCTGAAGATGGCTGCGGAACCAGAGGATCCCTAGAGGGACCTGGCTCCTCTCTTAGGTTTGACCTAAAAGCTTGAAAGGTGGCCCGGAGCTCCTCCTTTATTGTTGACACTAAGTCGCCACAAACGGATGGAGTCTCCTCTCTGACCAAATTTGTAATGCACTCTGCACAAAGCGTTTTGGTCCAAGCATCGCTTAATTTTTCTTTGCAGACAGGGCACCTTTTCTTGACTGGTTGGGCAGAACCTTTGGCCTGGACAAACAGAAAAGAGACAAGCAACCACGCTTAAAAAGGCTGTAATACAGCGCAAATAATACACCCAGGTGCACTAAGGAAGAAACCTCTCATTTTCCATGTGCCCAGCAAGCCACCACCACCTAATCCCCTGTTGTAGGGCAGATATCTAAATCTAGCCACTGCAACATACCTCTGAGAAGGGGGGGGGGGGGGGGGGGGGGGAGAGTGGTGGGGGGAAGGTGGGGGAAAGGGTGAGTAACCCCCCCCACAGGAGAAAACGGCCCAGGGTAATAGAGGACACAGTCCCTTACCTTAGCCTTGCTGGCGCCTTGGCTTGCCCCCTTATCCGCTGCATCGCTATCCATAGCTGTCTGCGGTGCGTGGTAAAACGACCGGTTCCAGATTCGAAAACGCCGCTGCGCTGACCTGGAACCGGAAATAAGGCGCCAGGTGACCCTGCCCTCTCCCACTGCGCTTTGCGCCGGAAATGACGCCCGCGCCGACCCGGAAGTGCTGCCTGGACGTGGCTGAAGCGCTCTTCTGCCACCAGCAACATGGCGGCCGCCACCGCTCGTTCCCTCATGTAGAAGGGAACAGAGGACGGCCACTTGCAGGCCAAAAAAATTTTTAGACAGCACCCCCGGACGTACAGGCTCTCCCCGAGCACGGAAGAGGGAGAGGGAGCCCACGGGACCGTCCATATAAGAGGCAAGTGGGAGGCTCACTGTCCTAGCCTAAAAAAAGACCTATCAGGTGAGAACCTGTGTCTCCCAAGATAACCTGAGAGATCATGGCTCCCACCAGAGGTGTTCCTCCAGCTGGAGGAAACACAAAAAACTGATGAGGCAACGTGGAGGATTCCAATTTAAAGACCTAATTGATGAGGTGTTTCCTGTGGGAGGAGGAGCCATGATCTCTCGGGTGCTGTCCTGAAAGACGATTTGGAAATTTCACTTTTAAACATTCGGTTTTAAAATGAATGTAATTTCTGAACGAAAACCACATACACTGAATACATTTGACCAAGAAGTTTCCTATTCTGCTTCTAACGATTAGAAAATCAAACGAATGTTCTTACCATTAAATTTTTTTGTATGACCAGCATATATTAGTTTTGTCTGAAAATCAGCCAGTCTATTTATTTTTTCTCTTTAACAACTTCAATACCAGGCACTTAACTCCCTTCCTACCCAAGCAAATTTTCAGCGCTGTCTAAATGATAATTGCGCAGTCATGCTACACATTTTACAAAAAAAACATTTTTATCATTTTGTTCCCACAAATAGAGCTTTCTTTTGACGGTATTTGATCACTTCTGGGTTTGTTTGTTTTTTGCTAAACAAATTAAAGAAAAAAAAAGAAAAAAGACCAAATTTTATTTGTTATAAAATCTTGTAAATAAATATGTTTTCTCCTTCAATGATAAGGCAGCACAGATGAGGTGGCACCGATATGCAGCACTCATTGGCATCTCCCTGGTGGTTCAGGGTGGCATACCTTTTGGGGTACCTTTGTGGGCATCCCTGGTGGTCTTGGATGGGAATACCTGCGGGGGGGGGGGGGGGGGGGCTGCGCTGATAAACAATCAGCACAGACCCCCCCGGCAGGAGAGCCACCGATCAGCTCTCCTCTACTCGCATCTGTCAGACACGAGTGAGGAAAAGCCAATCAACGGCTCTTCCTGTTTACATTGCGATTGGACACGGTTGATCACGTGGTAAAGAGGTTCTTTACCAAGATCGGTGTGTCACCCTCATAGGCGCACACTGGCAGTTATCCTGCTTGACGTC
The DNA here is from genome assembly GCF_042186555.1 of Aquarana catesbeiana. Classification (NCBI taxonomy): domain Eukaryota; kingdom Metazoa; phylum Chordata; class Amphibia; order Anura; family Ranidae; genus Aquarana; species Aquarana catesbeiana. Next base: position 54,718,836 of record NC_133330.1, on the reverse strand, counting down.
ATGATACCCAGTCAGGATAACTAAACCACCGCCCGGCCATTATTTTGCTATAGGCCGGGCAGTGGTATAATGAAAAAATTTGATCTCAAGAGTCCGATATTTTTACCAGATTTAACCTAGTAGTATACACAGAACTCTTCTGTCTGTTATTCTCAGAGTGGATTAGAGATTTTGCTTTCTAACCATATAGCTGGTTATTTAATCACTGCATATAAATATTTAGGAAGTTTTTTTTTTTTATACTTCACATATTAACACATGTATACACCAACTTTTCTACAGTTATTACCTGATCAAAACAAAAAAAAAAAAAAAAAAAAAAAAAAAAAAATCGACCAACTAATCGATTATGAAAATTATTGTTAGTTGCAGCCCTAGTTGTCTCATGGTTGCTTTCCTCATCCGGTTCACCATGTGAATTTTTTGTCTTGCAAAATTCTGTCATCGAGTCTGGTTTCTCTGTGGCAATATACAGGGTTTGGGTCCCTTGCCTCAAGAGGTGCCAGTAGATTCTTGCTAATAAAAGGACTTACAAAAAAAAAAAAAAAAAAAAAGTTGAGGGGGTACCATATATTAAAAATTTTTTTTTTTTTAAAGTGCAGAAACTGATAGGCTGCTCAGCTAAAAAGGATCTCAAATGCTTTAAAATGGAAACCAGAAAGATGTGGAAGAAGATAGAAAACTACCATTCAAATAGATAGAATAGCAAAAATGGCAAAGACTCAGCTAACGATCAGCTCCAGGGTGATGAAAAGTTATCTGTGAGTAATTTAACAATCAGGTTACCTGCTAAAGAAACCAATGGGGGGGGGGGGCCCTCGTATGGGTGGGAGGCAGCCTTACCTGTGACATCACTATTCACCTTAGTATCAGCATGGTGAGCAGAATACATGCATGTGTTTTTAATCCCTTGATCCAATTTAAATACATTTTTAGCAGAGAGCACTATGGTTTCTCCATCTATTTTTTTGGTGTGTTATATATGTTTGAGATTCAAGAAGTGAAGTAGCATGATTCGGGGATGCCATTTGAGGAGTGTTCCAGTACCATCCTGGGTGGAGTTCACTGAGGCCTTTGTGAATGTTGGGGTCATCATATACCTTGGAGGTGAGCAGGCATTTTAACTGGAGGCGGTGGGCACCAAATACATTGGATGTTTAACCTCCCTGGCGGCATGTCAGATTTTTTTGAATGTTAAAGCGGTACATTGTTTTGCATAGAAATTTTTTATATTGTAGGCCTGTAATTCTTCTTAGGAAGAACTCACTTAAATCTGTCCAAACAAGAGTCTAGTAGACATCCCGGGTAGGATAACGTTTGAAACACAAAATCATAAGTTATAATATAACCATAAAATACATTATGGGGATTGCACTTATATTTTTCATAAAAGTTTGCGAAGTTGAGCGGACAACACTTTTAGGGTGTCAGCAGCAGTCTTTGCCTGGTTAGTAGATATTGGTAATTTGCATGGATTATACTTTACATTTATAAAATGCATGTACAATCAGCCTGCCGGATTCTCTTGCAATCACAAGTGGCCGCTATAGCCGCTAGCAATAATCAGTCTTCGCCCGACGAGGGCAGCTTCCCGCGCCAGGAGACGTCAATGGCTCAGCAGGAGGGATTCTCTGGTCAACATTGTCTGTTGAGGGAATAGTGCCAATTTCTTTCCTACAACCTGTGATTGCAGAAAAGAAATGTGCACCAGCTCTGGCCTGGCTTAAACAGTTTCCAATAGTTTACCACTTCAAGTATATCAATTTTGTTTGCCTGTGCAGCTGCTTAGCATCAAGTAATGCTGTCAACTTCAGTTGCTCCTCGGAACTTCTGGACATTTTACGCATCTGAATCCGAGACAAAACTGCATGATGCGCAACGAGCTAAAAAAAAAAGATCAAACATTATCCTACTGCTAGACATTGATCAGATACAACCCCAAGTCCTGTGCCACCATTTTGGCCCTGCTTAGTGACTGGAAGTTGGCGGTCTTGATTCAGGTGACATGCCTCCAATGAGGACTGCAGATTCACCCACCATTCACTGTTAGTCCCTACACCTGCAGCCTCCTGGGATTTGTGATGTGGAATCCCAGGGGGCTGAGGCACCAGGGACACATTCTCACCTAAATGAAAATGAGTGGGCAGAGGAAGAAAAAAAAAAAAAAAAAAAAAAAAAAAAAAAAAAGCAGAGCCCAAAAAAATGCCAATTTATATGGGAGGGATAGCAGTGCAGAGCCTTAGATCTTGGGCAGCGATGGCAAACCTTGGCACCCCAGATGTTTTGGAAATTTCCCCATGTTGCTCGTGTAGTAGAGCATTGTGGGAAATGTAGTTCCAAAACATCTGGGGTGCCAAGGTTTGCCATCACTGATCTAGGGGGTGAAGGCCTGCTTTAATCAGCATTCACTAGTCCATCCCCATCGGGAGCAATGTTATTACTCTAGCCTCAACACAACATTTACCAGCACTTGCCATTTTAGTTCAGATGCTCCTGTAACATCACTATGTATCTGAGTTTTAGTAATGCTACACACAAATTGCCACATCTTTCTACCACGCAAGGCTGCATAACTATAGTTATGTACAATGCCCTTGTGTTGCTGTTACAAATACAGGGCAGTGTGTCAAACAAGGATTTAAACAAGACACATGGCTGTAAACAAGTGAAACACTAAATCCTCAAAAGATCAAATTTACACAAAAAAAAAAAAAAAAAGTTACTCCACTCAAAACAAGCACTTTTTCCAAATATTTTATTCCAGACGTGTGGGCATGTTTAAGCGAGGATACCATATTTCTTCAGGACATCTGTGTACCTTGCAATTTTACTTTCAACATTCTTCTCTGCTTGCTTCTTCAGTTTCTACAGAAAAAAGGAAAAAAAATGATTTGCAACAATGTTCCAGAAACTACATTTGCCAGAAAAGATTTCCCCTACAAAACTGCTTCCTTCCTCCCAATTCTGTTTATCCTCACAGTGTTATCCACAGCTCCAGCAGCCCCTTACTGTGTTTGAGTCCACCCTGCATGTGTATACTACTGCCTCACACTGCATAAATCTGCAAGCCACTTTTCCAATGTGCCCGCTCCTCCTCAGGACACAGCACTTCCTAAATGGGAGGTGCTTTATAAGTGTTTGGCCACACTGGCCTATCTACATGTACTGGGGCATGTTACACTTTTTACTAGCAATGGATTCAGAAAAAAAAAAAAAAAAAAAAAAAAAAAAAAAAAGCCTTTAGTACCAATTTAACCCAGAATTCAATATCATACAAGAAGAAAGTATCTCTTCATCATGGTTGCTGAATTCCTGCAGATATTCAGTGAAGAGTCGGGGAGGTGCTAGTTTATATGATTTACTTTGGCTGCATTTTTACAGCTCTGAAGATTTACAGTATTTTTTAGAGCTCCAAATTGGACCTAAAATTTAGTCCTAAACACCAAGTGAACAGAAAACGTATTACTGCTAGTTCTCCATTTAACATCCAAATACAAAAACTTTCAGCTTACCATGACGTGCTTCTTTTTGTTATAGTGCAGCTTGGCCTTTGCTTTCCTCTTCTCCTCCAGGGTGGCAGTGATTGCCTGGTACTTCCAGCCAACCTCATGGGCAAGGCGGCCAAGGAGAGCAAACTACAAACAGATTCAAAACATACGCTTAGACTTGCCATTCTAAGAAATGAGACACCATACATTATTCTGGAGGTCTATTCCAACTATAATCAAGTACCTTGCGTGTTGGCTTCAAGCGCACGATCTTCAGGGCAGCAGGGACCACCATACGCTTCCTCTGTTAGAGAAATTTGTGTCAATGTATTTCAGCAAGAGCCGCGAGTTATGTAGTCACATTACAAGGTTTAACATCTTAGTCACCTTATCGTAAGGAGGTGGGATACCATCAAAGACCTTCAGTCGCTCCAGAGCAGCCTGTCCTCGCTTAGTCTTATGTGGCAGCATACCTGTGCAAAAATGAGGTAAACAGCAGTACCCATCAGTATGCCGCCATGCTGTATTCCCAGAATACATTTATGCAAAAATTACAATGCAACACTTATATTCTGAGCACTAAAAGTAAAACATCATGATTAACACTTAGTGACTGTAAAGGCCTTTTTTTTTTTTTTTTTTTTTTAAAGGCTTTTTTTTTTTTTTTTTTAAACATGCCATACTTACCTCCACTATGCAGCTCGTTTTGCACAGAGTGGCCCCGAACCTGCTCTTCTGGGGTTCCAGCAGCTCCTCCCTGCATCCGATAACCCCCTCCCCCAAGGGGGTTACCTCGCAGGCACGCTCTTGAGTCCAGCATTGGGCATCCATAGAGGCCGAATGCAGAACTCAACCCTGCCCCCCAGTCATTGGATTTGATTGACAGCAGCGGGATCCAGTGGCTGCGCTGCTATCAATCTATCCAATCGAGAGAGAGAGAGAGACACACACACACACACACACACACACACCACGTCCCCAGCAAAAAGATGAAGGGGTTCAGGTAAGTAAAACGGGGGGGTCACTGTCTGCCACGTGCCACGAACCTTTACAACCCCTTTGTCACCTATAACCATAGGTCTAATTTATTCTGTAACTCAGCCGCCCCCCCCCCCCCGTCTCATAAAACCCTAACAAAAACTTATAGCACATTAGCATGACAGTCAATGGCAATTATACCCCTTATAGTTGTGTTAACTTGGACAAAACCTCCCTACAGATCGCTAAAAGACCATCCTTATGGGTTATTTACAGTATATCCATTAAGTATTCACAGCACTTCACTTTTTCCACATTGTCATGTTACAGCCTTAAAGGGGTTGTAAAGGTGTTTTTTTTTTTTTTTAAAAATAACAAACATGTCATACTTACCTTCACTGTGCAGCTCGTTCTGCACAGAGTGGCCCCGAACCTGGTCTTCTGGGGTCCCTCGGCGGCTGTCTCAGCTCCTCCCCGCAAGCATTTACCACCTTCATGCGAGCTCTCTCGCACGGTGGTGAGTGCTTGCGGGCGCGCTCCCGTGATACAGCCGGCGGCTATAGCCGCTCGCTGTATCACTCGGCCCCGCCCCCCGGCGCGCCGCGTCATCGGATGTGATTGACAGCAGCGCGAGCCAATGGCTGCGCTGCTTTCAATCCATCCACTGCAGCCAATCAGCGGCCAGGGTGAGCGGAGGAACAGATGTCGGGAACGCGAAGCTGACTTTCGAGGCGTCAGGTAAGTAAAACGGGGGGGCTGGGGGCGGCGGTTCTGTCAGAAGTTTTTTCACCTTAATGCATAGAATGCATTAAGGTGAAAAAACTTTTACCTTTACAACCCCTTTAATTCCGAAAAGGATAGAATTCATTATTTTCCTCAAAATTCTATAAATACCCCCACAACCACAATGTGAAACAAGTTAGGTACAATAAGGGCCTCCTTTGTAGTTCAAGCTCATAACATCTCCATTTGGTGTTAGTCAGTCCGTACGGCAGCCCCTCTCACCTTGTACCCGTTATTGGATTTTGGTTTTCCCTGTCCTGTCAATAGGTAATTTTCCTTTATTCATAGGTCTAGTATTTTGGGGGGGTTGGGCTCAATTCCTTTTCTCTGCTTTTTATTAATAGTATTTACATATTTTTTTAACTTTACAGAAACGGAGCCCAAATAACTTACCAATTGTGTTTTTTCCAACCCCTTTCTCCCCCCTGTACATCAGTTGTGGGACTGTGTGCTTGACTCCCTGGTGGGTCCAATCTACCACAGATCCCGGTATGGACACTATAGGCAGCCTTCAGGTTTGGGTCTTGCAGGTTCCAGGCTTCGTTCTTATGCGAGTATATGTGGGGATAATTTATTACTGTCTTCCATATTATATTCATTTTCCCTGTGTGCGCTTTATTATACTGGCTTATTTATATCTCTATTTATGTGCACCCGCCCCTGAGGAAGTGGTTTTTAGCCACAACACATGTTGGGTATATCTGGAATGCATCTTGTGTCTGACTGATTTTAGCTCAGTTGGAATATTTTACCACTGAGTCACATAAACATGAATGATATTTTATGCCACATTGTGCAGTGTACATTTATGCTATGATCTATTTTATCAATTGCTGTATTCAATATACGAGACTTTACTGTCCAGATAATACATTTTTATTAGTGACTCATTTTCTGGCCACGTTGAACATGCGTCCTTTAAAGTCCCACCCTGCAGCTCATTTACATTTCAGGAGATAGACTTCCCTGTGTCTCATTTTAAGCCCCAGCCTCCCCCCCTTTTCGCATAAGTTTGTTTGAAATCTTTGCAAATTTTTTTTTTTTTTTTTTTTTTTAAGAAAAAGTACTCACAGCCTTTGCCATGACGCTCAAAATAGGTTGCTCAGGTGCATCCCGTTTCCGCTGATCATCCTTGAGATGTTTATACAACTTGGAGTCCACCTGTGGTAAATTCAGTTGATTGGACATGATTTGGAAAGGCACACACCTGTCTATATCAGGTCCCAAAGTTAACAGTGCATGTCAGAGCACAAACCAAGCCATGAAGGCCAAGGAAAAGTCTTTAGACCTCGGAAAATTTCTGCAGCATTGAAGGTCCCAATGATCAGAGTGGTCTCCATCATCTGTATATAGTTTGGAACCACCAGAACTCTTCCTGGAGCAGGCCACACGGCCAAAACTAAGCGAAAGGGGAGAAGGGCCTTAGTCAGAGAGGTGGCAAATAACCCGATAGTCACTCTGACAGCTACAGCGTTTCTCTGTGCAGCGAAGAGAACCTTCCAGAAGAACCACCATCTCTACAGCACTTCACCAATCAGGCCTGTATGGTAGAGTTGCCAGACGGAGGCCACTCCTCCGTAAAAGGCACAAGTCAGCCCACCTGGTGTTTGCCAAAAAGGCAGCTGAAGGACTGACCATGAGAAACCAAATTCTCTGGGCTGATAAAAAAAGACTGAACTCTTTGGCCTGAATGACAAGCATCATGTTGGGAGGAAACCAGGCACCGCTCATCACCTGACCAATACCATGACTACACTGAAGCATGGCGGTGGCAGCATCATGCTATGGGGATGTTTTCAGCAGTAGAAACTAGGAGACTGGAGCAGGTTTTCATCAAGGATGTCTGCATTGCTGTATTCATTTTTCCCTCGATCCTGACTAGAGCGCTCTGGACCTCAAAATGAGGCGAAGGTTCATCTTCCAACAGGACAACGACCCTAAGCACACAGCCAAAATAAAAAGGCGTGGCTACAGGACAACTCTGAATGTTGTTGAGCGGCCCAGCCAGAGCCAAGACTTGAACCCGATTGAACATCTCTTGAGAGATCTGAAAATAGCTGTGCAGACACTCCCCATTCAACCCAATGGAGTTTGAGAGGTCCTGCAAAAGAAGAATGGGAGAAACTGCCCAAAAATAGGTGTGCCAAGCTTGTAGCATACTCAAAAAGACTTGAGGCTGTAATTGGTGCTTCAACAAAGTATTGAGCAAAGGCTGCGAATACTTCTGTATGTGGGATTCTTATTTTTAATAAATTTGCAAAGATTTCAAACTTCTTTCATGTTGTCATTATGGGGTTTTGGTTTGTAGAATTTTGAGGAAAATTAATTTAACCAATTTAGTCCAATCCAAGACCAACAAAATGTGGAAAAAGTGAAGTGCTGAATTACTTTTTGAATACACTATCTGAGGGAAGAAATTGCTCACTGCTTAAAGTGGAAGTAAACCCTCCCATTGTTTTCAGCCTGGGAAGCTGCCATCTTTACCTCCATCTAATTTTCAACTGCCATGGTGCTGCACATGTGATCCGTTATGACACCAGCCATTGGGTGGTTTGACAGTTTGGTTGAGAGCAAAGCCAATGTGCAGTTAGCATTCCCGCGGTTTAATTTATGAGTTTACTTCCGCTATAAGGAACCACCGAAATTTGACTTGCATCTTAGTGAAGACCTCTGGAACAATCAGTGAGCCAATCACACAAGCAGGAAAAAAAAAAAAAAAAAAAAAAAGTTACTGGGAGGCGTTATGTACACATTCTGTGTACAGAACATCTCCAGGTAGCCATATTGCATTTTACAGAAAGTGGAGTTACCCTTTAAAGATACAAACTGCTAGTGAGGTATTCAGACCAGGTTCCTTAAACAAACTAAACTACAAAGGCATGAATACTGTTACCTCTTACAGTCCTCCAGAAGATGCGGCTAGGTGCTCTGAAGTGGTATGGCCCACGGGAAGGGTTTGTGTTCATACGTTTACGCAGGAAGGCAAGGTATTTCACTACAAGAGAAAACAGACATGAAAATAAGTGCATGTTTTTATGCAAAAAAAAAAAAAAAATAATATGTCTGTCGAAAGCTTTGTTTTGATCTCATTTAAAATGAAAACCACCAACTTGAAGGACAAAGACAATAAGACTGGGTTCACACTTGTGCGATGCCAGTCACACCACATTGCTGTGCACATCAGATGCAATATGAATTCAGCCAAACTGGCTGAAATCGCATTTGCACCAAAATGGTGCAGGACCTTTTTGGGCCACGCTAGAATCAGACCGCATGAGTGTTCACACCCATGCGATCCGATTCCTGTACCATTTCAGTTTGCACTGCGATCCGATTTGGTGGAGTCATTAACTTTACACTGACACCCACAGAGGTCCTTAGATGCACCCACACAGGAATCGCAGGGTTTCCTGCATCGCACCAATGTGAACTAAGCCCAAGGGCAGTTTACTTTTGCCAGCTATTCTAGGGTAGTCCGTTCCATCAAGCTTGCCTTTGGTCACGCTTTTTGGAAAGGAGAAAACACACCCCAAACTACAAAAGGTGATAGGACAAAGTAAACAGGTAGGTAGCACATAAAACAAATGGAACAAGATTTGTTTTTTTAACCACTTACCAACCCCACCGCAGTACATTTACTACAGCAGGCCAGCTCCTACAATCACGTACCTGCACATCATCAGAATCCACTCACGCAGACCCAAAGACTGTGCTGCCAGTCACTACAGCACAAGCCTATCAATGGGTCCTTGACAATGATTTATAGCCAGCACCCACCCATTACCAACAGAGCTCTGTCATTCGCTGTGCCAAACAGCACAGGGCTCTCTTCATACAGCAGCGATGTGCCGTTTTACTTCTTCCTGCAAAGCAGTGAGTAAAAACTGGCACATTGCTTAAAACACAATTAACCCCTTGATCGCCCTAGATCTTAACCCCTGCCAAGCAAGTGTCATTAGTACAGTGACAGTATAGTATTAGCACTGATCACTGTTAGTGCCACTGTAGAGGTCAGCAGTAGTTAGTTCCCATCCCCCACCCCAGCGACAGGATGCCTGCAGTCCCACCAAGTCACTGATAGTCAGTAGTAAATAAAAATATTCCAGATTATTATTCTTATTCTTCAGGATTTATATAGCACCAACAGTTTACGTAGCGCTTTACAACTTGAGAGTAGACAGTACAAACACAATACAGTAGGAATCAGAGGGCCCTGCTCCGTAGAGCTTACAATCTAAGAGTATATACACTATAAGTTGGACACCAACTTTCACAAATCAATGTACACTTATTGCAATTTTTTTTATCAAATACATGCAGAATACATTACGGCCAACAATTTTGAAGACTAATAGGATAGGTTTTATAGAAGAAAGTAGAAAATATTGAATTTAGCATCTTGCTATGCACAATATCCATGCTACTTACGTTTGTTGCGGTAAAAGTTGCCAGAAATGTTGATACCTTCACATCTCACAACCACCACTTTACGTCCTAAGAAAAATTAAAAATAAATTTATACTTTGAAGAACAAACAAAAAGGGAATTTTTTTAGCCCACTGCCATTTTATAAAAGCTGAACTGCAGACAGATAATTAAAGTGGCTGTTTTTCTCATGAATATATACATGCAGTTTTAGTACCCAATTTTTGATATCAGCGCCTCAGTCCCTATACAGCAGTACTAGGGGCAATCTTTACTGCTACATTGCAAGAAAAAAAAGCTGATCAGTGGAGAGACAGGAGTTTACAGCTTCTCTTTTCACTGTCCTGTCTCAGGGTGAGGGGGGAATAGTCATAATTATTACTACAGCAGATCAAGACTTTTATTCTCCCGTATAAGGCTGTGTAGCATGTCAGAGCTATGTAAATCTCAGAACTGGATGAACAGAAATACAAATTCTGTGCCAGGTAAAACATCCTGGTATGAATCTGTTCTGTGTATTCAGCCTGAAGTCCAGCTTTTAATTTTCTTATGGCACCATGGGCAGTTGGTCTCAGATGGTAGTGCATGTAAAGTTATCTCATGGCCGTGAAACTCAAACAAGACTTTTACAATCATCAATGACCATGACAAGTCGAAAACAAAAAAAACCCCACAAATGAATGGTTTCAGTACCTACCAAGCAAAACTTGCTTAGCAACAATGGCGGCGAGACGACCAAGAAGATGTCCTCTGCCATCCAGGACCAGAACCTGTAATAAAGAGAAGCCGTCACACTGGGTACAAAGTGTAGCACGATTACAGCCCTATTCTAGTCCGCTGTCTCAGATGGTAGTGCATGTGAAATGATTTCATAGCAGTGAAACTCAAACACAAGGATCATCATTGACAGACAGTTTTTAGTGAGGGCTCGTTTACACCTGAACATGTATGAAGAAAAATGTATTTCATCAGTCCTGCAGTGCTTTCACATGATTAAATAAAGCATGCTGAATTTGTTCACACTGCATCCTCATGTAAAGCCCCTTTCACACGATCGGACCGTTCAGGTCCGCCTGTCAGTTTTGACAGTGGACCTGAACGGGCGCTCCATGTTAGTCTATGGAGCGTCGGATATCAGCGGAGACATGTCCGCTGACATCCGACCCCATCCGATCCGCTAAAAGCAGACGGATGGCCCTACGTCCAGGTCCGTCGCTGGCGGATCAGATGAGATCTGATGAAAACGGTCCATCTGATCCCTCCATAGGCGGCAGCGGCGCCTGACAAGCCCCTCCCCGCTCAGTGAGAAGAGAGGGACCTGTCATCCGCCGGCTCAGCGGAGATCAATGGACAGATCTCCCGCTGAGCCAGCGGACCGAGGCGGGCTCCGTAGAAACGGAGTCCGCCTCGTGTGAAAGGGGCCTAAATGCAACTCTAAAAGTAAAAAGCACAACAAATGCATGCAAATGTGCATGGGGGAACCACCCACTGAACACCGGGATTGCAGTGTAAACGAGCCCTAAAGTAATGCTTTAAACACTAGCAGATATACCAGGATAAAGAAGAATCTTCACAGGCTTAAAGCAGAAGTTCAGCTAAAAAAAAAAAAAAAAAAGTGCATCAAACCTAATCTCCAACCACATTCTAAGTCAAGTCTATCTAGCCCTGTAAAGAGGGCCATATACTTGCCTATTCTGCAGCCGGTCCGGTCCCATGCTGAGCGGTCGCTTCGGTGTATGGGAGTGTGCAGAAGAGGCAGAAAACAGAAGCCCCATAGTAAGTCTATGGGTGACATCACTTCCCGGTCCTTGTCAGATTTCTACACAGTAGCTACTGCTGGAGACTGGACCAGATCAGCTTCAGAAAAGGTAGGTTTATCGATTTTTTTTTCTTCTTTACAGGGATCGATACACTAGGTTTAGAATGCGGCAAGAGTAGGTTTTGGCTGAACTTCCACTTTAATTAGCAAACAAATGTACAACTTACATGACTTGAAGCTTTAAATCCACCACCCAAGTTTTTGTAGAATCCTGGAAGACCTCCCTTGGTTAGTTCTGAAGGTAGCTTTTTGATCTTTGCCGGGGCATTTCCTTTGCCCTTTGGCGCAGCCTTGGCATTTGGTGGAGCCTTAGCCTTGGCCTAAATGCAGGGGGGAAAAAAAAGGAATGCATTCATTCTCAATTACCAGCAACAGAAATCTTTGCTAATGTTTACAGAAACCACAGAAAACATGTATTATAAGAGCTCAAAAAAAAATTTTTTTTTTTTAAATGCATCTTTTGACTTTGAGCATTCCCTCCCGGTTCAAGCACTATGAGCAGCTTTTAACATGTTTTTCAAAGCCCAATTTTTCTGCCAGGAGTGTTTGTGATCAGAGGGGCCATTTCAGATGCACTGTGTGAATGAGGCCTAAATCTTATAAATTCACATCATTCAAAATCTGCATCATTCTGCCCCTCCAGATCCAGTTATATCCCCAGTGGGTGCCACCATCTTCCCCCTCACAGCATTGATCTGGTAAAGCCTGACTAAAATCACAGCTTTTCTGTGACAGCCACCCAACAAAGCTCTCTGCAGGGTAACAGACATTGGTTAGACTGAAACGGGGGCTTGTTGACTTACAAAATCTGTCTATCCCAAAAGAGCAAACCGCACTGTTTTGGCCAGACGGTTTGAATCTCAGCTGGTCCATCAGGAACTGGCCAAGATGCAAACTGTATGGGCAGGCTGAAAGTACCAAGCTGACCAATAAAATCAGTCTGTGGTATATACTTGCGATTATCACTAGAAGCTGCTGTAGCCATCTTCTCCAAGAACACAATGTCTCGGCAGGAGGAATTCTCTCAGAACTGTCTGTGTTGATGGGAGAATCACACTAATTTCTTTCCTGCAACTACCACAGCCCATGAGCAGCAATAATAACCTTATGGACATCACCTGGTCAAAAAAGAAATTACTGAATGTAGCTTGAGAAAGTGGCATATGGGTTAACATATGTATAGTCAAAATGCCCTAGAGATAGGAACCATAACCCCAATCCGATATTTGTCTCTGCCCTTGCTGGGGAGATGGGGTGTATTTGTGACCATTGCTGATCTGGATCCAGCGCTGTGTACACATGCAACAGCTGTTCGCTGCCATTCAAAACCTGTTAGCAAACAGCAGGGATGGGGCCAAACCAGGCAGTGTCTGAGATTGAGCATGTACTGGTGTCCCGCATAGGAAGCCGCTTCCACGGGGGCACTCAGTGGGGGGAGCCAGGAGCCCTGGCAAGGGACCTCAGAAGAGGATTGGGGCTGCTCTGTGCAACACCACTGCACAGATCAGGCAAGTATGATATTTTAATGAGCAAAAAAAGTAGAGCTTTACAATCACTTTAAACTTCAGGAATCCCAGCTAAAATGATTCCAGGGGTTCCTCTGGGTTAAAAAGGCTGAGAGGGGACGCTGTAGGGATTCCACCCGACTTCTCATTGGGTCTGTGGGCCAGAAGTGAAGGCGACAGATGGCAGAAAGACAGACGGGAAGAATTATAACAACTCACAGCTGGAACATAGAAAATGTTACACTTTAACAGATGAACACCTTTACAAACTTTAAAAATGAGAAACAACCAATGAATGGCATATAAAGAGCTGCACTCTAGTAGGGAGCACATTGTTATGACAACCTCATTACCCATTTATGACTTGATTAGAGGACAATACCTGGATGGAAAATATTTTGGCAGACTTTGTCCACCATACCTGGCACAAGTTTACATAATTAGGGCTCAGGCACGCAGACAAATACCAGTTTCAATTTTTTCTCTTAAATTTACACCTCCAATAGTGGCTCCTTTACAGCCAGCAGGGGGGTTATTAAGCATTTACAAAAGATTGTCCCCACTAATTACATTTCATTTTTCTAGCAGTCTGGAAAAATCAAGTATCTGGGCAATAGTGCCAGTTGAGCCAGAAGTCATCTCAGACACTATTAGTCCAGCGCTGTGTTCTATGCAGCTGATTGTTCTCAGGGCTACCAATCTTCAGTGACACCATCTTTGTTTTGGGAGCTGGCTGTCATTTTCTGATATCTAACAGGTGGCCCCCTATTGTGGATGTGTGGGACATGTCAGTACATGAGCGGCTCTGCAGTCTCCTGGAACAAGAGACAATCCCAGGTGCGATGGTGCTGGGAGGTTCAGAATGGGTTGTCAGGGGAACAAACCGGTACCATCACCCCCTAGTTGTATGTATGCAGAATATCCCATAAACTGCCTCCTGGGACACGAGATGCAGCCACCCAAGGTGCTGTTTGAGAGACGTCACATGCACACCACCCCCTGCAGGGTGTCTGCCAGAGATGAGCGAGTATACTACAGGAATCACTACCAGGTCCAGCAGACCAGCTAAAGTCTTGTGGCATCATCTGCACAGAGATCTCAAAGATGGCGATTGCGGAGAATGGATGTGGGAGAACATTCACTTCATGGAATACAACATTGGACTATTTTTTTATTTTAAAAGTATGGACAAAGCTTTTTTGGCCGTAGTTCTCTACTTGGTCTCCATGCACTTTTGCCCTCCTGTGACCCAGAATCGGCCTACAGCTGACTAAAGCCCACTGTCAGCTGACAGAATTACTCCAGGATCTGGAAGGATCCCAACAATAATGTCAGGATCCACCCAGATGCCTGATCAGCAGCTGGCTCAGTGCCAACGCCAGACGCTCCCACCCTCTCCCCAGCACAGCGCTCCAGAGAAGTGTTGGAGGAGCAGAGAATGGTGACCGACAGTCACTGAGTGGTCAGCAGTCATGCAATCGCTCAGTTTTCGGGCTTAGAGCCCGCTGGGGACAGATGGAAAGTAGGGATTATGGTTTGTTTTTTGAAAACTCCAAACTCCTTTACCCACTTCAACCACAGCAACATACCGATTTGTGGGGGGTTTAAGTGGTCATACCTGGCCTGCAGCCATCGCTATCATATGGGTATCTATTTTCAGCTATTGTAAAAGCAATACCAGAAGCTAATTAGCTGCTGGATTGCCTTTACAGGCAGCAGATCTAAGAAACTGGAAGCGACAAGTATTTGTCAATCCCACCGGATGTAAACTTGGCTTGGGAAAGCAGCAAATCAAGCTTGGTTGAGCTTGGTTTGATGCAATGCTGTTAAGGGTAGAGGAGAGATCCGGGGTCTATAGACCCCAGATCATCTCAGTAAAGAGTGTCACTGCCAATTATAAGGGATTTTGTTAATATTTTGTTATAGCAATAAATTTGATCAATAAAAAGTAAATTAAAAGTAAAGAGCCCCTGTCCTGCTGTGCTGACACAAGTCAACAAATCACCGCAAACATCAGATCCAGAGCAATAATTCTATCTCCAGACCTGTTCAAATATAAGATGGTAACCTGCAAAGGCTTATAAAGCCCATGGATGATGTACAAGAGTTTAATGTGCGCAATTTTAAAGCATGACTTATCAGTATCTATTTACTCAGCAACATGGTCTGTTATATTTTACACAACAATTGGATATTATATTGTACTTGTGTGCACTAAAATTCATGGAAGTGTATTGTCCCTTATTTTATAGGCTTTGTGCCCGGGATTATAATATTGAGAACACAGATATCACATGCGATTCACACCACATTGCTGTGCAGATCACATGTGATGCGAATTCAGTCAGTATGTATGGCTGAACCCACATTGCGGGGACCTTTTCCCCCCACACTGGAATCGGATCACATTGGGTGTTAAAAGCGGAGTACCACCCAAAAATTGAACTTCTGCTTTAAGGGAAGGTGACCCCCTGACATGCTACATTTGGCATGTCATTTTTTTGGGGGGGGTGGGAATCAGATATCCTCTTTTGAGGGTTCCAGCTCTTACTTCCTCCTGGGGCACCGGAAGGGAGATGACTTCTCCCCCCTCCCTCTTGGCAATCATCTGGGACACATCACAGGTCCCAGATGATTGCCTGGCCAGTCACAGCTCGCCGTGTGGCTCACGCACACGCAGTGTGTGCCTGGATGTGAAGCCACAGTGACAATGCTGGTGCCACAGAGAGGAGGGGAGACGAGCGGGGCTTCATTCCCCGGCATCGCTGGACCCTGGACAGGTAAGTGTCCGATTATTAATAGTCAGCAGCTGCAGTATTTGTAGCTGCTGACAAAAAAGAAAAAAATTTTAGTGGAACTCCACTTTAACATCCATGCGATTCCTGTCTGATGTCACTGTTGGCACTGCGATCTATGAACCGATGTGGGGGGGTCATTCATTTTATATGGACACCCTAAGGGGTCCGCAGAGGGCAGTGTGACCCTCCTGAGGGGGGGATGTGATGGGGGAACCCGCATTGGAATCACATGGAGGAACCCGGCCTCAATGTTTCTGTACAATAATCAAAGTGTACCGTCTGCCTATGTTATGTGATGTCTAACAAAATCTTTGGATATTAGTATTTTTCCCCCTAAAAAAAACTGTAAAGCCACTGTGTAAATATTGGGTGACAAAACTACAACACCCACCATTTTATTCTCTAGGGGGGAGGATTAGATGTCCTCATGGATGGGATGTCCTCTCAGGCTGGCCAGGCAGAGATCAGACATGGGGGGAGGTGAGGGGCTCCCAGGACTCTGTATGAGGGGATCCCCTTAGTCTGACCCCCCTCCATATCACCTGACTTCCCCCTCACACTCCACTAATACACACAGCCTGTCCCATCCCCCCCCACACACAGATCTGTCAGTATTCGGGTCTCTCCCCCACCCCGGGCTCACACACGCCGTCCCGTCACATGGGAGCCCTACTACCAGCAGGCCCCGGCCTCCCCTCCTCCTCTACCCCACTCACGTTTCCTCCCCGACCAGCCAGCAACACGTACCCCGCTCCCGCCACAGCCCCGGTGCCGCTCAGTGCACGGCGGGAGGACACAGCCAGCCCAGAAGAGCCGCACAGCCCGGAGCCCCTCACCTTAGAGTCCGCCATCTTGTGCTGCCGGCCGAGAAAGAGACTCGAGCTCGGCCACGGGGTTTCCTAAGGAAGAGAGAGGGGCGGAAGTGAGGACAGAGCTCCGCCCAATGGCGCTGTCACTGGCTGCGAGAGGGGCGGGGAATAGTCCTGGGCTCTGCACCACGTGTGTGGCAGCGGGATGACCAATCACATGCGTGTGTGATGGCGGGATAACCAATGACAGCTCACCTAAGGGGATTCCCGGAAGTGTGTGATGAGGGGAAGGAATGGAGGCAGCCATTGAATGTGTGTGTATGAGAGTTGTGTGGCCAGCATGTCCATGCAATGGTAGCGGTGGGTTCTCAGTCACTGACCTGGAATACTTGTAAGCTGCAGGCTTGTTCCAGGCCAGTTACTGAGATGGTATTGCGGTCATAGATAACCAGACAACTGTCATCCTAAAGAGGGCGATCACTGCTACAGCTTGTGCTGACCAATCACAATCCTCCTTTTATCAGTAAAGTGTTTAACTTTAACCTCTTGCTTACTGGACACCTAAACCCCCCTCCTGCCCAGACCAATTTTCAGCTTTCAGCGCTGTCACTCTTTGAACGACAATTCAATACAACACTGTGCCCAAATTATATTTTTATCATTTTTCCCATCAAACAGAGTTTTCTTTTGGTGGTTTTAAAAAAGACCGATTAAAAAAAAAAAAATACAAAACCGTTTTATATTATTTTGTTAATAAATTTTGCAAACAGATAATTTTTCTCCTTCATTGATGTGTGCTGATGAGGCTGCATTGATGGCCACCGATAGGCTGCTTTGATGGGCACTGATGAGGTGACACTGTTAGGTGGCATTGGTGGGCACTGATCAGCACTGCTAGGTGGCACTAATTGGCACCACTGGTGGGCATTGATAGGTGGCACTGATTGCTGGCACTTATGCACTGATTCGTGGCACTGTGTGGGCACTGGCAAGTGGCACTGGATGACAGTATTGGTGGGCACAGATGAGGCGGCTTCACCTCTTCCTCTTCGGGACCGATGTCCTTTGCACTGAAGCCGGCGATCGGCTTTTTTTTCTCCTCACGTTGTCAGCGCGAGGAAAAAAAGAACCCGATTACCGATCTTCTGTTTACATCAGGTGATCAGCTGTCATTGGCTGACAGCTGATCACGTGGTAGGGGGTTGGGATCGGCCCCTTACTCCGATCTATGAACACCCGAGTCTCATTGACTCTGTGATCACAGCGCACAGGGGGAGCGTGCAAAGGGGAGGACATCAATTGACAGCCTCCCAGAAAAGTAGATCCGCTCTGTAGGCGTCATTCGGCTATAGCGCGGATCTGAAGGAGTTAAAGTGGAACTTCAGTCATTTTTTCAACTTTCCATCTATTAAATCTTCTGCTCTTGTTGTTTTAACTTCGGATAGTAAAGCATTTTTTTTTTCTGCCAGTAAATACCTTATACAGCCCACTTCCTGTTTCTTGTCTGGTCCTTAGCCTAGGCTTATGACATCATACACAGCTCTCTCTCCCTCTCTTAGGCTGGGTGCACACTATTGCGAACTGAATAAGGGTTTCCCCGCATCCAATTTGCACAGCAGGAGATTGTGACTGGTGCTGTGTCAAGAAATGCCTGCTATCAAAAAGTGCCCGGGATGAACAGTGCATGCGCAACACACACGCCGTACGGAACAGCACAACAGCTGATTTTACGATCAGCTGTTGGGACAGCACCTGCACACAATAGCTGACAAAATAATCTTTTTCTGTCAGATTGTGCCCCGCGCTCCCGTGGAGAGTTCATGTCGGTGAGGGGCGGATTTATAAATGATGGGCAGTTGGCGGCGGCATTTTTTAAAGATGCCCAGGGCTGCAAAACTACAGTTTTTATGCTAAATACGGCCAGCAAACCTGCCCATCAGTTGGCTAAACACGCCCCGAAAGCGTCCAGAAAGAATAGCATAAAAAAGTTTTGTTTTACAGCACTGCCCATCATTTATAAATCCGCCCACAACAAGTAGAAGTAGAAATCCGCCCCTCGCCACGGGAGCGCGGGGTACAATCTGACAGAAAAAGATTATTCTGTCGGCTACTGTGCGCAGGCGTCGTCTCAACAGCTGATCGTAAAATTTAGCTGTTGTGCTGTTCCGTACAGCGCATGCGCCTTTCGTTCCGGGCACTTCTCAATAGCGGGCACTTCTCAACAGAACACCAGCTCTCTATGGAGCCGGGAGGTTCACACATCTCCGGAGCGAATCGCACCAGAATCCTGTGCGTCTTTTGCTCCGTTTCAGGCCAGAATTCGACCAGAAATCTGGGCTGAAATCAGACCTGAAATGGTGAATGGAGACGCACCAGACCCCTGCTGTGAGCCAGAGCGTTCTCCAGTGTGAACCCAGCCTTACTCTTGTAAGAGTTTGCCAGGAAGGGAGGGGGGGATGAGTCATAAGAGGGCCAATGAAAGCTGCTGCTGCTGGTGTAAATCCAGGAAGTGACCAGGAAGCAGCTTCAGCTGACCACAGTTAAAATGGCTGCAGCCAAACTCAGTGGAGGGAGATTTCTGCAGCATATTTGGCAAATACAGAATCACAGTATATATAAAATAATATGCAAAGTGGTTGAAGGGAAGCTTCAGAATGGCAAAAAAGAATTTATTACAAATTATGTGAGCAGATTGAAGTCAAAACTTTTTTATTTTTGTTTTAAATAACATAGAAATGCTTAGACCTCATTTACAACTGTGATTAGTGACTGTGGCAAGAGCCCAGCATATTCCTGCAGCTCGATTCAGGGGTGGCTGTGGACAGTGGTAACCGATCAGCTGTACAACGTAATGACAGGAGACAGCAGGCACAGCTGTTCACATATAATAACACATGGAGTTACATGTGTCGGGTGTGTGCCTGGGCACACCCTAATCAGGACATGTGTTGCTGATTCCCCCTACTGCCCGGGTTTATCCCCTGTTCCACAGTGCTGCTGTCTTCCCTCCTAGGGTTGCCACCTGTCCAGGATTCACCTGGACAGTCCGAGTTTTGAATCATGTGTTTGGGTTTCAGGCGGACTGAAACCCAGACACATTATTCAGACTGGGCTGTGGCTCCTCAAGTAACAAAGATAGTCACATACAAACCTGTTGCTGTCCGGGAGCTGTGGGCAGCTGTCTGGAGGCAGGTTCGGCATCACCGAGGGCAGGGCAATGATGTCAGCAAGAGCAATTTAGCCACACCCACTGTTCACTGCAGCACACTAAGCGCACCGCATTACTATTCTCTTTGGGGCACCCAAAGGTGTCCCAGGCCACTAAAGTGTTCAGGTTTGGCTTAAGGAAAAGGTGGCAACAATATTCCTTCCTCTTCTCTCTCTTGGCTGCTGCAGCGGATGTTTCAGGATAGATTGCAGGGGAAGGGGCCAGTAAATATGTAGTAAACACACACAGAGATCCCGGTTCTCTGAGGGGAGAAGCGACAGATCGTCGTATGAATAGCGATCTGTCATCTACCCTCCCCCCTTCAGTTAGAACACACACTAGGGAACACAATTAACTTGATCGCCCCCTAGTGTTAAATCCCTACACTGCCAGTGACATTTTTACAGTAATCAGTGCATTTTTATAGCATTGATCGCTGTATTAATGTCAATTGTCCCAAAAATGTGTCAAAATTGTCCGATGTTTCTGCCATAATGTCACAATCATGATAAAAATCACAGATCAACGTCATTACTAGTAAAAAAAAAATAATAATCAAAATGCTATAAATCTATCTCCTATTTTGTAGACGTTAGGACTTTTCTGCAAACCAATCAATATACGATTGTTGATAATTATTGCGATTTTTTTAACCAAAAATATGTAGAAGAATACATATTAGCCTAAACTGAGGGGAAAAAAATGTTTTGTTATATATTTTTGGGGGATATTTATTATAGCAAAAAGTAAAAAATAATGCGTTTTTTTCAAAATTGTCGCAATTTTTTTGTTTATAGTGCAAAGAATAAAACCGCAGAGGTGATCAAATACCACCAAAAGAAAGCTCTATTTGTGGGGAAAAAAAGGACGTCAGTTTTGTTTGGATGTCACGTCGCACGACCGCGCAATTGTCAGTTAGGCTGGAGGCCTTCAACTGTATAGCTGTCTTCCTATAGAAGTCTCGGAGTCTGCCAATTATCTTTGCATCTATCTAAGGGGGCCCTGGCCCTAACCCTCACTCCCACAGTTCTGTTTAAGAGACAATAAATCTCTTTGCATTCAAAAAGTGTCTGGCACCCACCATTTCATCTTGCATTACACCCACCATGCCTTGTAACCCACTCTATACGGAAGGATGTCAGCTGTCCCTAACTCTGGAGGTAACCATTAGGCCTCGAGGGGCCCGGGACTTTGCTGCAGAGGCATCGACTGGGAAAGAAGCCTCCTCACCATACCCATTATAATTTCTGAATGTAGAGCTTTGGGGATAGGAGGAATTCCTGACTGGTCAGGTAAGACAGTCTGCATGGAGATGCAGGAGGAGATTCATACTCAGTATAAATGCACATCCAATCTTCTGGCTCTAAGTGCTGTTGTGCTTAAATCTTAAAATATGATGGCAATTATAGATTCTATGGGCATCCCATATCCCTATTCCCTATCCAAGTTGTACCCCCCAATAAAACAACAAAAATAAAACGAGCAAAAGACTGTTCATTGTCTCTGAAAGTGATGTATGAAGTCTAGCAGCGGGGTGAATTGGTGGATTGTTTGTTACTAGCGGCAATTACATCGCTACACCTACAGTCAAGCATGGCGGTGGGAGTGTCATGGTCTGGGGCTGCATGAGTGCTGCCGGCACTGGGGAGCTACAGTTCATTGAGGGAACCATTAATGCCAACATGTTCTGTGACAAATAGAAGCAGAGCATGATCCCCTCGCTTTGGAGACTGGGCCGCAGGGCAGTATTCCAACATGATAACGACCCCAAACACACCTCCAAGACCACCACTGCCTTGCTAAAGAAGCTGAGGGTAAAGATGATGGACTGGCCAAGCATGTCTCCAGACCTAAACCCTATTGAGTATCTGTGAGGCATCCTCAAATGGAAGGTGGAGGAGCGCAAGGTCTCTAACATCCACCAGCTTTGTGATGTCATCATGGAGGAGTGGAAGAGGACTTCAGTGGCAACCTGTGAAGCTCTAGTGAACTCCATGCCCAAGAGGGTTAAGGCAGTGCTGGAAAATAATGGTGACCACACAAAATATTGACACTTTGGGCCCAATTTGGACATTTTCACTTAGGGGTGTACTCACTTTTGTTGCCAGCGGTTTAGACATTAATGGCTGTGTGTTGAGTTATTTTGAGGGGTCAGTAAATTTACACTGTTATACAAGCTGTACACTCACTACTTTACATTGTAGCAAAGTGCCATTTCTTCAGTGTTGTCACATGAAAAGATATAATAAAATATTTACAAAAATGTGAGGGGTGCTCTCACTTTTGTGAGATACTATATACAGTATATATATATATATATATATATATATATATATATATATATATATATATATCTATCTCTATGTATATATGTATATATATAAATATACAGACATATTAGTGCCTTTATATAAGGGCCAAGCAACTAGTAAAAATCTTTGGGATACTGTTGTATATCTTCTATGATTATCTGTTCATCAGGATACCGCAGACTTTAATAGGTCCCCTTGTCTCTAACACATATACAGTATTTTTAATCACAATGAGCATAAGATCTTGCCGGTATTGACCAACCCTGGGGTTTATTTGTGTTTCCCCTATTGTCCATGGGTACATCTTTGGGTTGGGTGTTTGGTTTGTTTTATATTGGGTCCAGCATACATAATTTAGCATATAGATTCCACAGTTGCTGATGAAGCAACACATTGAACACTGCCCTGACCTGTTGTTGGTGCTTTGACCTGCATGCTGGTCCTAATGTAGAAACATAATTATAGCGGGAAAGGGTTAGAAACTCTGTTTTCATTGGCATCTTTGTCAATACTGTCGAGCTTCTCCCTCACTTCACATCAGGAAGTGATATGAAATGTCTCCAACAGGCACACATAAAATACATGTTTTTGACAGTGAGGAAGGATTAGAACTTCTGGCATTGTTTTTATTACTGTCTATACTTTCTTGTCTTGGTGACAACTGTACCCACTCCAACCCCTTTCTTGTATCAGGGACAGGAAGTGAGCTGCCCTTACATCTGTAGAATTTCATTTGAATGTTCGGATGAGAAGAACTTCATGACTGGTCAAGCTAGATCTTCAGTCCCAACAGAGCTGAGAGGACTGATGTATCTTCTTTGATATTGGTAGACCAATTTAGGCCCTTTTGAAGTTCTTTATATGAACGAGGCAGCAAAAATTGTTTATTGCCATCTATGCTTTCCTGTCTTAATGACAACTGTACCCCTCCTACCCTTTTCTTGTATGGGTGTCTCAGGGACAGGAAGTGAGCTGCCGATACACCTGCAGGATTTCATTTAAACGTTCGGAAGAGAAAGTATAAAAATTGCTCATCCGACCATTTAATGGGCCCTTCATGGACTCCGCTAATTTCAAATGACCTTTCGCTCGAGTATCATGTCTGCGTCTCCAAATTAATGGTATAAAGGTATGGATGACCTTTCTTACTAAATAATGTTCTATTTCCGGATTATCTTTGGCAAGTGCATGCACATATGACTAGCTAGTTAAATTGGCTCTTGGGCGAGAAAAATCCTAACTAGAAATTTGTTCCTATCCATTAGGTTCAAGAAAAAATTTCAATCCTTTTTTTTTTTTTCACTCGGTCTGGACGAATCTGATTGTCAAATCATTCCCTTTAACTCTTGGATAATTGAACGAACATTCTGAAAACGACAATTGCTGAACGAATTTCTACAGGCCTAAAGGCCAAAGAATCACAGATAAAAAAAAAAATTTGACTAGAATTTTTTCCCTACTCTAACCAAGACTACAAAAATTGGCTGGATACAGTTCGACTTTAAGCTCTGGGTAGGGGAGCACAGTGTTTAGCTGCGCTATTGCATAGCAAGTCCTATTAACTACAATAGGCACAATAAAACAAAGTGTTGCGCTAAAAACCTATTCCATATCAATTTATCATAAATCATTGTACATCTATTCATGCAAGTGTGATTTTAATACAATACATTTGGATTTCAACTTACTACACAATGCAAAGTGTTTATTTCTTTGTTTTCACATGGATTTGAGCCATTAACAAGCTGGAGGAGGCTACTCAGTGCTGGGTTTAGATGTTTGCCTTGAGAAAGAGCTGTCACAGCCACTGATTAATATATCCTTGAGCTCTGTTGAACGCTCTGCATAAGGGGGTCACTGTGGTCTGGTAAGCTCCCTCCTTTACCATGTTCTGGGTGTTGGTGGATGCTGTTGGCACACTTTTGGAAATCATGAAGATTCTAGATTGATGCATGTTTATTACGGGACTTCTCTTGGTTCTGGGATTCTTTATGGGCATTTTTCAATGTTCCTCACTTTTTATCAATGCTTACTGTGTGTTTTTTTACACTTTGTATTAATGTTTTGATGATTTATGATGAATTGATATACACTTTGGTTTTTAGAGCAACACTTTGTTTTACAGATAATTAATAGAAAGGATATCTTCTATTAGTGGTTGCAGCTGCTTTTGATTTGTGCACTCTGCACAGTTTCCAGTTTTCTTATACAATAGGCACAAGCAGCAGGAAAATCCATCATGCATCTGAGAACTGGTATTTATGTAACACCAGCGGTTTATGAAAAATTATTTATCACTATACAAATCCCTACTGGGTATGTTTTACACCATTAGCTGTCTAAGAGTGACGTGGGTACTACATGAAAACCTCAACTTGGGTTTTAATGTTGGCTCACTGTGATGTGAAACCTTCCTCTTTTCTACTGAAGGAACGTGTACTATTATTCTGTGGGGTACAGCACTGGGTAAATATTGTAGCAAGAGCAGCTTTTTAGTTTTCATTTGACCTGGGCTTAATTTTTTTTAAAATATCCCTAAGTTTGAGTTGGTCTTTATTTAAAATTTAAGGAGGTGTCTCCAAACTTTCTAACTAAAGGGCCAGTCTATTGTTCTTCCAACTTTAGGGAAGCCGGACTTTGTATCCATGAGAGTAAGTACCCCATCGTTTGTATCCATGGGAGTAATAGTTCCCCATCGTTTGTATCCATGGGAGTAATAGTGCCCCATCGTTTGTATCCATGGGAGTAATAGTGCCTCATCATTGTTATCAGTGGGAGGAATAGTGCCTCTTTATTGATATCAGTGGAAGTAATAGTGCCCCATCATTGGTATTAATGGGAGTAATAGTGCCCCATCATTGGTATCAATGGGAGTAATAGTGCCTCATCATTGGTATCAGTGGGAGGAATAGTGCCTCATCATTGGTATCAGTGGGAGGAATAGTGTCCTATCGTTGGTATCAATGGGAGGAATAGCGCTACATCGTAGGTGTCAGTACAAGTAATAGCACCCCATCATTGGTAACAATGGGAAGAATAGTGCTCCATCATTGTTGTCAGTGGGAGTAATAGTTCCCTATCTTTGGTATCACTGGGAGGAATAATGGCACATCAATGCTATCAATGGGAGGAATAGTGTCCCATTGTCGGTATCAGTAGCAGGAACTATGCCGCACTGTTGCTGACAGTGGGGGGAATATTGCCCCAAGGGCCAGATAAAAGCAAGCAAAGGGCCACATCCGGCCCCCGGGCCGCAGTTTGGAGACCACTGATTTAAATGATAATAGGGGCATGTCATTGATCACCTTGGTGCATTTTCTTTTAGACCCCTTTCACACCGAGGGCGCTTTGCAGGCGCTATAGCGTTAAAAATAGCGCCTGCAACCCGCCCTCAACCCGCTGCAGCATTGTCTCCAGTGTGAAAGCCCAAGGGCTTTCACACCGGAGCGCTGCGCTGGCAGGACGGGAAAAAAAGTCCTGCCAGCAGCTCCTTTCGAGCGGTGAAGGAGCGGTGTGTCTACCTCTCCTCCACCGCTGCTCCCCATTGAAATCAATGGGGCAGCGCTGGGATACCGCCGGCAAAACGCCGCTATTGCGGCGCTTTGAGGGTGGTTTTAACCCTTTCTCGGCCGCTAGCGGGGGCACTTTTAGCAGAAATGCGCCTCTAATCCGACGGTAAAACGCCTCTAAAAATAGCGGCGTTTTACAGCCGACGCTATGGGCGGCCCGGTGTGAAAGGGCTCTTAAATCACCGTGAGGAAACAAACACAGTCCTAAAAAAGGCCAAACATTACATGTTTATCATAAAAATAACAACTTGATTACTGAATGTACCAAGTGGACCAGCATATCCCAAGGGTGGGCAAACTTCAACATGGCTGGCATTTGGAAATAAACAAACAAGGAGAGATGGAAATTGAACAATTCAAAGACATCTCAGCATTGAACCATCACAAAAAAACAAAACAAAAACGTAACATCCCAAGTTTCAGAGGAGTGTCCCTACTCCTTAATGGGATCTTCATATTAATCATAAGGTGCCGTACTTTTTTGCCCACCTCCTGTAAGTGCAAATACCTATTTTTTTCTTTGCATAAAACGATTGAAGCAAACATAATGCAAGAACTAAACTGTTATTAAATTTTACATTTAGACTCTAAATATTCACAAGAATGAACAAAAGACTTTCTTCAAATAGGTTGCTTGGCAACTAATGCAGCGAAACATAAAGGTTATATAGAGTGTGTGGTTTTGTGTATTTCAGCTACTGAGCAATTGCTGGAAAATGAGGTGAAGCTGCTACAAATTATTACTCAGAGGAGAATTCATTGAAATGCCATCTGTTGTAGGTAGGATTGGGTTGGATAATGCAGCTTTCTTGTTGAAGCCGATATTTTGTTGCTTGTGGTACATAGCAGGAAATTGAAAGAAATGGCAGGTTTAAAGTTGGCAGAAGTTGGCATTTTCACAAAAATCGCTGTACACTATTGGGTTTAATGCTTTTCTTTCTGATAAAAGCCAATCAGAAGAAGCACTTTAAAACTTGCTATGACATTTTATAAATATATCTTTTCCAAAATTGTGTATTTTAGAGTTACCTTTTTCATAAAATGAGGAGGCCTGATTTTCCCCTGAGAGCGGACTCTTTGGGTTCCATTATTGGATGT
The DNA here is from genome assembly GCF_042186555.1 of Aquarana catesbeiana. Lineage (NCBI taxonomy): Eukaryota > Metazoa > Chordata > Amphibia > Anura > Ranidae > Aquarana > Aquarana catesbeiana. The sequence continues at coordinate 54,692,044 of NC_133330.1, read as the reverse complement.
ACGTACTTGTACTCTACAATTTTTTTAAGGGATATAAAATTTGTAAACTCTTCAAGCATAGTGCCTGTTCAGGTTTGCTTGATAGTCCCTTATTCTGCTGATATTACCCTTTGCCTACCCTCCACTTTTGAGATATGTATAGGGGACTATATGACTTTCTCCCCATGAGTTGTAAAAAGTCAGGTCACAACACCGTTATATGGGGGCAAGGAGGTTGTACCTAGCTTTGTGTACATGGACTGGCCTGGGCCATATACAGGAATTAGTTTTGAGATTCCAGTGGGCAACCGAGGTGGAAGAGGAGCACAGGGAAGGATAAATATAAGTAGAGAAGGACTATCAAGCTATAAGTATATTGTATGTTTGTTTTCAGTAGAATTTATGTTCAAGATCCAAGGCCTACAAAAACATCCCCAATGCAATGTGGGAAAAGGAACCTTATACCTCAGAGCCAACCTGAAATCAAATGGGCCCCAGGAAAGGTAGCAGCTTTGCCACCCCCCCTCCATCATTTTAAATGACAATTTCAAAACCAATTGGAACCATTCACTGCACACCCACACCAAAGACCACGGGTGCAGCTCCAGGCTCCTGTCTGTTCAGGTCTGGTAACTCACGCTGAGAGTGCAGGCTGGGACAGAGCTTGCCTTGACTCAGTAGATGCAAGAATAAGAAACAGGAATGTCCCAGGTGCCGCACATCTAACATAACACGGCAGTTCCTGTAGTAAAAGCAGCCTCAGACCAGAGTCACTGGCATGACTAAGCCCCGTGGTTGGGATGAAACGCAAGGGGAAGCATGGCCTGGACAGAGTCTGGGCTGAGGCTGCATTTACTACAGAAACTGCTGGGTTTTGCTGGATGTGGGACATTCCCTTTTCTTACAATTGGAACATTTAATACATTTATAAATCCACCTGGCAAGGTGAGTTGGACCTTGGGGGGGGAGAAGGTACATGCATTTTGCCATTTTCAGAATTTTTTTTTATCTCTTGTCCCCTAATCACTAGCGTGTACCTGTCATTCCTTTCCTATATTTCCTTCTCCACCCTCTATTTTCTTTCTATTCCCTGTACATTTTTTACATTCTTTCTGCCTTTTCCACAATGTAATCTATTCAATATTCAGCTAGATTTAATTTTACTTCTAGATCTCTCTTTTTTTTCCCCTTCCTTTTATACTTATTCTCATCTTCTTTACTGATTCATCTCAATTACATTCAGTCTCAGATCTAGACACCCCATGGCTGTCTTTCTTCTGTCCTGTATTTTTAAAAGTATTGCACCTGGCACAGGTAGTCTATATCTAGCCCTTCCACATAAAGTGAATCTGAGCTCAAAACTCAATTTGCTATCTTATAGTGAATGTATAGAAGTGTTCATTTTGCCAAACAGTACCCCTAAAAGTTTTTTTTTTCTTTTATTTCTCCTGAAAAATAACAGTGTGCTTACTGACATGTGACTGTGCCTAGGCACTCCTGTGCCTTGGGCCTTATAGCTGTGTAAAGCACTGTTACCTCTAGCTGCTAGTCTCATGAGAATTAAAGTAGGATATGATGATGTCATTACTGTGCTGCTCACTGTTCTCCTTGCTGAAAAGAAAGCTGTACCAGAGGACTTGTACTGCATGCATCTTCCTGAATCTGCTTCATTCATTTAATTGATCTGTGCTTTACCCATCACTCCTGCAGCTTTTTAAACACTAATTCATCATTTATCAGATCAACAAACATCAGGAAGGTGCTCTGATATGAAGAGGCAAGGGCCTCACACGGAGACACAGGAACAAGGATTGGGAAGATAAGAAAAAAGATCAGCTGCTGGAAGCTTAAAGGAAATATTGGTGACTAGTCCTTTGCCTTCTGCTTGCTATTTTGGCACACCTTCTACATTAAAGGTCCCCTTTAACCCAACCCATACCATTGGATGATAATTTTAAAAGGAGCAGAGGGGCTGCCCATTTGAATTGTTTGGCCAAACAATTAATTACATTAATTACCAATGTCTACAAGTTTATACTCCCTTGTGATGGCACCAATAACTGAAGTGGGAAGTGAGGAGCAAGCATCTGATTTGTTACCATATGATGAGTGCATGCTACTTTTCTAGAAACAAATACACAGCATGGGTATAGGAATGTTTTTTTTTTCTTTTTTAAAGTGGAAGTTGTGTCTGTTTGTTTATATTTTGCCTTGACTTCACATTTTGACTTGACTTGAATATCACATAAAAAAAAAAAAAAATCATCTGATACCTAAAAATCTATTGACGTAAGCCATGCAATATTAGCCAATAAACAATTTTTCGCTTTATAACTAAGCCTTTTCTTATACATTTCTTCCGTATTACTTCACAAATTAATTGCCATCTGCAAAACATTTTCTGTCTACTAGGGGTCACTAGAGATCTAGAATACTTTGCTGAGGTTATTTTCAGTTCAGTAAGCTGTGTTTTGGTTCCTTTGGTCTTACAGTTAAACTTCAAATTTGAGAACAAGAACAATGCAAGAAAGTTGTATCATCTTTTCCTACCAGTGACTTGTAACTAGCTCTTCAAAAAGTAATCTTTCTCAGGCCCATATCCCTACTTAATGTGGACGCCAAATTATTGGCTAAAATACTGACCTTATGACTTTCTAAAGTAATCAAAGATCTTACACATGTAGATCAGACCGGATTTATGCCGGGAAAGGGTACTGACATCATATTCATCGCTTGTTTCTAAATTTGGCTACCGAACATGAGAACTCTGGATCGAGAGTTGTGTCTTCTTTAGATGCTGAGAATGCCTTTGACTCAGTCGAATGGGTCTTTCTCTGGGAGGTGCTGCGTAGATTTGGCTTTGGGCCTCGATATCTCAAATGATTAGGTATTCTGTATTGTGCCCCTCGAATTAAGGTGCAGACGAATGACAAATTATCAGAATCCTTTCCCTTGGAGCAGGGACTATTTGCATGATTCCACATTCCACTGCATGATTCCACATTCCACTCCTCCTTACGGGCTTCCCTTGCCATCTTTAGGAAGATATTCGGGTATCCGGATTAAATGTCAGTACTTTTTCCGCTTGACTTCGGTGCCCGGGAATCTGCGACTGGATCCCTGTTCTTGTGGGCAGATGACTTCAAATATTTGGGAATCATGGTCACAAAGGACCTGAGAAGCTTCTATAATCTTAATCTTTACCCCATTCTTAAGCAATTAAAGAAAAAGTGCACCACATGGTTCTCTCTACCTTTTAAAGCTTATGGGTTGTGTAAACATTCTTAAGATGATTTTTCCTCTGAACTATAACTATATTTTTAGGAACTTTCCTGTCTGGATAGGTGGGAATTATTTCAGAGATTGTTGTGTGGGCACCTTACTTTGTCACGGCATTGCCCCTCGTTTAGCGGCTTGGTAAGCAGTCGTGGGCCACAATGAGCACAGCGAGCGGATGGTAGGTCTGTGTCCGCTCTGCACATGCAGAGCGGACACAGCCCACTCTACTCTATGGGCCCTCCGATCCACCCAGACGGAAAGGAACGAATCCCGTTCTGTTTTTTTTTTTTTTTAGCAGATCGGATTGGAGGTAGGCAGGTGTAAACGGACACAAGTCCACCATAGAGGTGAATGGAGGGTCCAATTGGGTCCACCTGAAAAACACACAGATGGACCCAATTAAGTCAAAGGGGCCAAAGTGTCAGAAACCATTAAATCAGACTGAGACAGAAGCACAGTTAAACCACACTTTATTAATAATAAAAGTAAAAAGAACAAACGTAGTCAAAATATAGCCAAAGTTCAGTCACCAGAACGGATGGTCAGCCAAGCCAGAAGTCAGGGATCAATGTAGTGGAACAGCAAGCAGGATCTGGAGCCAGAAGGGATGTCAGCAAAGCAAGTCTTTAAACAGGAATGCAGGAGATTGTCTTCTGATGTTGACCAAGGTGAAGGCAAAGATCCACTGGATTGAATGGCTTAAATAAGCAGGACTGACGAGCAGGATATCATTAACAGCTGAGTAACTGTGGAGAGATAGGAGCTGGCAATTTGCCAACAGCTGAGTGGCCAGCTCTGAGAAGGAAGGGTTGAGCCCAGCCCTGACGCAAAGGCTGCTTTCACACTTATAGGCTGCAGTTTACTCGCACCTTGGGTGCAGCATGGAGCACCTGTGGCTTTCCTGCTGGTTAGCTGCACCTTACCATAGAATTCTATTATATGCTGCAGGTGTGGTGCACTTTCTGAAAGCACACCAAAACTCCTGCATTCAGGAGCACACCAAACCCGCAGGTAATAACAGAAGTCTATGGCTCAGTGCGGGTAACCCGCAGGTGCACTGCGCTGCACCTGTGGATCGGTTTGAAAGCAGTCCAGAGTAACCAGTGCAGAACTAGAACAGATATGCCAATTTCTATGTTATTTTAATAAATAAAAAATGGTCTTTAAAACACAATCTTCATTTCAGGAATGGCCCTGCAGGTATCGTCGGCTGTTGCTGTCCCAGGCGGAGTGCATTTGGTATGACTCCACCTATGACAGGAGCTGGCACTATACAGGAAGCATCGCCTCTGCTTTCTACTGCAGCCGAATGATTCCTCTACCACTGGCTCCATTCTCAATACTGATGCTCTGGGATGGCGGATCAGGAACCCCCACTCTGGGTTCCTGACCCGCCCATTGTCTATCCTGAGAGGTTTCCTTTACAGACTCTACTCTGCTTACTACATAGACCAAAAAAGCAGTAACAAGGCAAATACCTTTAAGCCTACTCTGGAACATGAAAATAAGGGTTTTCCAGCAGCCATATGGTAAGAATTCAGAGAAATGCTTCATTGTTTCAAAAGTATATAAAAAAACTGGGAAAAACTGTTCCTAAAAGAGCTAATACTGCTTAGCTACACATTCTGACAGCTTCTAATAAATATTTATAATAACCATTAGGCACTGGAAGCACGGTGGCATTTTATGTTAAGTATCCTAATTTGGCAAATGATCGTCAAAACCCTGCAGGCAAAAAAAAGAGGAAGTCAGATTGAACGATAGACAACATTTCGGAGTTATTCCTCCAACTTTCATATTAGCAAACCATTGTATGCCAAGTGGAAGCAGATATCAATATGATATGCAGTTTTTCTCGCTATCTGCTTGTATCTCCCTGGGAAAATAAATTAGGAATAATGGGTCATCTTTAGAACAGTTGTGAGGAGTTGTCTCAAAGCTGAACTCCAGAAAAACAGCTAAATACATACTATATATATATATTTATTACACACACACTATATTGTCAAAAGTATTGGGAGGCCTGCCTTTACACGCACATGAACTTTAATGGCATCCCAATCTTAGTCCGTAGGGTTCAATATTGAGTTGGCCCACCCTTTGCAGCTATAACAACTTCAACTCTTCTGGGAAGGATGTCCACAAGGTTTAGGAGCGTGTCTATGGAAATATGCATTTGTGAGGTCAGGCACTGATGTGGACGAGAAGGCCTGGCTCGCAGTCTCCACTCTAATGCCCCGTACACACGGTCGGACTTTGTTCGGACATTCCGACAACAAAATCCTAGGATTTTTCCGACGGACGTTGGCTCAAACTTGTCTTGAATACACACGGTCACACAAAGTTCATTCTGAACGCGGTGACGTAAAACACGTACGTCGGGACTATAAACGGGGCAGTAGCCAATAGCTTTCATCTCTTTATTTATTCTGAGCATGCGTGGCACTTTGTCCGTCGGATTTGTGTACACACGATCGGAATTTCCGACAACAGATTTTGTTGTCGGAAAATTTTATAGCCTGCTCTCAAACTTTGTGTATCGGAAAATCCGATGGAAAATGTGTGATGGAGCCTACACACGGTCGGAATTTCCAACAACAAGGTCCTATCACACATTTTCCGTCGGAAAATCCGACCGTGTGTACGGGGCATAATTCATTCCAAAGGTGTTCTATCGGGTTGAGGTCAGGACTCTTTGCAGGCCAGTAATGTTCCTCCACACCAAACTCGCTCATCTATGTCTTTATGAACCTTGCTTTGTGCACTGGTGTGCAGTCATGTTGGAACATGAAGGGGCCATCCCCAAACTGTTCTCACAAAGTTGGGAGCATGAAATTGTCCAAAATGTCTTGGTATGCTGACGCCTTAAGTGTTCCCTTCGCTGGAACTAAGGGGCCAAGCCCAACCCCTGAAAAACAACCCCACACCATAATCCCCCCTCCACCAAATGATTTGGATCAGTGCACAAAGTAAGATCCAAAAAAGACATGGATGAGTGAGTTTGGGGTGGAGGAGCTTGGCTGGCCTGCACAGAGTCCTGACCTCAACCTGATAGAACACCTTTGGGATGAATTAGAGCAGAGACAGCAAGCCAGGGCTTCTCGTCCAACATCAGTGCCTGACCTCACAAAAGGCAGGTGTCCCAATACTTTTGGTAATATAGTGTATATAAATATATAGATAGATAGGATATTGATTTCTGTACACCCGGTTCTAAGATTTACACAGCTCTGCCACACAGCTCAGCCTTTCAGGACAGGAGACCTGATTTTCTCTGCTGCAGTAATTGACATACAGGTCTTGTTCCTCCCCAGCCTGTGACTGGACAGTGAAGGGAGAAGCAGCTCTCTAATGAGCTCATCTCTGTGTTACTCTGTTCTCTCCTCCAATCAGCACAATCCTTGCACTGTAGCACAACCGTTAAACTCCTTGTGTTGCTTCTTCCTCTCTGTGTCTGAGCTCTGCTGTACAGCAAGTGGCTAGTATCAAGTCAAATTCAGGCATTTGCACTGCATTATACAAAAATAAATTTAATGTTGTAACAATAAATACACAGCTGCTTTATTTTGTGTCTTTTATATCCACCTGGAATCTAAACCTGTCACAAACCTGGCCATTTCTAAGGGGACATGCAATGAAAAGTGAAGAAGCAAAGGTTACAAGTGAAGACATAAATGTATAACAATACCTAAAACACCACCACCTTTATTTTCTTAAATAAGAATTTTCTTCAATAAGTGTTTATTCATTGGTTTGCGCAAAAGTTATAGCGTCTACAAAATAGGGGATAGTTTTATGGAATTTTTATTAATTCTTTTTTACTAGTAATGGTGGTGATCAGTGATTTTTATCATGACTGTGACATTATGGCGGACAGAACTGACACTTTTGGCGCTATTTTGGAACCATTTACATTTATACAGCGATCAGTGTGATTAAAAATGCATTGATTACTGTGTAAATGTGACTGGCAGTGAAGGGCTTAACCACTAGGTGGCGCTGTAGGGGTGTGTCCTAGGGAGTGATTCTAACTGTGGGGGGGAGGGGCTATGTGTGACATGACACTGATCACTGCTTCCGATTACAGGGAGCGGTGATCAGTGACAGTGTCACTAGGCAGAACGGGGAGATGCTTGTTTACATTAGCAGTTTCCCATTCTTCCTCACCATGAGATGATCGCGGGTATCCCCGCGGACATCGAGTCCACGAGTCTGCCTCTTAAAGGCAATGTACAGGTATGTTAATCTGCCTGTACGTGCCCTTCTGTTGCAGTATATTTGCGTGAGGCAGTCGGGAAGCGGTTAAAGAGGACGTCCAGCCTGGGTGGAAATTTAGCCCTCATGCACACAGGCTGTTAAAATAACGTTATGAAAACGCCAGTATCTTTGCAGTGATTTTTTCAGCTTTTTTCAGCGTTTTTGAAATAGCGGTTGTTAGCGTTTTTGAGCGTTTTTGAGCGTTTTTCCGCGTTAGCGTTTTTTAGCGTTTTTTTTTTTCAAATTTTTTTTTTTTTTTTCAATGGATCAAAAACGCTAAAAAATGTTGGTGAATGACGTTTTTGAGCGTTAGAGTGTTTTTACAGCTGAAAAACGTCTCTCAGAACCCACTGGTCCTGGGTTTTTTTTTACAGCTTAAAAACGCCTATGCCACTTGCAGCTCAAAAACGCCTAGGTGGGCATGAAGCCATAGACTAACATAGACAGGCCTTTTTAAGCTGCAAAAAAAGCTCCAAAAAGCAGCTGTAAAAACGTCCGTGTGCATGAGGACTTAAAGTCAGGAGCTACAAATACTGCAGCTGCTGACTGTTAATATTAAGGCATTTACCCGTCCAGGGAGCCCGCAATCTCGGCACCCCAGCCGAAATTCTGGTCGACTCCCGGGTGCTGCCGCCGCTATTCCTGGTAAGGGGACCCGGCAGTGAAGCAACACCTCCCTTTCTTCATGTGTTCAATACTTTTTCCCTGTGCCATTCCATTTTATTACACATAACTTAATTTTTGGACTTGTTTCGGTTTCTTTGTATGTATGGGTTGTTACAGACATGTAGTGAAAATTTCAATAGCACCTTTTTTTTTTTTTTTTTTTTTTTTCAACAGAAAAGTTTTTATTTGTCTCCAGACAGAGAAATTTAAGCATACAATAAAAAAGCATACTGTGGTAATACATGGTAAACAAAGGTATATCGCATATTTTCAGAAGTGAAAAGAGGAAACATTACATGTAGAATTATAAATGTATCATATCACTGATATGGTTACATCACTTGAATAAATTGTTCTTTCTTAGGCTACTTTCACACTGGGGCGGTGGGGGCGTCGGCGGTAAAACAGCACTATTTTTAGCGCTGCTTTACCGTCGTTTTTGCGGCGGTATTCGGCCGATAGCGGTGCGGTTTTAACCCCCGCTGGCGGCCGAAAAAGGGTTAAAACCGCTCGCATAGCGTGGCTATAGCCGCGGTATTGCCACGGTATAGCCGCGCTGCCCCATTGATTTCAATGGGCAGAAGCGGTTTAGGAGCGGTGAATACACCGCTCCTTCACCGCTCCAAAGATGCGGTTTGCAGGAGTTTTTTTTTTCTCCTGCCCGAGCACCGCTTCAGTGTGAAAGCCCTCGGCCCATGCATAAAGGTGCCTAGCTCAGTATTACATTTAGGGCATCTATCTGATTGTGTCGGATATATTCTGGAAAGTTTCTGCGGTGTGTAATATGCCCTATATAGAAATTTAAGCTGGATGTATCTATCCTTTGCTGAGATCATTAGTGAAATGTACTGCTGGATCATATTGGGGGGGGGGGGAGCAGGAGAATAGGCAAGGACCTAATGAGGGGGGTATAGTGGGAAGAAGAGGGGGGGGCCACCAAAAACACCATCATGTTGCCTCTGATATCATTGCTTGGTCTATTCTCCCCATATTTTTGCAAACTTCTTGGGACACTTACGAATCATATAAGTTAGCTTATATAACGGGAGTGTGGAGTTCACCAGGGCCCTCCACTGGGAAACCGTGGGAGGGTCAGGTTGTTTCCACTTAAGCAGGATGGACTTCCTAGCATAGAAGGAGGCATAAAATACAAATAGTCTCTTGTGTATACTGGATGTGATATTGTCACAAATTCCTAAAAGAAGAATGATCGGATTCATCCCTATCTGCAAATGGCTCACTGTGTTAATAGTATCCACCACCTGTGACCAGAAATGTTGTATGACAGGGCAGGACCAGACAACATGCATAAAGGTGCCTAGCTCAGTATTACATTTAGGGCATCTATCCGATTGTGTTGGATATATTCTGGAAAGTTTCTGCGGTGTGTAATATGCCCTATATAGAAATTTAAGCTGGATGTATCTATCCTTTGCTGAGATCATTAATGAAATGTACTGCTGGATCCCTTCTTCCCAGTCGTCATCAGCAAGGTCAGGCACATCCCCCTTCCATTTGGCATACAGTCTACCCCCTCCATCAGTGCCGCAAAATAAAGGGAGGAGAGAGTACGGTCAACGTTTTTTTGAGATCAGGAGTTTCTCTACCCCATGCGATTTCACTATGACCCCTTCTGGAAATTGTGCCTGCATTGCATGTTGTAGTTGTAAATATCTTAAGAACATCTTGGAGGGGAGCTGGAAAGTATCTCTGAGTGTGTCATAAGAAACTATCCTACCCTCCGACATGGCCTGCTGCACCACCTTGATTTCATAACTAGCCCACAGTGCCAGATCAGGAACCGTCAGTAAGTGATGTATCAGTGCCAACAAGTATCTCATTATCTTCTGGGCAGAGACTCCAGCCATTGTGATGCGTCTTCAGGTGATGTAAAGAAACGAACAGCTTCCCCATCCTGTACTTGGAGCCTCGCCAGAAATAGCATGCTGTATTTGATTTTTTTGTTGCGCAGGTTAAGCTTCACATGGTCAAAGGATCGGCGCAATTTCTGAGTGTCTATTGAAAAATCAGGAAATATCATCAATTTGGCTCCTTCATAACGCAGTTGCTCAACTTGTCTAGCTTCACGCAGGACCAGGTCACGATCTTTAAAATTGAGCAGTTGCGTGGAGGAGCTCCCAGGGGCCCCTGGGTAGCAGGCATTCTGTGTGCCCTCTCCACCACAAAGAAATTAGAGATTTGGTAGAAGGGTTCCCAGCAGGTGTTCTGTGAACGCTGTGGGATCTTTGCCCTCCGTCCCTTCAGGCAGCCCCACTATGCGGAGATTATTCCGTCTATTACGGTTCTCAGCCTCCTCCGCACGTGTCTCCAGGGTTTTGATCTTGGTTTGCAGTGTGCAGAATGAGACTGTGTGTTCCTGTCCTCTGTATCCCCCACCCTGCGTTCAGCCTCAGTAAGGCGGGATCGAACGCTGTCCATATCTCTGCGGATCAAACTTATATCCAGCTGCATGTGTTCAATCTTACCCGTCAGAGTCGATTGGCAGTTATTGATTGCGTGCATAAGTGCCTCAAAGTTGGACTGTTCCCTCTCTGCTGGGTCCGGGACATTGCTCTCTGCCTGAGACGCCATATTGAGAGCTCTGGCGGGACGGACGATCCGTGCAGTGGAGTTTAAAGTTGTTTTCTGGGGCTTGCAGGCAGACAGGGTGCCTTTCCCTTTGGTCATACCGGTCACCGCCGCTTCCCCTCTCGTTTTCGGCCGGTTCTAAGTTTCAGACTGCAGGGTAGCAGGATTAGAAGGTGGAGGCCGAGCGGAGCTCTCTCAGTGCACGTCTGCTCCGGTGGCCATCTTGGACACGCCCCCGTCAATAGCACCTTTAGAAATATAATTAGATTGTAAGCTCTAATGAGCAGGACCCTCTGATTCCTACTATATTAAAGTGTATTGTATTTGTACTGTCTACCCCCAAGTTGTAAAGCTCTACATAAACTGTTGGCGGTATATAAATCCTGTATAATAATAATAATAATCATATTTACTTAGAAAAATGGTGACATGTTCATAACTTATTTTACCCACTGTATATATTTCAGCTATATGTTACCTTACACGCTTTTTTGGTATCCCACGAGTCCAGATGGCTTGTTACTTTCATCTACTCCCTTAAAGCGGAGTTCCACCGAAAAAATTTAAAAATAAAAGTCAGCAGCTACAAATACTGCAGCTGCTGACTTTTAAAATAAGGACACTTACCTGTCCAGGGCGTCCGCGATGTCTTCACCCGAAGCCGACCCGTCTCTCGGCTCCCGGGTGGAGGCGCCGGCATCTTCATTAAGGGAATCAGGAAGGGAAGCCTTGCAGTTTCACAGCCTGGTTCTGTACTGCGCATGCTCGAGTCGCGCTGCACATCCTGACTGGTCCCTGCTGTCTTCTGGGACCTGTGCGTCTCCCAGAAGACAGCAGGGGGGGAGGAGGGGCCGGACATGGTGTAGATCGCTGCAGATTCTGCGGCGATCTATTGCCAGAAGTGGGAGCAAATACCTGGATTAGACAGATATCTGCTCCCCCCTCCCTCCTGAAAGGTGCCAAATGTGACACCGGAGGGGGGGAGGAACCAGATAAGGGGAAGTTCCATTTGTGGGTGGAACTCCGCCCAAAATTATTTACGTGATTGGATATCCTCACCACCATACATATAAAGATTTCATATGTAAATATATATATAACGTAATCTTGGCCGTCTCAGTCTGGGCGCCTTCCGGTTGGGGGGGTTGCTCGCCCTTGGTGCTCCTATGCCCGTCCAGGGTGATTTTGGGCCTTCTTTGGCTAGCTGTCATCATTGGTAATCTGCTGTTCTCTTCTCTGGGTCCTGAGGAAGCCATATGGTTGGCGAAACATTGACCCCACAGACAACTGCGCATCATGTGCTCCAGCCATTGTGATTACATGGTTAGGTTTACTAATCGTTGTATTATGTACTATCTTTAGACAATTTGAATATACCCTCCAGAGAATTGGAGGTAGAATTTAGTTTTCTAATGTATTTTTTAAGTGTTGTACAATAAAGAATATGTTTTTATATATATTTGTGTCTCCTCCATGTCGCCACTATAGTCTGCATTTGTAGGCTATTGGAGCTTAGTCTGCAGTTTTTCAAGAATTTTTTTGTCTTTTTTACAAAAATACAAAGCACAATTACATGTACCACCACCATAAAAACAATTTTTTTATTAAAAATAAATACCTTTTATTACAAATTACAGTTCTCAATGTGGAAATTATTTTGGATTAATGCTGGCATATTCTACTACAGCATCTGCTCCTTCAAAAGACTCTCCCAAAATAAAAAAAGCAAACAAAACAAGCTGAAACAAGCTATATCTGCCTAAATATAGCAAATCATTTTAGCACACTATTGTATGACCAGGTAACTGTCAGCCAAACTATCAAAACACTGAAAACAGAAAAAAATGGCCAGGTAATGGAGGGGCTTCATGAATAGCATTGGCTATTCACTGACTTACTCTTCTTTGCCTAGAGTTGCCCTTAAAAGTTTTATTTTTTTAGAAAACAAAGCTCATTAGTTCTTATCAAACCTCCGCAAGCTGTACTGTATGCTAATTTGAGAAGTACTTAAAACAAATGTGAAATGCTCTCCTAAGCACATAAAAATTTTGCAAATGTGATAATTAAATCTCACAAATGTATGTAGTCTTTTTGGCAATGGTTTTCCTAGAGCTGCTTCTCGTACGTTACAATCTGCTTGGCTGTGTCTTCATTCCCGGAATTTATGTCAAGCGATTTGTAGCGCAGAGTAAAGTGGGCACTGGTGTTTATCTGCAGCGTGTCACCGTGTTCTTTCAGAGCCCAATTATTTTCATTGTGTCCTGTCATTTAGCAGCAACTTGAAAAAGCTCATAGAATTATTATTATTATTATTATTAATAGGGCAGAAATGTCATTGCATAGCAGGTACAAGATAACCACGCTGTTCAAATATCAATGCCAACGCTGTTATGGAAACACAGTTAAAAAGGAATGCTCACAGGAAAACACCATGTACTGTACAGCTGTAAGTATGATCTTTCACAAAAATGTATACTTTTGTGGGAGGGGAAAAATACACCTTCTCCAGGTTCAAATTATTTGTCAGTGAAGGTGGGCCTTAGAATGGGTCATGGTGTGCTCATGTACGCTTTGCATATGGTATTCTGTAAAAAAGAATTTTTAAGTGGAGTGATATGTAGAGGTAGAGATGGAGGTTCTCAGATGCCAAGGTGGCCAAATATACACTAAGATTCCCCACAGCCAATTACAGCTCCCTTCCAACCCTTCCAAAAAAAAGGGCAGAGGGCTAGGGACAGTGGCCAAATACCAGGAAGACTTTTCTTTATTTTTCAATTTCTGTGTTCCACATGACAGTACAAGACTAAAGCCTCGTACACACGATCAGATTTTCCACAGACAAAACCTCAGACTTTTGTCCAAAGGCGTGTGCCTGGATTTTGTCTTGCATACAAATGGCAAGGAATTGTCGGCCAACAAACACGAACGTAGTGACGTACTACGTGTTTTTTCATCTCTTTAGTGCCACCCTTTGGGCTCCTTCTGCTAACAGAAGTTTGGTGAGTGTTGATTCGCGCTTTTCATTTCGCGCTTTTCATTTGGTTTCTGAACAGCCGTTCGTCAACCAGACATGTTGCGGAATCGGAGGAGATAACGTGTTATTTATTATTGGCCTTGGAGTTGCTTTGACCCAAGTCCAGGAACAGGAACAGGAGGAGGAGGAGTTCTTGGACCAAAAATTGGTTGCTTTATTAATCGTGACCTTTTATGTCATATGCCTTTGCTGCGGGAGCTCCAGGAGAATAATCCAGATGTTTTTTACAATTATCTCCGGATGACGGACCCCTGCTTTCACCAACTCTTGGCATTGTTGACCACCTATATTAAGAAGCAGAACACATGCATGAGGCTTATTTTTTGGTTGAATAATGATTTGATTTATTATATTTTCTATATTTTTGTATGCATAGAATGTACTTTTTGGTTAAGTTGTATTGGCAGATAGCATGTCTAATTTTATAGGTTTTCTTTTTTTATGCACAATAAAACAATTGTGTAGAATAATACTTGGCTATGTGTTTTACTTCAAATGACAGTTTGGGAGTAGGCAGTTACATTTAAAAAAATACAATGTAAAATTGACAAGGGACACCAACATAGTTGTATCTTTGATCTTAAAACTATGAGATAATGGTGTTGTGGTAACTTGCCGAAAAAAAAAAAAAAAAAGAGAGAGCATAATAATATTATTCTTGATATCACTAGAAAAAAAAATGCCTTTAAAAATTTGTTTGCAATAACTCCATCAGTATCACCAGCAAAGCAGCTTCATTATTATCCCATTAAAGAAGAAGAGAATTGTGCGCTGCATTTCGAGATTTCATCATTTGCCACTTCACAAATGTTAATTCTCCATTACGAACGCTAGTTTACAAGACCGACCTCTTCTTGCTCGTCCTTGCTTCCGAGCATGTGTGTTTGTACTTTGGACTTTTGTCCAGTGGCCGTGTGTACAAACGCTCGGAAAATCCAACAACAGACATTTGTCCGCGGAAGATTTTAAAACCTGCCATCCAACATTTGTCCGCGGAAAATCCGACAACAATTGTCCGATGGAGCGTACAAACGGTCGGATTTTCTGCCAACAGCCTGTCACACATTTCCCGTCAGAAAATCCGATCTTGTGTAGGAGGTTTTAGAGACATATGTATAGAGCAGAGAATCTGACATTCAGCAAACATTCTCTGCAGGTGAATCTCCAGGTCCGTGTGTTTTAAATGACAATGATGGATTTATCACAATAGAACATTTGAGGAAAGTCACTGCATTTTAAAAAGACCTTGACTTGCAAAGATAGACTTTCTACCCTACGCACAAACATCCAACTTGGACGACCGACTTTTAATTAGTATATACTGATGCGACCTAACACAACCTGATTGTAGGCAAGCCTCCATCCCTAATATGTACTAAACAACAGAAAGGAGAAAGGAATGGGACTTTGTGTGAGGCATGTCACTGAAAGGATACCTTATACAAATCATTCATAAAATTATTTATTAATAACAAAATCACATTATAGAGAGTGTCAATCTGTAATACAGGACACAATGTACTATGATACACTTTTATGAATATATAGAATAAAATACAACATAATTAGCATTACAGTTACATAAAAAAACACTCATCCATTCATGAAAATTCAATAAACATTATCGATAGCTCATGGTGAGTCAAACTTGTCTAGGCATCAGTTCGATGTAACTTGACGCACGTTTCATGACTCATGCCAATCATCAGGAGTAAAATGCTCTGAAATTAAATCAGTAATATCTATAAATATAGGAGATCCTTTAAGCAGAGAACAATCTCTCAAAATAAAGGTGTGTAACTTACAATACGGCCCAATGGTGGCGCCCAACCTATGTCCAAGGGAAGACAAGGGACAGGGATGATGATCTCCCCCGGGGCTGAGGTGAGGAGTCCCATCCAGGCCAGAGACAGCAGCCAGGTGAAGACCAGGCGACCATATCACGACCATGTGAATCTGATGTATGCTTAACAGTCCACACTGCTCTGCAAGGGTATGAAGATGAAACCTTGTGAAATAAATGTATTAATTAGTAGGATAAGCCTATACCTGTGAGTGAGTGAGGGGAGTGGATGGTGATATGAAGTATATTAGCTAAAAAACTACAGCTGGGGAAATTATGTGTGCATATACCCGCAAAAGATGAAACCAAATGCAAAACCACCATGTAATGGGGGACTGTGTGATGTAAAACTAAAATGAACCCAAAGAAATTGTTGTGGTGAGTGTGAATCAGACTCAATTACCTTGTATGTGGTTCTGTGGCCATAGGTATGTCTAGAATCCTGCTTGTGTGAATAGTCCATCTGAAATGGTCAGGTGTCCAGCCTGAGCAGCTTATATCCCCGGTAAAGGGCAGGTCCCCACCAACACCATGTGCCCCAATTAGATGGAATAAGGGAATCTGCCCAATGCTCATGCATGTTGATGCACTGAGCAGGGCATCCAATCATGATGCCGATCAAGAAGTGAAGACTGGTGATCCAACACTGCAATCTGCCACCAACCCCTCATCTGGATTAATTATATGTAATGTCACATTACCTAGTATGACTCATCATTGATAATCGTTGGTGGTATAATGTTTAGTAATCACAACTACCGCTTACAGCAGCTGGGTGGTATTCATTGATCATAAAGCTCCCACACTCAAAACTGCTTTTCAGATGGGTGATCTAACTTAGGTTGCCAACCTTTCTCAGAAAAAAATTCCAACCAAATTATCATATTTTATTACTAAGTGTAACTTTGTCATGGTCACATTTCTACCACTAAGACTGGTAAAGTATCAGCCAGGTGGCAACCCTACCTGCTGCACTGTGTGCAATACTAGAAAAACGGATCTTGCTTGTCTGTAGTCTGAGATAAAAAGTTGACTGTAATTCACATGACAAAGAACATAATTTTCAGCTTCCAGCACTTTGCACAGTCAACAAGTGGTCTGTCTAATGAGTAAATATGAGTGGGAAAGCTTATGGTTAGGAAGTCCCATTTGCCAGAGGACTGGCCTGTAGCTGTGACATTCCACTGAATCTCCATAGATGCTTTTCATTGTTTGGTTATGTTGGAGCCACTTTTGGGACCCTGATAGCAACATGTGATTATTTTGTGAATTTAGCAGTGGGGAAATTTAAAAAATCTGGTTGGTATGCAAACCTGTAATCGATCCACAGTAGATTGTGTGTATGTGTTGTGGATGGAGGGAAGGGGGTACATTTATGTGCCTCATGCAACAAAATACAACAAGGAGTGGCCCAATATATTTTGGGAGACTGTCTGAAATCTCAAGCTTTCAGTTCTGAGTTTGTAGAGCATTTGTGACTTGGAGACCCATATTTATCATCTGTATGATAGATCAAGGAGCTTGTCGCTAAGTAGGGTTGAGATTCAGGTTCACCTCTACCATGGGTTTACAAGGTTCTCAGACCCAAGGATCTAATGTGGGAATTTGCCAGTCCAAATTCTTTGTAACAATAATGCAATCCCTGGCCTTTGAACTTAGGTCTTAGTAGGACGAATAAGCCCCCCACTATAAAAGAGTTAGAGCACAGCGGCCATATTTACAATGTACTTTAGCTGTGATATGGAAAGCATAAGAAGTGCTGCTGATAAAGTGCATAGGGAGAGATTGGTGTAGTGCTTGTACGCACTGGCTGGACTGTTAAAGTAGATGTAAACCCTTAGACCCCTTTCACACTAAGGCAGTTTTCAGGCAGTTTTCAGGCATTTTAGCGCTAAAAATAGCGCATGTAAAGCGCCTGAAAACTGCCTCTCAAGCCACCCCAGTGTGAAAGCCTGAGTGCTTTCACACCGGGGTGGTGCGCTTGCAGGACGGGAAAAAAGTCCTGCAAGCAGCATCTTTGGGGCAGTGTGGGAGCACTGCATACACCGCCCCTGCCCATTGTAATGAATGGGCACCTCTTTGGAAGTGCCTGAAAAGCGCCTCATCACGGGCGCTTTAAACCCCTTTTTAACCCCTTCTTGGGGGTTAAAAGCGCCCCGCTACCACCCGAAATAACAACAGTAAAGCTTTACCGCTAATGCTGGCACCGCCCCAGTGTGAAAGTAGCCTCAGTGGTGAAGTTAAATGGTGTGTATCTTTGAGAATTATGATATATCTTAACGCTGAAGTGAACCGTGATTATACTGTATAATACCTTCCATGGTCATCACCCCCCCCAATATTTCATATTTTAATCAAATTTTGATTTCAAGAAATACATCTTTTGAGGCTCAATGATAATACCACCTGGTCTTTCTGCTGAATTTTGATCTACAAAATTTGTAGAAACCATCTATCCCTAAAGGAAGCTGTGCGGTTGTCTCTCCTTGCTCCCTCTCTCTCCCTCCCTCCCTGCCTGTCAGCTGTGTCAGTGCTGATCTGCTCCCCGACCCCCCCACCCCTGCATAAATAACTGTGTTTTGTTACTATAATCCCTTGTGTTAGATTATATTATTGGCCCCAATGTATGTTCTTTATAAAAAAAAATATGTAGCTGTATACTTTATTTTAGAGCGCTGCTCGGCACTCACGTGATTGCCTGCCGCTCTTCTCTCCTCCTCTCGGCTGACATCAGTGGGGGATTCTCAGCCCCTCCCGCTGTAGTTGTCGGATCAGGAAAGACAGCGGTGGGCGGTCGTGCCGAGAGGCGCTCTGAAATAGGATATAAAGATGCACATTTTTTATAAATAACATACAATGTGGCACATAATGTAATCTAACACAAGATTATAGAAAAAAAACCATGCATATACTGTGTGTGAGAAATATCCTATTAAAAAGACAACTTTGTGGGGGGAAAAAAATCACATTTGATTTATTCTCCTCATTTTCCCCAAAAAATTTACAAGAAATTAAACCTTCAAAAGACTCACAATGCCTCTTAACAAATACCTTGGGGTGTCTGCTTTCCAAAATGGGGTCACTTTTGGGTGTGTTTGTACTCTCCTGGCATTTTAGGGGCTCAAGAAATGCGATATGCAGGACATCAGGGTTCATAAATTTCAAATATATACAGTACATTATAGTTTGTAAGCTGGCAGTGGAATTGTAAGCTTCTAAGCCCCTTTGGTAATTAGCAACAACCCTTGTGAACCCCATACCAGTTTCCAATTTTAAAAAACTGGTGTAAGTGGCGCAGAGAAACCTAAAATAGTTCTATCTGCATAGATAATCAGCTGCATGCCGTAAACACCAGATTCCTGAGCCCTAAGAATGATGCAGGAGCCTTTGGTAATTCCCCTATAACTTTCACACAGATTAAGGGCCAGTTCACACCACATGCAGATCGGATCAAAAACGCATTAAAAACGTGCATGCAGAAAAGCATCCGGAACGCATCTGGACTGCGTTTCAATGGTGTGACCTGGCCCTAAATAATATACGCTTTTTGTTTTACCAAAGGGATGTAGCAGAATGCATTTTTGCCTACATTTATGAAGAAAGACTATTTACAGGTATTGAAGGTACATAAAGTAAGGGAAATTGTTTTCTTTTTTCAAAACCTACATTTTTTTCCTTTTGAATAGTAAAAAAACCAAAAAAAAAAAAAAAACAGTGGTTATTAAATACCATCACTTTAAAGTGGAGCTCCACCTTAATGGGTAAGCTCCACTTGTTTGCATCCCCCCCCTCCACTGCCACATTTGGCACTTTTTGGGGAGGGGGGAGTGGGTACTTGGTTTTGACGGGTACCCGCTCCCACTTCCTGGTAAGATGCGTCATGTCTGGCCCCTCCTCCTTCCCCCCGCTGCCTTCTGGGACCTGTGTGTATCCCATAAGATGGCGGGACTATTCAGAAAGCGCAGTGCAACTCGCGAATGCACAGCAGGAAACCGGCTGTGAAGCCTGAAGGCTTCACTCCCAGTTTCCCTTACTTGCAATGCCGGCACCTGCACCCGAAGCCGATGGACGAATCGGCTTGGGGTGCCGACATTGCGGGATCCCTGCACAGGTAAATTTCCTTATCAGTGGCGGCTGGTCAATAAGGGGAGCGGGGATGCTGCCACCCCCCCACCAAAAGTTTGCCAAAGAAGAAAGCTACTTTAACATGTTAAAACCTGTTGGTCATATATATTGTCATTTAATAAAAAAAAAAAAAAAACAACAATTTTGTTTATATGTGTACGTGGGGTTGCGGACTAATGGGTGTCTATTAGGTCCGTACACTTTTGAAAAGCATGTGATTTGAGGCTGAGCTCTAATTGGCTTGTTTTAGATTGTCCTGCTCTGCACCCCGAACCCTCCCACTTTTGATTTTAGCGAATCAATATTGATTTTATATTTTTGGTCTCATGTGATTGGACTGTTCTCAACAGGGCGGGGCTTTGAGCATCATCGCATCAATTCCGGTTTCTGGCTTCTCGTCCCGTGAAACGCAAGGTGCACCGGGCACGCTGTGTATTGTATGCAAATATTTCCAATACATCCATGTAAGTGAGTTTTTGGCTTTTACAAAATACATTTTTTACAAACACTATCAGATTCACACTAGCAGTAATGATACATAATCACCTGATAAATGGCTATTTACAGTCCTGCATTACTAACAGTTTAATTTTTCAATTTCTTTGCACCCCCCTAAAAATGTTTAGCACCAGCCGTCACTGGTCCTTATATTAAAGTTAGCAGCTACATTATTTGTAGCTGCTGACTTTAATTTTTTTTTCCCCCAGACTGGAACTCCGCTTTAATCACTTCATGCAAAATCACGTACCTGTACGTAATATTGTTGAAGTGGTTGTGCATCCAGAGGCATCACCCCGGACCCCGGTACTGTTTTTTTAGAGCCCACGGTGGGCTTTCAAGTGATAACAACTGACGTGGCTAAGCAGCTGCTCGCCCAAAATCACAAGCAGCGGGAGGGGCCGCCCCCGCCGCTCCCCCCGGGTCTCCCATCCCACTGGAGACCCAAGCAACCAGCTGGCACGTCCGCCGGTTGGCAGGAGTCCTGAACAAAGCCGGAATCAGCTTTGATCGGGTCTTCAATGTAAAAACCCGTCACATCGTCACTTCTGGTTTACTCTGCATACAAGGGCGCCAATTTGAAAAAATATAATGTATTTAAAGACGCAGATTTTGTGACATTTTGAATACTTTGAAGTGCAGAGGAGGGGTATGGGGTCTTTTAGACCCCCGATCCCTCCATAAAGAGTACCTGTCACTGTCTATTACTGTCACAAAGGATGTTTACATTTCTTGTGACAGCAATAAAAGTGATCAGAATTATATATATATATATTTTTTTTTAGGGCTGCGGAAATGAACGATTAATTCCTCGATTAATCGTTAATTATTTTGATCAATCAAAATGCCCTGGGGCCGCTTTGGGCCAAGCTGTGGCTGCAGCGCAGCGCTCCGCTGCCTCCTCCTCCACTATATGTCATACACAGTCTGCGGGCATCTCCTGCTGTGTGTCTCCGAGCTCCGAGTGTGAAAACTTTGGCCGCGCTGTGAGAAAAGTCCGGCCCTCCTCCTAGATCAACTCGTGTGATAGACGCAGTGTTCTGTCTATCACACAAGCTGATCTAGGAGGAGGGCGGGACTTTTCTCACAGCGTGGCCAAAGCTTTCACACTCAGCTCCGAGACACACAGCGGGAGATGTCCGCAGATTGTGTAATCCAGGCACAGGCACTGACTACAGTGAGGCTGCGAATATGGGCACGGTGAGACTGCATTATGGGCATGGTGAGACTGCATTATGGGCATGGTGAGACAGCATTATGGGCATAGTGAGGCTGCCATTATAGGCATGGCAAGGCTGCGATTATGGGCACGGTGAGACAGCATTATGGGCACGGTGAGGCTGCGATTATCGGCACGGTGAGACTGCATTATGGGAACGATGAGGCTGCGATTATGGGCACAGTAAGTCTGAGATTATGGGCACGGTGAGACTGCATTATAGGCACGGTGAGGCTGCGATTATGGGCACGGTAAGGCTGAGATTATGGGCGCGGTGAGGCTGAGTTTATGACGTGTGACGTCCTAGCCATGCCCCGGTATGTCCGGCTTCGGCCGTTGCCATAACAACGGTGCTAAATCAGCTAAAAGTGGTTGGATCTGTATGTGCGTTTATAATTAATCGAAAATAGTTGATTAATCAATTTTAAAAAAAAATCGATTAATCGAACACGAAAATTTTAATCAGTAACAGCCATCATTTTTTAAAGGAACAGTGTAAAAATAATAATAATTTTTTTTTTTTTTTAAAGCATCCCTGCATGCTCGCGCACCAAAGAAAGCGCATACGTTAGTCGCTCCCGCAAATGTAAACAGTGTTCAAATAACACATGTGAGGTATTGCCACGATCGTTAGAGTGAGAGCAATAATTCTAGGAAAGACCTCCTCTGTAACTTTAAACTGGTAACAGTTAAACATTTTTAAAGTGGAGAATTTGTAAGTACTGTAGTTTGTCGGCATTCCACGAGTCCGTGCAATTTTAAAGCGTAACATGTTAGATATCAATTTACTCGGCATAACATCATCTTTCACAATATACAACAAAATTGGGTTAACTGTGCTGTTTATTTTTTTTTTAATTCAGTAAAGTGTATTTTTTTCCAAAAAAGATTGTGTTTGAAAGACCGCTGCACAAATACCGTGTGACATACAATATTGCAACAGCCGCTATGTTATTCTCCAGGGTCTTTGCTAAAAAATGATATATAATGTTTGGGGGTTTTTCTAGCAACAAATATTGATTTTAACTTGTAAAGGCAAAGTGTCAGAAACAGGCTGTTAAGCAGAATTGGCACCTGTTTTTGTAGATTACATTCCTAGCTCCTTTATTTATAACACTGCACAGGCTTTAGAGATGTCGTATTTCCTTACAGTGTATGAGCAGGTTACATGACCTGTGCGATATGGTAACTCCATATATGGTATGAGCAGGTCACATGACCTGAGACAGCGTTATGACATCACAGAAGGGGTTAACGGCTATAGGCTGTGCAGTCAGTGCCTCTGCTCAGATCATCTGAGTGCTTCGGTAAGTAGGATGTTTCTTTCCTTTGCTCCCTTTTGATATATCCCAAATTTCTCTTTTAGGCTAATCTGATGTGAAACAAACTTCATCCTTAACCTGTATCAGTCTATGCAATTGTTAATAGAGTTTATTCGTTTTAAATATAAGGCAGATAAATAGCTATATTGATAGATTATGTATACATGGGACAAGCAATCTCCTTGGCTGTGCTATGTTTAAACCAAACTAAACTTTCAGTTGGAGTCTGTTGTTGTCTGACAGTTCTGCTTACAAAGATCAGTTTTTATTTATATAAAGCCTTATCCCAAACTGAAAACAAAACAAAACAAAACGCTGTAGCAGTTTAATGTTATGTGTTAGATGGAGGTCAGCTTTAAATTGTTTATCCATTATATAGGAGCCCTCTCAATCCATTAGTCCACCTAACACAATCTGTCCACTGAATGACAATCCTGCTATCCAAAGGCAGCTATACTGTACTGCTCCATAGATACAGTGGTTTTTAAACACAAAACCGCATGTATATGCCGTTTTCATGTATTTTTGATATGCTTCAATGTGAAAGGGGTCTGAGTGTTAGCTGGAGTTCAGATTTAAATTGTTTTATCGATTGCATAAAGGCAATCAATCAATCCATTAGTCCATCTAAGGCTCCATTCACACTAGCGCGTTTTTTGATGCACTTTGCATTTTGCAGAAATGCATGGGAATTTTTTAACATGGGTTCCTATGGAACATGTTCACATCAATGCCTTTTTGTACCTCTGCATTTTTGGAAAGGGTCAGGGACTTTTTTGCATGCAAAATGCAGCGTTTTGCATGTAATAGAATTCAATGGACCAGCATCAAAAACGCAAGTGCAGCGTTTTTACAGCGTTTTTGATGCGTTTTTGGCGTTTTAAAAAAAATTTTTTTTTTAGACTGTATACAGTCTAAAAAAAACTGTAAAAAAAAACAAAAAACTGCAAAACGCGGCAAAAACGCAGCAAAAACGCTGTAAAAACTCTGCTCAAAAACGTGGCAAGCATCACAAAAAATACTCCAAAAACGCTCAAAAGCAACATGCATAGGTGTGAATCGAGCCTAACACAACCTCTACATTGACTGACAATGCTGCTGCACGTATACATTATCCCACACCCACATAACTGTCCCTGAGCCACCCCCATCAAATCATTCTTTGCAGCTATTACCTTTTGTACCACCACCCCCTCCCTTTAGAATGTAGGCTCTATGAGCAGGGCCCTCCTGTAACTGTACTGTAATTGTGTTGCCCCCTTATACATTGTAAAGCGCTGCGTAAACTGTTGGCGCTATATAAATCTCGAATAATAATAATAGAGATCTGGCCAATCACCAGATAAAAATAAAGGAATAACGGCTTGACATAAAGAAAACTAATGCAGCCACCATATCCACTGATTGCTATGCTTCATTAAATTTATATCTTTGGGTTTAGTTACGCTTTAACCTCTATCAGTCTATATAATAGTTAATGGTGTTTTATTGATTTTAAATATAAATTAGACAGATAGATAGATAATGAATATACAGAGATAGATAGATAATGAATATACAGAGATAGATAGATAATGAATATACAGAGATAGATAGATAATGAATATACAGAGATAGATAGATAATGAATATACAGAGGCACACAATCTCCTTGCTTGCACTGTTTTTAAACCTAACTGATCTTTCACTTTAAATCAGACAAATACATTTCATGCTCGTCAAAACAAAAGCTAAATATAAATATATATATATATATATATATATATATATATATATATATATATATATATATATATATATATATATGTGTGTGTGTATATATATATATATATATATATATATATATATATATATATATATATATATATATATATATATATTTATATGTATTTGTATATAATGTATTTGGCTGATTGAGCCCAGGTTCACACCTATTCGAATTAGATGCTGCTTACACCGCATCTAATTCGCAGAACATTTTAAAATACATTCATATGAATGCATCTGGTTCACAAATGTGCGTTGCATTCGCAATGCGCATTGCACAAAAAAGTGTGCGTTTTCTGGGCATTGCGGTGCGAATTACGAGCCCCTTATCTTCTATGGGAACGCATCTGCTTCGCAGATGCATTGCGTTCTAAACATGGATTTTCTACTTCTCCTCACTACACCTCCCCCCCCCCCCCTCTCCTTGCTCACTGATCCTGAGCTAAAACACAGTGATTCCTTTGAACAGGAGATTTTTATCTCCTCAGTGAAACCTGAGCTTCAATTCGCACTGCACATGTGTGAAACTGGGCTTAAAGTGAAAGATCAACTATATATATATATATATATATATATATATATATATATATATATATATATATATATACATGTATATATATATATATATATATATATATATATATATATATATATATATATATATATATACATGTATATATATATATATATATATATATATATATATATATATATATATATATATATATATATATATATATATAGATAGTTTAGCCAATTTCATGCAGAACTACACCAAGCTGGTTCCGGTGTTCCGCCCAAAAAAATAAAAAATTAAAAGCAGGCAGCTACACATACTGCAGCTGCTGGCTTTTAACAATAGGACATTTACCTGTCCTGGAGTCCAGCGATGTCGGCACAGCAATCGGTGTTGCCGCCGCCACTGCGGGTATGGGTACCCGGCAGTGTAGCCTTACGGCTTCACACCGGGAACCCTACTGCGCATGCGCGAGGCCCTCTCTCCTACTGGCCCAGCGACCGGGAGAGAAGGAGGGAGCCCCGCTGTGACGTCACGGGCCATGGCCCAGACTCCCGGAAGTGGGAACAGGATACCTGTCAAAGACAGGTATCCTGTTCCCCCCTCCCCTCCCCCCGAAAGGTGCCAATTGGCACTGGAAGGGGAGAGAACACAAAACGAGCGGAAGCTCCACTTTTGGGTGGAACTCCACTTTTTGAATGAGGGGCAGCACACAGAGGAGTGAAAGCCTGGCAGAGGATCTAACCCTTACACATTCTGTTCAAAACCATATCAAACTGTAAATAGTGAAGGTTTTGGCTGGAGTTCCACTTTAAGTACATACCCAGACTTTTTTCAAACTTTGTAAGGCGCTAATATCACTGCTTTTTTTTTTTTTTGGTAATTTATTGGTGATGACATTTAAAAAAGTTTAAAGTGACCCTGTCACCACAGGAGTACACTGTGCATCCTCACTAAATGATCAGGCGCTATCATTTCTTTTCTGGCAGCCTTTTTGTTAAAATGCTGTCGCTTTGCTTCTCTCCGGCCGCAGCAGGTATTCAAACCTTCTAATGTGTTGAATATTGGTTACCCCCAATGCAGACAGTCACCTTGTGGTGACCAAGTCACTTTATAGTGTATGTCTAGGCAAAACCATTTTTTTCGTAGATTTAGACAGAGTAGGGAAGGATTAGCACCCCGTCCAGTTTTTATTGCTCTCTGTGGCGCCCCACTAGGTAGATGTCACCTTATACGTCTTCATGTCACAGGCAGAAGGAAAATCTATCATTTTAGATCAGGGATCCTCAAACTACGGCCCTCCAGCTGTTGCAGAACTACACATCCCATGAGGCATTGTAAAACTCTGACATTCATAGACATGGCTAGGCATGATGGGAATTATAGTTCTTGAAGAACTGGAGGGCCATAGTTTGAAGACCCTTGTTTTAGATCTTTCACCAGAACAAGAGGTGATGGGGAAATCTGCTGATGGTGGCAGATCTTCCCGTGACAAATCTGTACAAACGATATGATATTGATTGTGCCTGTGGATCAGCATTTGTTTAGTAACCTATAATTCCCCCTTTGGCATTAGTTATGTAGACCGGCTTTGTGTGATGTGTAGATAAAAAAAAAAAAAATAAATGTTCTAAACTTCTCTTTTTTTCTTTATAGGCGAGTTGATCTTTATTGCGAAGAGCAATAAGCGTTTTTAGTGCGATTATACAAATCGACATTTGAGCAGGTGAACAGATTGTGATACACAAGGTTCTGATTGCAGATCCGGTTCCAGAGTTTCTGGTCACTAATTTGAATTTCAGAGATTCAAATTCTAAGGCCCATTTCAACATCTTCAAAAGTAAGTATTTTTTTATTTCACTCCTATCAATGTATAAAATTGTAATATTGTAATACATTAGGCCCCGTTAACATCTAGCAAAGACGAAGCATCGTTGCATTTTTCAGGCTTATTTTTTTTTGCATGTTTGTTTTCCATGTTTTTGGAGAGACACCATTCACTTCAATAGGCCGCCCTCCGCTCCAAAAATACACCAAAGTAGCTCCTGTATCCTTTTTTGAAGCCGACTTCGGCACATTTTTGGACAACGCGATTTTGCGCCTTTTTCACGCGGTGTTATTACGAGTGAATAGCAACCAAATGCACATTGCACGCTTTGTCATGATTTTACTGCCCGCAATTCTGCTATGCTGAGATGTGAACAGGGCCTTAGCAGGATAGCTTTCCCCTTTTCCACTTCTCTACATATTTTATACCAGCTAGAGATATCGTAGATCAAGTGTATTTTCAGCTAAAACAACTCTTTTCAAGTTTTGGAAGGATCAGAACCCCTGTTGGGTTTCTATAATAGCCGCTAGCAATAATTGCATGTAAAATCCAACAGGGAGTTGGATTTTACGTGCAATTATTGCTAGCGGCTATTATAGCCGTTAGCATGGACGTGCGCAGGGGGCGTGCCCGGACACACCCTAATCACCCCGTGCAGCGCAGATTGCCACTGCTAATGTTTCACCAAAACCCCCCCAAAGGGGCGCCTAAAAAAAAATGGTAAAAAAATAATACAAAAATAAAATAATAAAAAAACTACTGACACCAACCGCTGCACTACTGACACATCCATGTTTTAATACATTTTAAAATGTTTTTTATATTTAATTATAAGAGTGTGTTTGTATATATTACACATACACACATACATACACACACACGCACAGGCACGCACGCGTGTTTAAGCTTTGGGGTGCACACCCTAATGCAATAGAGTGCACACACCTATGGCCACTAGGAGTAATCACTGTGTTCTCCTGGGTGGAATGGCTTCCTCCGTCTCCCCCGCGGGGGGAACACATTGGCTCCATGGTAGGGATTCCCAATCAAGCCAATTTCTTGGTAGCAGGAAAGAAAATGTCTCTGTTTATGGCCGGCCTTAGGCAGGAGGAGCAAGGAAATATACCCAACCAGATATAGACAGAGAATATAATAATGACATGAGTCTTAACTATTCCCTATTCTATCCAAAACTTAAAAATAAAGTTTTGGTTTTACATACACCTTACAGAGGACCTTACACTAAAAAAAAACACTTATTTACATTGGGTAGTGTTCTTCTGGATTGTTAGTGGGATTTTACTATGTATATGAAACTTTAAAGGGAATGTATAATAGTTTTCTTAGTTTGTTATCATTTAGACTAAAAGCTATAAATTGTATAAATATGAAATATTCCTTAAAACATATTTTGTATTTTTAATTCCAGCCAGCAGATAAGAGTTTTGGGTCCATTTTTTACATGATGCCCAACCAGTCCTTATCTGTTTTGCACAGGAGTCCTGTGCGTCTTTGGCTCTGTTTCAGGGCAAAATTCAGGCAAAAATTCGGGCCTGATTCCTCACTGAAAAGGAGAACAGAGACGCACTGGACCGCTGCTGTGAGCCGTATCCAGCAGCAGTGTGAACCCAGCCTAAGGCCCCATACATACTAATAGATTGTCTGCAGATTTTTGTCTTCAGAATTACCAAAACCATGTAGTACAAGGGCCTGCCTGATTGCATACAAATTGAAACTCTTAAGGTTTGACCTCATATTAGATGGTTTTGGTAAATCTGAAGACAAAAATCTGCAGAAAATCTAATAGTGTGTATGGTGTCTTAGTCAGAGAAAGACAGAGAGAGTCTGAAATGAATCAGCTTCTGCTGTGTTCTTTCATTAGAAACCCCACAAAGCTCTGTGAGTTCTGTGTCATGGGAGAACCCCGCTTTAAATGTTTATTTAACCGCTTGCCGACCGCCGCATGTACATATACATTGGCAGAATGGCACGGCTGTGCAAATGGGCGTACCTGTACATCCCTTTGAATTTGCCGCCGTGTGGTCGCGCGCGTGGCGGCGTGCGACCCTGCTGCGAGCTCCGTGAGTGTGATTGCGGCTCCCGCAAACTCTATGTCCGCGGGAATACCCGCGATTGTCTCACAGAGCTGAAGAATGGGGAAATGCTAATGTAAACAAGCATTTCCCCGTTCTGCCTAGTGACACTGTCACTGATCTCTGCTCCCTGTTATCGGGAACGGAGATCAGTGATGTGTCACACGTAGCCCCTCCCCCCCACAGTTAGAATCACTCCCTAGGACACACCTAACCCCTACACTGCCCCCTAGTGGTTAACCCCTTCACTGCCAGTGTCATTTACACAGGAATCAATGCATTTGTATAGCACTGATTGCTGTATAAATGACAATGGTCCCAAAAATGTGTCAAAAATGTCCGATGTGTAGTAAGCCAAAATGTTTAAATGCCATTACATTTTTATAAGTTAGAGTAGAACCAAGAACTTATATGTCTCTCTTTTTTTTTTTACAGCATTTAGCCGAGATGGCAACTACAATGTTTAGAAGAAAGCACCTATACAGGACAAGCCAAACTAAACTATCACTTTTGATGAACAGGTAAGTTGGAAATTAATTTTATTTCAAATTCATTATAGATAGTGAATCTTAGGTGCCACTCTCTGGGAGATTTATTAAAACTGGAAACCCATGTTCTTACTGAGGGCGGGTTTGAAATTGTGCGAGTTCAGCTGAACTCGCACGATTTCAAACCGGCATTTCAGTGCGAGTTTGGGGGTGATTTGACAGACATCTGTGCGGGTTCATGCACAGATGTCTATTGAAATTGCCCCCGAAGTCAGCAAAAGCAGTACAGGAACTACTTTCGGGAATCGGTACGGCAATGCAAAATCGGCGTCACACCGATTTGAACAGTGCCATTGCCAGCAATAGGCTCCGATCTGCAGGCCAAATCGGCCCAATGTGAACGTGGGCTAAGGTGCACAATCTGGTGCAGCTCTGTATAGAAACCAATTAGCTTCCAGGTTTAAGGCCAGGTTCACACTGCTGTAGGTTAGAAATTGTGCGAGTTCAGCTGAATTTGCACGATTTCAAACCGGCAATGCAGTCCGTCTTCGGGGGGCGATTTGACAGACATCTGTGCGGGTTCATGCACAAATGTCTATTCAAATCTCCCCTACTTTTAGTGCCTCACCGATTCGGACGGTGCCATTGCAGGCAATAGCTGCCGATTTTGATTTTGTAAAATCGCATGCCAAATCGGTCCAATGTGAACGAGGGCTTTTCGTCAAAGCTTAATTGGACAAGCTGAAGTTAGAAGCTGATTGGCCACCGTGCACAGCTGCACCAAATTCTGAGTGCTCCAGTTTTAGTAATTCAGCCTGTTTAATAACAGAGAATGAACAACTGCATTTTATGACCCATTCATAAAATATGGGCCTTGGAGTGGAGCCTGCAATGCCCCACAGTTCTCTCTGCTGAATGCAGCAGAGAGAACTCTGTGATTGTAAGCGAGCTGGTCATGTGACTTATAGGTCACATGATTGAGCTTCTCTCTAAAATTTTCTATACACTTTTAATGCAGAAGAGTAGCATTCCCTGACCCGTGGGAACCCTATGTACTTGTCAGGGGTGTAACTAGAAATAGCAGGGCCCCATAGCAAAATGTTGTATGGGGCCCCCCTGCAAACAGCCCCCCCCCAACAGCTGCCCTAGTGTTAATGCAGCGTGACCTGTGCCACATATAGCGTGACCTGTGCACAATGCAGCGTGCCCTGTGCCCAATGCA
Source organism: Aquarana catesbeiana (assembly GCF_042186555.1). Lineage (NCBI taxonomy): Eukaryota > Metazoa > Chordata > Amphibia > Anura > Ranidae > Aquarana > Aquarana catesbeiana. The sequence continues at coordinate 54,661,318 of NC_133330.1, read as the reverse complement.
GCGTGACCTGTGCCCAATGCAGCGTGACCTGTGCCCCATACAGCATGACCTGTGCCTAATGCAGCATGACCTGTGCCCCATACAGTCTGACCTGTGCCCCATGCAGCGTGACCTGTGCCCAATGCAGCCTGACCTGTGCCCCATACAGCGTGACCTGTGCCCCATACAGCGTGACCTGTGCCCCATACAGCGTGACCTGTGCCCCATACAGCGTGACCTGTGCCCAATGCAGCGTGACCTGTGCCCAATGCAGCGTGAACTGTGCCACCATACAGCGTGACCTGTGCCCAATGCAGCGTGACCTGTGCCCCATACAGCGTGACCTGTGCCCAATGCAGCGTGATCTGTGCCCAATACAGCGTTGCCTGTGCCCAATACAGCCTGGTCTGCCTGTGCCCCATACAGTGTTAATGCAGCGTGACCTGTGCCACATATAGCGTGACCTGTGCACAATGCAGCGTGGCCTGTGCCCAATGCAGCCTGACCTGTGCCCAATGCAGCGTGACCTGTGCCCCATACAGCATGACCTGTGCCCCATACAGTCTGACCTGTGCCCCATGCAGCGTGACCTGTGCCCAATGCAGCGTGACCTGTGCCCCTTACAGCGTGACCTGTGCCCCATACAGCATGACCTGTGCCCAATGCAGCGTGACTTGTGCCCCATACAGCGTGACCTGTGCCCCATACAGCATGACCTGTGCCCAATGCAGCGTGACCTGTGCCCAATGCAGCGTGACCTGTGCCCCATACAGCGTGACCTGTGCCCAATGCAGCGTGACCTGTGTCCCATACAGCGTGACCTGTGCCCAATGCAGCGTGATCTGTGCCCAATACAGCGTTGCCTGTGCCCAATACAGCCTGGTCTGCCTGTGCCCCATACAGCCTCACCTGTGCAGAGGAAGAGGCAAGCCACCCGGATCAGCAGAGAGCGGGATTGCCCGCTGTAATAGCTTTCATTTGAATTTCCCGTCTTCCCGGGGCTCATCGTCACATAGCCCCACCTCTTGGCCTGACGCCTTTGATGACGTCACACGTCCCGCATTGGATTGGCGTTCTGTCTATCAAAGGCGCCGGGCCAAGAGGTGGAGCTATGTGACGTGAGCCCCGGGAACACTGGAAGTTCTAATGAAAGCTATTACATCGGGCAATTCAGCTCTCTGCTGATCCGGGTGGCTTGCTTCTTCCTCTGCACAGGTGAGGCTGTATGGGGCACAGGCAGACCAGGCTGTATTGGGCACAGGCAACGCTGTATTGGGCACAGGTCACGCTGCATTGGGCACAGGTCACAGCTTGCCTCTTCCTCTCCTCTCTTTTCCCCTGGCTGGGAGACTGTGCCGGCGGTGCTCTCATCCTCACTGGGTCCCAATCGGCTGCGGGCCCCATAGCACCCGATATGGTGGTAGTTATGCCCCTGGTACTTGTGTTTCCTCGTAGCTCCTTGCTCTTCCGCTAAGCTTAGCTGTGTCCATAACCCGGGGAGTAGTGATGTCACTTGCTGGGTCATGTGCCAGTGCTTAAGCCAAATGATTGGATGTTGGGCCCAGATACCCTCACAGAGGGGCAAGTTACATGCTCCTCCATATTCAGAAGTGGTGGGTATTTTTGCTGGCTGCAGAGAAGCAGGGAGCTGTAAAGGAACTTAGATAAAGAAAGTTAAAATGGGATTGGGAATAACTTTCCCAGAGATACTGTCATTTGCCCTGCATGGACTAGGTGACAGGGTCTCTTTTTGCATATTTGGTGTACAGTCTTGTAATTCTGCAGCTACTTTTTCATACGTATGATTACAAATCTCTTGAGCCAGGCAGTAATGGGTAAAAGAAAAATGGTGATAAATTTGTTGATGGATATCAATATAAAATGCACAGGCTCAAAAATGTTTTTCTTGCTTCGAATGACAAAAACTTGAGAAAATAATATATTTCTTTTTATTTCTCTTACAGCATTGGTGAAAGTAATTTACAGATAATAGGGAGTTGCCGTCATTCTCCCCGCATTTACAGAGGCAATGGCAAAAATATACAACACTACAACCCGACGGAGAACACGGTAAGTAACCTTTGTCCTTCTTATATAGTTGCACAGCTCTTGAAGCTGAAAAAACAGGCGCCTGTCTGGTTTAGTCTTTAGAAAAATGGTACCCTTTTAGTCCAGAGGAAGGAAAAAAAAAAACCCCGTCAGGAAGCTGGGGGCAATTTTGTTGCATGAGGACAGATTCCTTTCTGTGGTTGGAACAGTTTGTTTCCTAGATCAAACGATTTCCTTCTCAGTATGTCCCATGTCTGTCAAGCAGCTGGATCCTTTAGTAACCTTCTGGCAGTGATGACAGGTCTTCTTCCTGCTGCTGAAAGCGTTTATAGCTCCGGGTCTGACGGGGTCCCACCTACTCCTCCCTCACTTGAGAAAAGCCATGCAGTGATTATAACGCATGTAAGGCTGGGTTCACACCGCAGCACGGAGCGTCTCACAGCAGGGGTCCGGTGCGTCCCTGTTTACCGTTGCAGGTCCGATTTCGGCCCAAATTTTTGGCTGAATTTGGACCTCAAACGCACCAGAAGACACACAGGACTCCTGAGCAATTCGCACCGGAGCCGCTCTGGAGATGTGTGAACCGGCTCCATTGAGAGCCGGTCACAATCTCCTGACATGCAAAAGTGTGAACCCAGCCTAACACTATCTGTGAATGGGGAGAGGATCTGGTCATTCATCAATCTCTCCCCCATTCACAGAGAGGGCTGCTGATAAGGCAGTACAACTGGTCCTGTAGTACTGGGCCCAGGCCCCATCAGCTAAACAGGGGGGGCCCAAGGCAGCTTTATTGTTCATTTCTGCCTAAACAAATAAATTGATTTTACCAGACCACACCCCCATTCCTACTTGCTTACCAGTGCCTAAATTACATTTCCCTGGGCCCCACTGGGCCAGCAGATGGGCAAAGGAGGGACTTTTTTTAAATTTTTGAGACATACACAGATAAAGTCACTGTCGCTGTTTACTGCACCTTGGGGGCTGGGCGGGGTGTAGGTGGAGTTGGGGGGGCCCCGTCAGGAAGCCTGTATGGGGCCCCATGATTGCTAATAGCGGCACTGTTTACAGATTGCGTTATGTAATCATTGCACAGGCTTTTTGCAATGGAAGCTTTTTTCAGTGGAAGAAGTAGGGCGTGGGGAGCGGATGGCTACTCTTTCTAAGGACATAATTATTTTTTGACTAATTCAGCTTTCAATGATAGATCTGTGTTATGTGAACCTGGGGCTGCAGTAATTTTTTTTGAGGCCGAGTTCACACTAGAGAACGCAGCGGCTCACAGCAGGGGTCCGGTGCGTCTCCATTCACCGTTTTAGGTCCAATTTCAGCCCAAATTTTGGGCTGAATTCGGACCTGAAATGGACCAAAAGTCGCACAGGTCCCCTGTGCAATGCGCACCAGAGCCGCTGCGGAGATGTGTGAACCAGTTCCATAGAGAGCCGGTCACAATCTCCTGCTATGCGAATTGGATGCGAGGAAAGCCTCATCCAAATCGCATAGGTGTGAACCCAGCCTAAAGTATAGATAAGGCAAAACTTTTTTTCCGTGAAAGTATGGAAGGGTTAGGCCCTCTGCCAAGTGTTTATTACAGTCTGTGTACCGCTGGTGAGATTCACCCCTTTATTTGTTGTGAAGACCACTGTCACTGAAACATAGGAAATCCTACATTTTAAAGCTGAACTCCAGGCACAGAATTTTCCCTTAAATATATTCAGCAATAGCAACAAAGGATATAAATCCACTTTGTGTGCACCAAACACCTTTCTAAGCACAGATATTACCTTGTAAAACTAGGACTGGTCTCATCACTGTGTAGCCTTTGCAGAGAGCAGAGCCGTGGGAGGGGAAAAGCTCCACCCACTACAGTCTGCCTGGAGAAAACTACAGGAGGGGGGCGGAGACAAGACCAGTCACCCTGCACAAGGACAGGGTGCAGGAGTGACCAGTCTTTAATACAGGAAGCTCCTGCACAGAGGCAGCACTAGATTGCATTGCAGTGTGAATGGGACACATAGGAAACAAATGTTTACTGTGTGTCCCTGCGTTGACAGACATTTTACCATGCGGTAAAACAACTGTCACGGCACATAATGTGCATTGGCCCTCAATCTAATCTCCCTTGTAGTGTAGCCAAAATCATGAATGCTTAGCCAGCAGTCGGCTATGATAAACCTCCCTGCTCTTGTTATTGGATAGGGAAGAAGTGGGAGGAGTGGAACAGTGCTATCATTAAACTGCCGCCAGGGAACAGAAACGTGTAGACATGTAGGAATGAATGGACTACATATAAAGTAACCTTGGGGGAGCACACAGAATCTGGTGCAGCTGTGCATAGTAACCAATCAGCTTCTAGGTTTTAGCCCCTGTTAACACCGGTGTGACTTGTCAGGTGATTGGACAGGTCAAATCGCCTGACAGGTCGCAACCTATTGTCGGCAATGAAACTGTTAAAATCGGTGCAACACCGACTTTGCAGTGCTGCACCGATTTGAAGAAGTAGTTCCTGCACTACTTTTGGCGATTTCAGGTGCGACTTGCATAGACATCTGTCACACAGATGTCAGCCAAGTCGCACCTGAAGTTGCACTGACATGCGGCTTTGAAATCGTGCAATTTCAAGAGAAGCATGAACCTAGACTTATGCAGGCCATTTCTGAAACCAAAGCAGCGGTGTTCTGTCAGATTAGCAAACCTGTGAGATCAGCAGGCTTGCCGCTGCTTTTAAAATTCAACATCAAAACAGTCCGATGGATTTCAAAATACTGTATTTAAAAATATAAGCTCAGTTTACTGTTAAAAATAAGTGTGAAATGCAAGACTCCGGTGGGTGTAAAAAAAAAATGTCCGCTTGCTTCTCACTGTATCCTTAGTGCGGGCGAGTGCGGGGTGTACCAAGATGGCCGTGACAGAATGTCACTTCCGTTTAAAATCTGACGGGTCCCCTAATCTGACGAAACACCACCATTGATTTCGAAAATTTGACCAACCAAGCCTTCAATTTCACCTCATGTTGCTACAGAAAATAATTTTCGTAGCTGGAAATCTTCTTTTCTTTTTGGGAGTTTTCTTTCCAGGATTTTTTTTTATTTGTGCTCATGCGCATTTCTTTTCCTATTATATTTCTCACACGATTCTCCCATTAGAAAATCGATTGTTTTTCAAAAAATTTCGGCCATTACTGCGGGCCCACTAATGATGCTAAATTCGAATGGAAATTCTTTGAAAAGATTTTCGAAAGAAAATGATTTCGGAATTCGACCCATGTATGGCCGACCTTATTCTCAAAGCCTAATTGAACAAGCTGAAGTTAGAAGCTGATTGGTTACTATGCAGCAGATTCTGTGTGCACCCGTTTTTAGTAAATCCCAAAAAAAGGGAAGGCACTCACTCTTTCTCTCCCACTGAAATGACAGGAATTGAGAGGAAACTACCCCAATCAGGACATAGACAACATAAAAATTCTTGGCAACATTTCAACCCTTTCCCCACTATATTCAAATTTGAAAGAAACCCCTTTTGAATGTATGCTTTATTGTGTTATTATTGTACAAAATGCTGTGATATTCTCCATATTCAGACAGGCAGTCCTGTTGTATGCCCAGGTATCTGTCCATAAATATATAAAAGGAAAATTAAATGGCGTGCCACATTAAAATGTACACTTCCCTTACCTTCTTTTTTTTTTGTCTTTATAGGTTGACACCATTCTCAAACTTCACGATGAAGATGAGAAGAACCGTGAGGAGGAAAGAAAGAGGGAAGCAAAGATTGGGAGAAAAATGGAGATCTCAAGAGCACTTTTAAGGAAAGCGAAGGAGCTAAAAGTAGAAAGGGAGAAAGAAAGAGAGGAACAGAAAAAGAGAGAGGAGGAGTGGAAAGCAAAGATGATAAGAAAAGTGATCTTGATGGCATTTATAAGAAAAGCAGAGGAAATAAAAACAGAAAGGGAGGAGCAGAAAAAGAGAGAGGAGGAAAGGAGGGCAAAGATGGAGAAAAGAAAGGAGATCTCAAAAGCATTATTAAGGAAAGCAAAGGAGATAAAAGCAGAGAGGGAGAAAGAAAGAGAGGAGGAGTGGAAAGCAAAGATGATGAGAAGAAAAGAGATCTTGAAAGCATTTATAAGAAAAGCAAATGTGATAAAAGCAGAAAGGGAGGAACAGAAAAAGAGAGAGGAGAGAAAGGCAAAGATGGAGAGAAGAAAAGTGATCTTGTTAGCATTTATAAGAAAAGCAGAGGAAATAAAAATAGAAAGGGAGGAACAGAAAAAGAGAGAGGAGGAAAGGAAGGCAAAGATGGAGAGAAGAAAGGAGATCTCAAAAGCATTATTAAGGAAAGCAAAGGAGTTAAAAGCAGAGATGGAGAAAGAAAGGGAGGAGGAGTGGAAAGCAAAGATGATGAGAAGAAAAGAGATCTTGAAAGCATTTATAAGAAAAGCAAAGGTGATAAAAGCAGAAAGGGAGAAAAAGAAAGAGGAGAGAGAGGCAAAGATAAAACACCTAATGCAGATCCTAGGAGCATCTGAAAAAGAAATGATAGACGGAAAAAGAGAAAAAGAAAGGGCGGAACAGAAAAAGAGAGAGGAGAGAAAGGCAAAGATGGATAGAAGAAATGTGATCTTAAGAGCCTTCATAAGAAAAGCAATGAAGGTAAAAGCAGAGATGGAGAGGGAAGAAGAGGAGCGGAAAAAGAGAGCGGAGGAAAGGAAAGCAAAGATAGAGAGGAGAAAAGAGATCTCAAGAGCATTGCTAAAGAAAGAAAAGGAGATAAAAGCAGAGCGTGAGAAAAAAATAGAGGAGCAGAAAAAGAGAGAGGAGGAAAAGAAGGCAAAGATGGAGAGAAGAAAGGAGATCTCAAAAGCATTATTAAGGAAAGCAAAGGAGATAAAAGCAGAGAGGGAGAAAAAGAGAGAGGAGAGGGAGGCAAAGATAAAGCGCCTAATGCAGATCCTAGGAGCATTTGAAAAAGAAATGATAGACGTAAAAAGAGAAAAAGAAAGGGCGGAACAGAAAAAGAGAGAGGAGAGAAAGGCAAAGGTGGAGAGAAGAAAAGTGAACTTGCTAGCATTTATAAGAAAAGCAGAGGAAATAAAAACAGAAAGGGAGGAGCAGACAAAGAGAGAGAAGGAATGGAAGGCGAAGATGGAGAGAAGAAAGGAGATCTCAAAAGCATTATTAAAGAAAGCAAAGGAAATAAAAGCAGAGAGGGAGAAAAAGAGAGAGGAGAGGGAGGCAAAGATGAAACACCTAATGCAGATCCTAGGAGCATCTGAAAAAGAAATGATAGACAGAAAAAGAGAAAAAGAATGGGCGGAACAGAAAAAGAGAGAAGAGGAAAGGAAAGCAAAGCTGAAGAGAAATATAGCAGTGATTACAGGATTAACAAGAAAGGCAAATGAGATACAAGCAAATATGGAGAGAAAAGGTGAGCAGGAGAGGAAGAGAGAGGAGGAGCAGAAGAGGGAAGAGGAGAGGAAAGCACTATTATGGAAAGCGGAGGAGAAAAAGAGAGAGGAGGAAAGGAAAGCAAAGACAGAGGGAAGAAAGATCTCAAGAGCATTGCTAAAGAAAGCAAAGGAGATAAAAGCAGAGCGTGAGAAAGAAATAGAGGAGCATAAAAAGAGAGAGGAGGAAAAGAAGGCAAAGATGGAGAGAAGAAAGGAGATCTCAAAAGCATTATTAAGGAAAGCAAAGGAGATAAAAGCAGAGAGGGAGAAAGAAAGAGAGGAGGAGTGGAAAGCAAAGATAATGAGAAGAAAAGAGATCTTGAAAGCATTTATAAGAAAAGCAAAGGTGATAAAAGCAGAGAGGGAGAAAAAGAGAGAGGAGAGAGAGGCAAAGATAAAACACCTAATGCAGATCCTAGGAGCATCTGAAAAAGAAATGATAGACGGAAAAAGAGAAAAAGAAAGGGCGGAACAGAAAAAGAGAGAGGAGAGAAAGGCAAAGATGGATAGAAGAAATGTGATCTTAAGAGCCTTCATAAGAAAAGCAATGAAGGTAAAAGCAGAGATGGAGAGGGAAGAAGAGGAGCGGAAAAAGAGAGCGGAGGAAAGGAAAGCAAAGATAGAGAGGAGAAAAGAGATCTCAAGAGCATTGCTAAAGAAAGAAAAGGAGATAAAAGCAGAGCGTGAGAAAAAAATAGAGGAGCAGAAAAAGAGAGAGGAGGAAAAGAAGGCAAAGATGGAGAGAAGAAAGGAGATCTCAAAAGCATTATTAAGGAAAGCAAAGGAGATAAAAGCAGAGAGGGAGAAAAAGAGAGAGGAGAGGGAGGCAAAGATAAAGCGCCTAATGCAGATCCTAGGAGCATTTGAAAAAGAAATGATAGACGTAAAAAGAGAAAAAGAAAGGGCGGAACAGAAAAAGAGAGAGGAGAGAAAGGCAAAGGTGGAGAGAAGAAAAGTGAACTTGCTAGCATTTATAAGAAAAGCAGAGGAAATAAAAACAGAAAGGGAGGAGCAGAAAAAGAGAGAGGAGGAAAAGAAGGCAAAGATGGAGAGAAGAAAGGAGATCTCAAAAGCATTATTAAGGAAAGCAAAGGAGATAAAAGCAGAGAGGGAGAAAAAGAGAGAGGAGAGGGAGGCAAAGATAGAACACCTAATGCAGATCCTAGGAGCATCTGAAAAAGAAATGATAGACGGAAAAAGAGAAAAAGAATGGGCGGAACAGAAAAAGAGAGAAGAGGAAAGGAAAGCAAAGCTGAAGAGAAATATAGCAGTGATTACAGGATTAACAAGAAAGGCAAATGAGATACAAGCAAATATGGAGAGAAAAGGTGAGCAGGAGAGGAAGAGAGAGGAGGAGCAGAAGAGGGAAGAGGAGAGGAAAGCACTATTATGGAAAGCGGAGGACAAAAAGAGAGAGGAGGAAAGGAAAGCAAAGACAGAGGGAAGAAAAGCGATTTCAAGAGCATTGCTAAAGAAAGCAAAGGAGATAAAAGCAGAGCGTGAGAAAGAAATAGAGGAGCAGAAAAAGAGAGAAGAGGAAAGGAAAGCAAAGATGGAGAGTGAGAGGGAAAGAGAAGAGGAGAGGAAGAGACAGAAGGAGCAGAAAGCAATGACAAAGAGAAATATGGCAGTCATGACAGAAATAATGAGGAAAGCAGAGATGACAAAACTAGAGAGGGAGAGACAAGACGAGCAGGAAAAGAAGGAAAAAGAGAGAGAGCAGGAAAGAAAGAAAGAAGTGAAGAAAAAAGAGGAGAAGAGAAAGGAGATTTCAAGAACATTTGTAAGAAAAGCAGTGGAGGTAAAAGCAGAAATGGAAAGAGAAGGAGAGGATCAGAAAATGAGAGAGGAGGAAAGGAAAGCAAAGGTGAAGAGAAATATGGCAGTGATTACAGGAATAATAAGTAAGGCAGAAGAGACAAAAGCAAATATGGAGAGAAAAAAAGATCAGGAAAGCAAGACAGAGGAGGAGTGGAATAAGGAGAGGAAAGCAAATATAAAAGCAGAGATGGAAAGAGAAAAAGAGAGAGGAGGAAAAGAAAACAAATACAGAGAGAAGACAGAAGATCTCAAGAACATTGATAAGGAAAGCAAAGGAGACAGAAGCAGAGTGGGAGAGGCAAAAAAAGAGGAGGAAACGAAAGCAAGAGCATGGATAAGGAAAGCAAGGAGCCTAAAGCCATTTGCACTACTGTTATCTTACACCCAAAAAAAGGTGTGAGTAACATGTAATATGAAACAAATGGTGGAAGCAGGTTAGAGGAAAACAAAATTAGTCGACTCGCCCCATCCACACATTCGAAGTGGATGAGGGAATCCTCCCCACTGAGCCTTTGTATACGGACAGCAGAGAGGCTTCCTCTCTGAATACATCGATCACCTCTGCCGGCTATAGCGCCAGTTATGATCCATCAACTTCCCTGAGCTACTCTGCATGTGGAAAACGATTGAGTTCTACAGACCCCATTATTATGCCCTCCTGTACTGTTATTTCCTGCGCCCCAAAAACTATGGGTGTGGCTAAACTATGCTACTTATTGAGAGTGGCTTTTTAGTCTACATTTTTACTTTTTCTTTTTTAATTTAAATTTTTAAGTAATTTTAATTTAATGATTGCACAGACATTTCATAAAGTTCACATACATACTTACCTACCTGCTGCAGCATCAGTAAGGGATGTCTGTTCACACAGGCACCTCTGAGCACTGCCCAGAGGTCCCAGGTGCATGGGGAGCCCCTACAGTTCCCCCCCCCCAGCAGGAGGAATTGCTTGTGGACACTAGACAGAGCAGGTGATCAGTGTGGCGGTTGGGGGAAATAACTGGAACCATTCTTTTGTGGCCAACTTTCAACTGCTTTAGGGTAAGCCACAAACGATCGGTTCCAGTTATTTCGCCTCACTGATCACCTGCTCTGTCTAGTGTCCACATGTGATTCCCCCTGCTGGGGGGGGGGGAGGGGGGGGCCTCGAACTGCAGGGGCTCCCTATGCACCTGGGTCCCCTGGGCTGTGCTCAGAGGTGCCCGTGCAAAAGGACAGCCATGACTAATGCTGCAACAGGTAGGTAAGCATATGTTTGCTTTTTTTTTTTTAATTCTTACACTTCTGGCCATAGATGATTCATTTTCTTTAGTTCAGGCTGCGGGATGAATGAAAAAAAAACAATAGATTCCTCCATCCACTGTTAGGGCCTAGATTTGAACCTGGAACCTCAGAGCATTTTGGGTAAAATGTAACCGGACCATCAACTCCATATGCTTCGCAGCAAAACACATGCCTGGTCGGAGGGTGGTGTGAGGGTGGGGGGTGGTCAATCACACCATATTATGTACAAAAAGAACAGGAGGGCGCACCGACCTTGTGCATTACCATGTTTCAGTTCTAAGGATACCCTTATTCTGAGGAGGGCAGCAAGACCTGCGACATTCCATTGACTTTGCTAAGGGGGTTGGCTGCGCCACTTACTTAGTTGAGTGTTCTTATAACTGCCCCACCGCCGTACCGATCACCCCCAACTGTCCATCAGATTACCCTTCCTTTCTGGGCCCCCCTGTGTACTCCTCCGGCCCCCCTCGTCCCCTGCAGCACTGCCAGCTTCCCTCCTCTCCCACCAGCTGCTGTAAAGGGATGTGTCAGGATGTAGGAGCGGAGGAAGGTGTTGGTAAACATGTCATTTACAGGCCCCTTCCTTTTCTGAATGAGCAGAGTCTGTGATCACTGACTGTCCATTCATAACTGAGCATCGTAAACTATGTTTACTCTGCTTCAGTTTATGAATGAACAGGAGTCTCTGTCTCTCTCCATTCATCTTCAGTGCAGCTGAGGCTGCAGAGAAACAGACTGGGGAATCTGTGTTCTCAGTCCCTTTCTCTGTCTCAAAGGAGAGATGTCAGGGCTCTGTTTAGACCCCTAATATCTCACCAAAGCCCCCCAACAGGGCTGATCAAAAAAATAATTGCAAAAAATTGTAAAAAATATTAACAAATTCAATTGTAAATAAATAAAATTGTAAAAAATAAAAACAACAAAAAAACCACTGACACTGTCCACTCCCCCTACCCAAAAGAAAGCATTGTGAAAAATATATATAAAAATTAAAAAACTACTGACAACGTTCACTTCTCTACTGACACAGCAGTGTAAAAAATAATAAAAAATAAAATAATAACAAACAAAAACTACTGACACTGCCCTACTGACACCATCCACTGACCCTCCACCCACCACAAATAATAAAAAAATAAATTGTAAAAAAAATTATAAAAAAAATAAAATTGTAATAAATAATAAAAATAAATAATATAATGAAAAAATAAAAACTACTGACACCATCCACTACTATACTGACACCATCCACTGCCCTACTGACACTGTCCACTGACCCCCCCCCCCCCCTTCAAAGTCATTCTGAAAAAAAAAATTACAAAAATAAATTGTAAAAAAATAATTAAAAAATGAATTTGTAAACAATTGTAAAAAGTCAAATAATAAAAATAAAACAATTCTGACACATTGATCTACTGACACTGTCCACTGCCCTACTGACACCATCCACTGGCCCCCAAAAAGCATTTTGAAAAAAATAATAAAAATTAAATTGTGAAAACATTAAATTGTAAAAAAAATTAAAATGATGAAAATAAAGAACTACTGACACCATCCACTGCCCTAGTGACACCATCCTGCACATACTGCCCACTGCCATACACTCTGCACTCCTCATCTGTACATAATACTCACCACGCATACACTCCACACCCCTCTCCTGCACATACCACCCACCGACATACACTCCACACCCCTCTCCTGCACATACCACCCACCGACATACACTCCACACCCCTCTCCTGCACATACCACCCACCGACATACACTCCACACCCCTCTCCTGCACATACTACCCACTGCTGTACACTCTGCACTCCTCTCCTGCACATACTACACGCCTCCATACACTCCACACCCCTCTCCTGCACATACCACCCACCGACATACACTCCACACCCCTCTCCTGCACATACCACCCACCGACATACACTCCAGACCCCTCTCCTGCACATACCACCCACCGACATACACTCCACACCCCTCTCCTGCACATACTACCCACTGCTGTACACTCTGCACTCCTCTCCTGCACATACTACACGCCTCCATACACTCCACACCCCTCTCCTGCACATACCACCCACCGACATACACTCCACACCCCTCTCCTGCACATACCACCCACCGACATACACTCCACACCCCTCTCCTGCACATACTACCCACTGCTGTACACTCTGCACTCCTCTCCTGCACATACTACACGCCTCCATACACTCCACACCCCTCTCCTGCACATACCACCCACCGACATACACTCCACACCCCTCTCCTGCACATACCACCCACCGACATACACTCCAGACCCCTCTCCTGCACATACCACCCACCGACATACACTCCACACCCCTCTCCTGCACATACCACCCACCGACATACACTCCAGACCCCTCTCCTGCACATACCACCCACCGACATACACTCCACACCCCTCTCCTGCACATACTACCCACTGCTGTACACTCTGCACTCCTCTCCTGCACATACTACACGCCTCCATACACTCCACACCCCTCTCCTGCACATACCACCCACCGACATACACTCCACACCCCTCTCCTGCACATACCACCCACCGACATACACTCCAGACCCCTCTCCTGCACATACCACCCACCAACATACACTCCACACCCCTCTCCTGCACATACTACCCACTGCTGTACACTCTGCACTCCTCTCCTGCACATACTACACGCCTCCATACACTCCACACCCCTCTCCTGCACATACCACCCACCGACATACACTCCACACCCCTCTCCTGCACATACTACCCACCGACATACACTCCACACCCCTCTCCTGCACATACTACCCACTGCTGTACACTCTGCACACCTCTCCTGCACATACTACACGCCTCCATACACTCCACACCCCTCTCCTGCACATACTACCCACTGCTGTACACTCTGCACTCCTCTCCTGCACATTCTACCCGCCACCATACACTCAGCACTCTGCACTCCACTCCTGCACATACCACCCACCACCATACAATCCGCACTCCTCTTCTGTACATACTACCTAGACATGTGCGATTAGTTTCGTACGAATCTAAAGCTCGTACGAATTTCCGTAAATTCGTACATTCATACGGATCCGAAATACGAATTGCTATGCTTCCGAATTTTGTACGAAATACGAACTTTCGTTTACGAATTTCAGGTCTAAATTCCGTTACAACGGAAATGAGAATGTTCGTTAATTACCATTATTCGTTATGATGAATATAAAAAAACCAGGAAGTCATCACAGCACAGGGATGGTGGGAGCCCCTCATAATAAATTCATCATAATGAACATTCGTAATTGTTACGAAAAGTTAACGAACCTAAAAGTTGAAACCCCAGGTAATCAGCACAGCACGGGGATGGTGGGAGCCCCTCATAATGATAAATTAATAACGAACATTCGTAATTGTTACGAAAAATTAACGAATCTAACGAAAGTTCGTATTTCGTACGAATCCGAATTGAATTTCGGATACGAAATACGAATTAATCCTAATACGAAATGGAACGAAACGAAACAAATTTATTGACGGCGCACATGTCTAATATTACCCACCGTCATACCTTCCGTACAATCTCTATTAAACAATACCACATTCTGCACTATGTAAGTCATCTCAGACTTTATTTATAGGGGTTTAGAATGCCAGGAGGTGGGGCTTAATGTCATGGGTCAGCCCTGATTGGCATGATTAGCTGTCACGGCAGCCACATGATCAGAAAGCTCCCGGTCACCCGAACCCACCCCCCGTCCCCGTGGCTGTTGGAATCGTTAGAGGACCGATCAGTCCTCAGGTCCCGGACAATTGTTTCTGGCCTGGACCTGCTGATCAGTCCTAACAAATGAAATCCTTCCCCTGTCTGTGTAAGTGTAAACACAGACAGGAGGAAGTGATGTCATCTCTCCTTGGGGCGTCTTTTTGAATCCAGTGAGAAGAGAGAGGACGTCTAACAGTGAGTTGCACAACACTACACTAACACCAGTACACACAGATACACTTGCCAATCATCCCCCGATCGCCCCTCCAGTTAACCCCTTCACTCCTTGTCACTGTGTCACCAATTTCAGATTTTTCACTAATCACTGCATTGGTGTAACTTGTGACTGTAATAAGTGTTAGAGCAGTTAGTAGTAGGCCCTGTTAGGTCTAGGGTACCCCCCCTAAACCCCCTAATAAAGGTTTAACCCCTTGATCGCCCCCAGTTAACCCTTTCACCCCCTGTCACCAGTGTCGCTAATAGATCTTTTTTTCTGATTGCCGTATTTGTGTCACGGGTGACACTAGTTAGCCAGTTAGTTGATTAGTTTCACGGTCAGGTTTTTATAGCGTCAGGTACCCCAGATACCAGGGTGCCTTGACGAGGCTCTGTGGCTAACGCATGCATTTGCAAATGTGTGCAGACTAAACCCCTGCTTTTAACGCATGCTGTTAGGTTATTTGGTTGTCTGCGGGCTGGGCACTAAGTTAAAGCGGAGCGCCGCCGAAAAATTTTTTTTTAAAAGTCAGCAGCTACAAATACTGCAGCTGCTGACTTTTAAAACATGGACACTTACCTGTCCAGGGCGCCCGCGATGTCGGCACCCGAGGCCGAAGCGTCTCTCCGTCCTCGGGTGCTGCCGCCTCCATCTTCGGTAAGGGAATCAGGAAGTGAAGCCGTGCGGCTTCACTTCCCGGTTCCCTACTGCGCATGCGCGAGTCGCGCCGCGCAATACGAATGCTCCCTGCTGCCTCTGGGACCCGTGTGTTTCCCAGCAGGCAGCGGGGAGGGAGCAGGAAGTGGCGTAAATAACCGCAGATTCTGCGGCTATCTACGCCGGAAGTGGGTACAGATACCTGTAATATACAGGTATCTGTACCCCCCTCCCCCCTGAAAGGTGCCAACTGTGTCACCGGAGGGGGGGAGGAATCTGATGAGTGGAAGTTCCACTTTTGGGTGGAACTCCACTTTAAGCTTGGTTTTTACCTTGGATTTATCCTTGGCCTTGTTTATACCTGCTGTTAGCCTTCCAATGCTTCTTACTGTGATAGCCAGCTATAGATGGGGGCAAGTGGCGTGTTTTTTGTACCCCATATATTACCTAATAAAGGTTTTAACCCCCTGATTGCCCCTAGTTAACCCTTTCACCCCCTGCCACCAGTGATCACCGTATTAGAGTTACAGGTGACGCTGGTTAGTTTGTTTTTTATAGCATCACGCCACCCGCCGTATATTATCCAATAAAGGTTTAACCCCCTGATCGCCCGACGGGTGATATCAGTTAGGTTTTAGCGTCAGTCAGGGTCTGCATCACCCCAGGCAGCGTCAGATTAGTGCCAGTAGCGCTAACACTCACGCACCATACACCTCCCTTAGTAGTATAGTGTCTGAACGGATCGATATCTGATCTGATCAGAACTATATTAGCATCCCCAATAGTTTAGGGTTCCCAAAAACACTGCGTTAGCGGGATCAGCCTAGATACCTGCTATCTCCTGCATTTAGCTCCTCCGCCCAGCCCAGCCCAGCCCACCCAAGTGCAGGATCAATCGATCACTGTCGCTTACAAAAACACAACACACATAACTGTAGCATTCGCAGAGTCAGGCCTGATCTCTGTGAACCCTAACAGTTTTTTTGGTAGCGTCTGAATCAGTCGCTGACAGTCAGCCCATTTTCCTGTGAGTCTCACTACTGCACCAGTAAATTTAGAGACCAAAATGTCAAATCGAAGGTACAGTAGTGACGAGGCCTACACGTTTCTGAGCATAACAGATAGTGAAGAGGAAGTCACTCATCTGTCAGATTCAGGCTCAGCAGCGGCGCCCTAACAGATAGCTCTGACGATGGAGTTGTGGTCCCTGCCAAGGTCAGGCGTACCTGACCCCGTTCTTCTGCTGTTAAGGTGCAAGAACCGCAGGGCTCTCGTATGGGGTACAGAGAGCCAGTACTAGTGCCGCTCATCCTTCTGGTGAACTGGCAAGCACCAGCGGCCTAGTACATCCTGGTCGCACATCCAGCACTGCAGTAACATGTGGTGACGTGGCGAGTCCCATAAGTGCAGTTCAAGCTGGAGCGGTGGCTAGCACAAGTAGTGTCCCGCTGCCACCAAGAAGAAGACAAACACAGGCCCATCAAGCCTATAGTGCCCTTCCTGCTGCATTTGCCAATCCTAATTGGGAGCCCACCACTTCTGCAGCACCCATACTTCCCCCATTCACTGGCCAACCCAGAATTCAGATGGAAACAGTTGATTTTACATCACTTGACTTTTATTTGCTGTTTTTCACGGAAGATCTCTATAGATCTATTGTGGACCAAAACAATTTGTATGCTGGTCAATTCATAGCCGCTATTCCCCAGTTGGCCCTTGCCAGAGAATGGAAACCTATTACGGTTTCCGAATTTAAGACCTTTCTGGGCCTATCCCTCCTCATGGGCATAACTAAAAAGAGTGAGTTGCGGTCATATTGGTCCACTGACCCAATTCACCATATGCCCGTGTTCTCTGCCTACATGGCCAGGGCACGATATGAGCAGATCTTGTGGTTCATGCACTTCAATGATAATGAACTCTGTCGTCTTTGGGGTGACCCTGGATACGATCGGCTTTATAAAATTCACCCCCCCGTCTGCACAATTACCACCCCCCCAGTCTGCACAATTACTCCCCCCCGTCTGCACATTTACCACCCCCCCAGTCTGCACCCCCTTATCATAAGCACAGACCTCCCAGTCACAGTGAGTGGAGAGAATGAAAGAGGGGCAGAGCACTGCAGAGAAGCGCAGGGAAGGGAACTAAGGGTCCAGCCAGGCTTCCAGTGATTAGTGTGTGCAGAGCAGAGCCCCGCTAGTGTTTACTGGACATTGGAGAATGGGGGAGTGTTTGCGGGCGCATCTTTTGCACCCCCGGACAATCCATAAACGTGGGCAAATCGTCTTCCCAGCCTGCAATCAGCTGATTGCAGGCTGGGAAGCTTCCCTTAGACCGCCGCATATCCGGCGCCCGGTCAGTCTTATGCCGCGTACACATGGTCAGAATTCACGATAGAAAAAGTCCGATGGGAGCTTTTGTTCGGACATTCCGACCGTGTTTATGCCCCATCGGACTTTTTCTGTTGGCATTTCTGACGGACTTAGATATAGAACATGTTCTAAATCTTTCCGTCAGAAATGCCAACGGAGGTTAGCCCATTGGCAAGTTCGACCGTGTGTACGTGGCATTAAAGTGACCATTTTTTTTTGTTTACAGATTGGGGGGGGGGGGGCGAGTGCCCCCCTATGGACAGGCCGCCACTGGTAATATTTCTATTTGCTAACCAAGCCTTTTCTGGCATTTTCTGTTTACAAGTTTAAATCAGTATTTTTTGCCAAAAAGTTACTTAGAACCCCCAAACAATATATATTTCTTAGCAGAGACCCTAGAGAATAAAATGGCGATCGTTGCAATTTTTTATGTTATACGATATTTGTCACACAGTTACAATCACTCCCTAGGACACACTCAACCCCTGCAGCGCCCCCTCCTGGTTAACTCCTTCGCTGCCAGTCACATTTACACAGTAATCAATGCATTTTAAATCGCACTGATCGCTGTATAAATGTGAATGGTCCCAAAATAGCACCAAAAGTGTCCGATCTGTCCACCATAATGTCGCAGTCACGATAAAAATTGCAGATCGCTGCCATTACTAATAAAAAAAAATTATTAATAAAAATGGCATAAAACTATCCCCTATTTAGTAGACGCTATAATTTTTGCGCAAACCAATCAATAAATGCTTAAGCAGACAGTGATACAAGTCACAAGACTGCTATATACTCCTGATGAGAAAAAGTATTTATAAGTTTATATTTACTAAAATAATTGCATTTCCATGTTCTGCGTACTGTGGGAGACCTGATATAGTAAATACAGGCTCCTGGGTTTAGTAACACTTTAACTCTACTCATTTTCTTGTCTTTCTGAAGATTCAAATGACCAAATCCTTGTCTAAAAATAAGCCGTACACATGTAGAATTTCATTTCAAATTTTTAGTTTTCAGAATGTTCAATTTTCTAATCCTTAGTGGAGTTGAACTGAGGATCATTTTCAACTAGTGATGAGAAAATCCAAGGAGCGGGATGGAAAATTTTTATCGAATAAACTAAACTCTAATGCCCCGTACACACGGTCGGATTTTCGACGGAAAATGTGTGATAGGACCTTGTTGTCGGAAATTCTGACCGTGTGTGGACAAGTTTGAGCCAACATCCGTCTGAAAAAATCCATGGATTTTGTTGTCGGAATGTCCGAACAAAGTCCGACTGTGTGTACGGGGCATAAGGGTCTTTTCAACCTACAAAACAGTAGTTTGTACATAGCAGCACTTCTTAAACGAACTATGCGTTTAAGAAAAAACACAGCTGGTTGTTATGGACGCCCTCGGGTGCCAGCTGCTTGACAACCGGCTAGTTATTCGTTTTCTAAGGGCGGTGGGAGGTGGGTAAGGAGCCGAAACCCGCAGACGTCCTTAACAGCCAGTGCTAATGCCTCCCTCAGTACCTCCTTCTTGGTCAGCATGCCTTCAGCTACTCTTGTGCAGGAGCAATGCTACCACCAGAGGTGGAAGGAGACGAAAAGACAGCCGGCAGGTCAGCCTGGAGCATTGGCTTCAAGAATGTGATGGGGGGAGAGGGACCGGCTGAAGGAGATGGATGGCTGCAGCACTCCCACGGCAAACCATAGTGTAGCAATTACACTGATAGTTTAGTGTTAGGACCACAGATACCAGGGTGCCGTGACGAGGCTCTGTGGCTTACGCATGCATTTGCAAATGCGTGCGGACTAAACCCCTGTTTTTAACGCATGTTGTTAGATAGGTTAATTTGGTTGTCTGTGAGCTGGTCGGTAAGTAGGCTTGGGTTTTTCCTGGGTATTCCCCAGGCTTTGTTGTTATCTGTTTCAGCCCTCCAATGCTGCTTACTGCGATAGCCAGCTGTAGATGGGGGCGTTGGCGAGTTTTTGTTTTTCATATCACATTGGGGTGTGTATTGGTCCAGCAACGCACCAACACCTTTGCAGCCATTGTGCTACATGCTGGGTGTTTGGTGTGTCCTGTACCTTTAAGAAGGGGTGGGCTCCCCTTCAGTCCACCTGCCCTCATCTATCCATCAGAATGCATGTGCCTCCACTGTGGGGACACTCATAGTTTAGTGTTAGGGACCACAGATACCAGGGTGCCGTGACGAGGCTCTGTGGCTTACGCATGCGTTTGCAAATGCGTGCAGACTAAACCCCTGTTTTTAACGCATATTGTTAGACAGGTTCATTTGGTTGTCTGCGAGCTGGTTGGTAAGTAGGCTTGGGTTTTTCCTGGGCATTCCCCAGGCTTTGTTGTGATAGTGTAGCAATAAAACTTATTGAGATCCATGAATAAAAACAAGTGTAAATTACACTTACAAGCATGGAGTAGAATGAGTGTCTCAGTGTTGTGAGTGTCTCGGGAGGATCGGTGGAGGTGGATGGCCAGATCCCAGGAGCCTCGAGGTGCAGTTCCCCTCGAGCCCCACCTTATACTTACCTGAGCCCCATCTCGATCCATCGATATGCATGGGAGCAATAGCTCTCCCGGATCTCTTTCTCCTCATTGGCTCACACAGCAGCGGGAGCCATTGGCTCCCGCTGCTGCCATTCACCGCCAGTGAGCCAATGAGCAGAAAGCGGAGGGGCAGGGTATGAATGTACACACCGAGCGTGGCTCGGGAGTGAGTCTGCTTGAGTGTCCCCATAGAAAAAGGCTTGCTATTGGGGCGACCAGTAGGGGGGAGGAACCAGGACCGCCGGTGGGGGAGGATTTGGGCTGCTCTGTGCGAAACCATTGCACAAAGCAGATAAGTATTACGTTTGTTATTTTTAAAAAAACAAAAAATTATCTGCTTTAGGAATCATTTTCTGTTTCAATAGTTTTTACTTGGTTTTAACAAATGGTGAACATGCAAAAGTTACGCCCTTGCAGGGGCTAATATTGAAGTGGTAACAACAGTTAGCCCACATGGAAGGCAACAAGAAATAAGGTGATACATGAACAGAAGAAATAAGAGCTAACATAACAGCAATGAATAGGGGTGTTTGTTTGTAGGCCCATGAAGACCAAAGGGTCCCGGAGAGGCTCCCCACAACTCCCCTGGGCCCTCCATAATCCAAAAGGTGGTGAAATATATAGCCTAGCCTTATAGATCAGAAATCAGAATAAAGTTGGGCAGAAAGGTAAGGCTAGAGGGAAGAAGATCGTGCACCAACCGAATAGGGAGCTAGAAAAGAGAAGGAGGAGTCTAGGAGGGGGAAGGAAGCTAGAAGATTAGAGACGGGGAACGTGGGGCTCGGAAGCATTGGGACCATCCGTCACAGGCTGTCCAAGCAGGCTGGTGGTAGGGTAGGAAAGGCATATGACAGCCATGGTTCCCAAAGTTTGAGAAACTTGGCATGAGACTCATTGCGGATGCTCGGCATCTGTTCGTTAAGCATCAACGCGCTCATGCGATCTCTCACCCCTGAAAGGGAACAGTTGTTTTTTTTCCAGGCTTGGGCAATTGTTCTTTTGGCTGACAAACAGATAGGAAGCAAGCTTCAGTTGATGGGCGAATAGGCCCGTGATTGGGCAGTGTAATAACGGAAACTTGTCTTCTTTTGGTACGGGCAGAAACAACGTACATACCCTGTTTCCCCGAAAATAAGACCTAGCGTGCTTGTTGGTGAAGCTGCAATATAAGCCCTACCCCCCAAATAAGCCCTAGTTTAAGTCCTTGTAGGTCTTATTTTCAGGGTAGGGCTTATTTTCATGGAAAAATGGTAGGGCTTAGTTGGGGGGGGGGGTAGGGCTTATATTGTAGCTATCACCGACAATCACGCTAGGTCTTATTTTCAGGGATACAGGGTAGGAGGCCAAATACACAGGACCAGAAGCCAGTTAGTCTAGGACATTTCCACCATATATAAACGGCATCACCTCGATGGCCACAGCCCCAGAAGCAGCAGTCACTGTAGGATGAATTGACATGGGCAATGCGGACAGGGACCCAATGCCAACGTAGGAGCACCTTATATGCCACCTCCAAGGTGACTGTGTTAAAGGCGCATTTGGCCACAGAAGACCAGGCCCCACTCCAGTCCACCAAGTCTATTTCGGTCAAAAATGTAATTTATCGCAGTGTACCAGTCATTAGATGTGGTTGGTTGCATTAGTTTTCTTTTTTTTGGCTTTTCCTCTCTGTTTTCACCTGGTGATCTGGCCAGTAACACACCTCCTGTATTAGAGTGCCCCACTTTGGATGAAGGAGCACAGGGGGTAACTTTGGACAACAGCATTGTCATTCTGGGGGGAGGGGAGTGTTGGATGGACTAGCAGATTTAAATACACTAAAAAAATTGAATCAAGACTCCAGCTAACATATTATAAGCAGTTACAGCTTTTGTTCCTTTTGGGATAAAGGTTTTACATAAATAATAGCTGATCATTCTAAGCACCTCTGACAGTGGTAAATGGTTTGTCTCATCCCTGTAACTGATTCATTCTGCTGGAGAGCTTGTTCTTTTGAAAAACAACAGACTTACTGACTGGATTACCAGACGAAAAATAAATAAATAAAGCTTAAGGCTACTTTCACACTAAAAATAGCGCCTGTGTAGCACCTGTAAAGAGCCTCTCCTGTGTCTTCAGTGTGAAAGCCCGAGTGCTTTCACACTGGAGCGGTGAGCTTGCAGGACGGTGAAAAATGTCCTGCAAGCCGCATCTTTGCAGCGATGTAGGAGCGGTGTATTCACTGCTCCTAAAGCGCCACTGCCCATTGAAAACAATGGGGCAGCGGCGCTTTGCTGGTGGTTTTAACCCTTTTTCAGCCGCTAGCGGGGCATAAAACCGCCCCGCTAGCGGCCAAATAGCCACTGTAGCACCTGTAAAGCGCCTCAGTGTGAAAGGGGTCTTATAGTCATTTCTAGGCGGTTGAGTTTAGAAGCATTTTTTGGAAAGCAAAAAAATGCGTTCAGGACGGATGTTCAGAGGCAAACACCTGTAACAGCTTGTAAACACGTGTCAACTTGCATTTAGCTGCGTTTCATTTACAAGCGTTTTTAATGGAGATACATTTTTGACTATTTAACCACTTGCCGACCGCCGCACGACTATATACGTCGGCAGAATGGCACGGGCAGGCAAAAGGACTTACAGGTACGTCCTTGCCTGCCCGCGGACCCCCCCCCCGGTGCCTGCGGCGGTCGGCAAATCTCCCCCGGCGATCGGTGGTGAGGGGGAGGCCATCCATTCGTGGCCCCCCCCTCGCGATCGCTCCCAGCCAATGGGATCATTTCCCTGCCTCTGTATTGTACACAGAGGCAGAGGAAATGATGTCATCTCTCCTCGGCTCGGTATTTTCCGTTCCGGGCCGAGGAGAGAAGACTGCAATGTGAGTGCACCAACACACTACACACACAGTAGAACATGCCAGGCATACAAAACACCCCGATCCCCCCCCCGATCGCCCCCCGACCCCCCCCCAATCACCCCCCCCTGTCACAAACTGACACCAAGCAGGTTTTTTTTTTTTTTTTTTTTTCCTGATTACTGTATTGGTGTCAGTTTGTGACAGTTACAGTGTTAGGGCAGTGAGTGTTAGGCCCCCTGTAGGTCTAGGATACCCCCCTAACCCCCCCAATAAAGTTTTAACCCCTTGATCACCCCCCGTCACCAGTGTCGCTAAGCGATCATTTTTCTGATCGCTGTATTAGTGTCGCTGGTGACGCTAGTTAGTGAGGTAAATATTTAGGTTCGCCGTCAGCGTTTTATAGCGACAGGGACCCCCATATACTACCTAATAAATGTTTTAACCCCTTGATTGCCCCCTAGTTAACCCTTTCACCACTGATCACCGTATAACTGTTACGGGTGACGCTGGTTAGTTCATTTATTTTTTATAGTGTCAGGGCACCCGCCGTTTATTACCTAATAAAGATTTAGCCCCCTGATCGCCCGGCGGTGATATGCGTCGCCCCAGGCAGCGTCAGATTAGCACCAGTACCGCTAACACCCACGCACGCAGCATACGCCTCCCTTAGTGGTATAGTATCTGTACAGATCAATATCTGATCCGATCAGATCTATACTAGCGTCCCCAGCAGTTTAGGGTTCCCAAAAACACAGCGTTAGCGGGATCAGTCCAGATACCTGCTAGCACCTGCGTTTTGCCCCTCCGCCCGGCCCAGCCCAGCCCACCCAAGTGCAGTATCGATCGATCACTGTCACTTACAAAACACTAAACGCATAACTGCAGCGTTCGCAGAGTCAGGCCTGATCCCTGCGATCGCTAACAGTTTTTTGGTAGCGTTTTGGTGAACTGGCAAGCACCAGCCCCAGGCAGCGTCAGGTTAGTGCCAGTAGCGCTAACACCCACGCACGCACCGTACACCTCCCTTAGTGGTATAGTATCTGAACTGATCAATATCTGATCCGATCAGATCTATACTAGCGTCCCCAGCAGTTTAGGGTTCCCAAAAACGCAGTGTTAGCGGGATCAGCCCAGATACCTGCTAGCACCTGCGTTTTGCCCCTCCGCCCAGCCCAGCCCACCCAAGTGCAGTATCGATCGATCACTGTCACTTACAAAACACTAAACGCATAACTGCAGCATTCGCAGAGTCAGGCCTGATCCCTGCGATCGCTAACAGTTTTTTTGGTAGCGTTTTGGTGAACTGGCAAGCACCAGCCCCAGGCAGCGTCAGGTTAGTGCCAGTACCGCTAACACCCACGCACGCACCGTACACCTCCCTTAGTGGTATAGTATCTGAACTGATCAATATCTGATCCGATCAGATCTATACTGGCGTCCCCAGCAGTTTAGGGTTCCCAAAAACGCAGTGTTAGTGGGATCAGCCCAGATACCTGCTAGCACCTGCGTTTTGCCCCTCCGCCCGGCCCAGCCCAGCCCACCCAAGTGCAGTATCGATCGATCACTGACACTTACAAAACACTAAACGCATAACTGCAGCGTTCGCAGAGTCAGGCCTGATCCCTGCGATCGCTAACAGTTTTTTTGGTAGCGTTTTGGTGAACTGGCAAGCACCAGCGCCCTAGTACACCCCGGTCGTAGTCAAACCAGCACTGCAGTAACACTTGGTGACGTGGCGAGTCCCATAAGTGCAGTTCAAGCTGGTGAGGTGGCAAGCACAAGTAGTGTCCCGCTGCCACCAAAAAGACAAACACAGGCCCGTCGTGCCCATAGTGCCCTTCCTGCTGCATTCGCCAATCCTAATTGGGAACCCACCGCTTCTGCAGCGCCCGTACTTCCCCCATTCACATCCCAAACCAAATGCAGTCGGCTGCATGAGAGGCATTTTTATGTCCTCCCGAGTACCCCTACCCAACGAACCCCCCCAAAAAAGATGTTGTGTCTGCAGCAAACGCGGATATAGGTGTGACACCCTCTATTATTGTCCCTCCTGTCCTGACAATCCTGGTCTTTGCATTGGTGAATGTTTTGAACGCTACCATTCAATAGTTGAGTATTAGCGTAGGGTACAGCATTGCACAGACTAGGACACACTTTTACAGGGTCTCCCAAGATGCCATCGCATTTTGAGAGACCCGAACCTGGAACCGGTTACAGTTATAAAAGTTACAGTTACAAAAAAAGTGTAAAAAAAAAAAAAAAACACAAACAAAAATATAAAATAAAAAATAATAGTTGTCGTTTTATTGTTCTCTCTCTATTCTCTCTCTCTCTATTCTCTCTATTGTTCTGCTCTTTTTTACTGTATTCTATTCTGCAATGTTTTATTGTTATTATGTTTTATCATGTTTGCTTTTCAGGTATGCAATTTTTTATACTTTACCGTTTACTGTGCTTTATTGTTAACCATTTTTTTGTCTTCAGGTACAGCATTCACGACTTTGAGTGTTTATACCAGAATGATGCTTGCAGGTTTAGGTATCATCTTGGTATCATTCTTTTCAGCCAGCGGTCGGCTTTCATGTAAAAGCAATCCTAGCGGCTAATTAGCCTCTAGACTGCTTTTACAAGCAGTGGGAGAGAATGCCCCCCACCGTCTTCCGTGTTTTTCTCTGGCTCTCCTGTCTCAACAGGGAACCTGAGAATGCAGCCGGTGATTCAGCCAGCTGACCATAGAGCTGATCAGAGACCAGAGTGGCTCCAAACATCTCTATGGCCTAAGAAACCGGAAGCTACGAGCATTTTATGACTTAGATTTCGCCGGATGTAAATAGCGCCATTGGGAAATTGGGGAAGCATTTTATCACACCGATCTTGTTGTGGTCAGATGCTTTGAGGGCAGAGGAGAAATCTAGGGTCTAATAGACCCCAATTTTTTCAAAAAAGAGTACCTGTCACTACCTATTGCTATCATAGGGGATATTTACATTCCCTGAGATAACAATAAAAATGATTAAAAAAAAAAAAAAAATGAAAGGAACAGTTTTAAAATAAGATAAAAAAGCAAAAAAATAATAAAGAAAAAAAAAAAAAAAAAAAAAAAGCACCCCTGTCCCCCCTGCTCTCGCGCTAAGGCGAACGCAAGCGTCGGTCTGGCGTCAAATGTAAACAGCAATTGCACCATGCATGTGAGGTATCACCGCGACGGTCAGATCGAGGGCAGTAATTTTAGCAGTAGACCTCCTCTGTAAATCTAAAGTGGTAACCTGTAAAGGCTTTTAAAGGCTTTTAAAAATGTATTTATTTTGTTGCCACTGCACATTTGTGCGCAATTGTAAAGCATGTCATGTTTGGTATCCATGTACTCAGCCTAAGATCATCTTTTTTATTTCATCAAACATTTGGGCAATATAGTGTGTTTTAGTGCATTAAAATGTAAAAAAGTGTGTTTTTTCCCCAAAAAATGCGTTTGAAAAATCGCTGCGCAAATACTGTGTGAAAAAAAAAAATTAAACACCCACCATTTTAATCTGTACGGCATTTGCTTTCAAAAAATATATAATGTGTGGGGGTTCAAAGTAATTTTCTTGCAAAAAAAAATAATTTTTTCATGTAATCAAAAGTGTCAGAAAGGGCTTTGTCTTCAAGTGGTTAGAAGAGTGGGTGATGTGTGACATAAGCTTCTAAATGTTGTGCATAAAATGCCAGGACAGTTCAAACCCCCCCAAATGACCCCATTTTGGAAAGTAGACACCCCAAGCTATTTGCTGAGAGGCATGTCGAGTCCATGGAATATTTTATATTGTGACACAAGTTGCGGGAAAGAGACAAATTTTTTTTTTTTTTTTGCACAAAGTTGTCACTAAATTATATATTGCTCAAACATGCCATGGGAATATGTGAAATTACACCCCAAAATACATTCTGTTGCTTCTCCTGAGTACGGGGATACCACATGTGTGAGACTTTTTGGGAGCCTAGCCGCGTATGGGACCCCGAAAACCAAGCACCGCCTTCAGGCTTTCTAAGGGCGTAAATTTTTGATTTCACTATTCACTGCCTATCACAGTCTCGGAGGCCATGGAATGCCCAGGTGGCACAAAACCCCCCCCAAATGACCCCATTTTGGAAAGTAGACACCCCAAGCTATTTGCTGAGAGGTATAGTGAGTATTTTGCAGACCTCACTTTTTGTCACAAAGTTTTGAAAATTAAAAAAAGAAAAAAAAATTTTTTTTTTGTCTTTCTTCATTTTCAAAAACAAATGAGAGCTGCAAAATACTCACCATGCCTCTCAGCAAATAGCTTGGGGTGTCTACTTTCCAAAATGGGGTCATTTGGGGGGGGTTTGTGCCACCTGGGCATTCCATGACCTCCGAAACTGTGATAGGCAGTGAGGAGTAAAATCAAAAATGTACACCCTTAGAAATCCTGAAGGCGGTGATTGGTTTTCGGGGTCCCGTACGCGGCTAGGCTCCTAAAAAGTCCCACACATGTGGTATCCCCGTACTCAAGAGAAGCAGCAGAATGTATTTTGGGGTGCAATTCCACATATGCCCATGACCTGTGTGAGCAATATATCATTTAGTGACAACTTTGTGCAAAAATAAAATAAATAAATAAATAAATAAATTGTCACTTTCCCGCAACTTGTGTCAAAATATAAAATATTCCATGGACTCAACATGCCTCTCAGCAAATAGCTTGGGGTGTCTACTTTCCAAAATGGGGTCATTTGGGGGGGGTTTGTGCCATCTGGGCATTTTATGGCCTTCAAAACTGTGATAGGTAGTGAGGAGTAAAATCAAAAATGTACGCCCTTAGAAATCCTGAAGGCGGTGCTTGGTTTTCGGGGCCCCGTAGGCGGCTAGGCTCCCAAAAAGTCCCACACATGTGGTATCCCCATACTCAGGAGAAGCAGCTGAATGTATTTTGGGGTGCAATTCCACATATGCCCATGGCCTGTGTGAGCAATATATCATTTAGTGACAACTTTTTGTAATTTTTTTTTTTTGTCATTATTCAATCACTTGGGACAAAAAAAATGAATATTCAATGGGCTCAACGTGCCTCTCAGCAATTTCCTTGGGGTGTCTACTTTCCAAAATGGGGTCATTTGTGGGGGTTTTGTACTGCCCTGCCATTTTAGCACCTCAAGAAACGACATAGGCAGTCATAAATTAAAGGCTGTGTAAATTCCAGAAAATGTACCCTAGTTTGTAGACGCTATAACTTTTGAGCAAACCAATAAATATACACTTATTGACATTTTTTTTACCAAAGACATGTGGCCAAATACATTTTGGCCTAAATGTATGACTAAAATTGAGTTTATTGGATTTTTTTTAGAACAAAAAATAGAAAATATCATTTTTTTTCAAAATTTTCGGTCTTTTTCTGTGTATAGCGCAAAAAATAAAAACGGCAGAGGTGATCAAATACCATCAAAAGAAAGCTCTATTTGTGGGAAGAAAAGGACGCAAATTTCGTTTGGTTACAGCATTGCATAACCGCGCAATTAGCAGTTAAAGCGACGCAGTGCCAAATCTTAAAAAGTGCTCTGGTCAGGAAGGGGGTAAATCCTTCCGGGGCTGAAGTGGTTAAAAAAAAAAAATGCTTCTAAACGCAGCATGTAAACATGGCAAAAGAGAGGTTTTTTAACGTTGGTTACTATCTGTCAAGTTAAATCATTCAGGGGAGGTTTTGAAACAAAAAACGCTTACTACAACCTTGGACCGGATGTGACGTCGCTCCAGTTCTCCAAGGCCTTAGAGGCAATCAAAGACGATCTAGTCTTTTATTGCTCTGTGACCAGCCGGCCGCACCATCGGATCGTTTCTCTGGCGGGCCGGCGGAAACGCTAAGTCCAAGAATGATAACTTCAGCCATAATCCCGGTAAAAAAGTGTATATATATATATATATATATATATATATATATACGTATTGCAGTCGGCAAGTGGTTAATAAATACTACACTATATACAATATCTTTGTGGCTCTGTGGAGTGAGCTATTTTTTATACAGCATCCCGCCCAGATGGTCACCCCCTGGTGGTGAGGAGTGAAAACTGCTTGTGATTGCCATGGAGAGCTTGGAGCTAATTTCTATCACATGCTGTCTCTGCTGCTTATATTGATGGAGGAGTAGCGGCCCTGTTCACACTTAGTGATTTGGAATTGTGGGCAGAATTGGCGTGATTCTTCCCGTGATTTCAAAGTGCGCTAAAATGGCAGCAAAAACCGCCATGTGCACTTGGGTGCCAATCATCGGTAATCCCTCCCCAAACGCGGTGCAGTTTTGCCACGATTTACAAAATGCGCCTGGCTCAGGGACAATATGTGATCCCTGAGCTTCTTTGCCGTGACAAACACACATAGGGCTGCTCATTCAAACATGCGTTGCCGCTATGTGAAGTGTGAACAGGGCCTTATTGTGCAATGTGTGAAGGTGCAATGGGCTCCACCCCCCTTGGTGCCTGTATGCCCAACACACATTGCACCTGTGGAGGGTATGCCACTGTGTAAGGAGGACTCTGATGTGAAGGGAGGACTCTGATGTGAAGAAGGGGTTCTGATGTGAAGGGAGGAATTTGGCATGAAATGGGACTCTGATTTGAAGAGGAGGGCTCTGTTGTGGGGGGGGGGGGTCTCTGATATGAATATGGGGCTCTGATGTGAAGAGGGGACTCTGATATAAAAAAGGGGGCTCTGATATGAAGAGGGGACTCTGATGTTGAGGGAGGGCTCTGATGTGAAGAGGGGGGGCTCTGATGTTTAAGAGGGGACTCTGATGTGGAGGTTGGCTTTGATGTGAAAGGAGAGTTCTGATGTGAAGAGGGGGGCTTGGTAGTGTAAAAGGGGACTCTGATGTGAGGAGGTGGACTCTGTTGTAAAGGAAGGTTCTGATGTGTAAAGGGGACTCTGATGTGTAGGGGGGGGGCTCTGATATGAAGAGGGTGGCTTTGATGAGAAGAGCTGGGCTCTGATGTGAAGAGGGGTGCTGTGATGTGAAGGGGGGACTCTAATGTGAAGAGGGGGTCTCTGATGTGAAGGGGGGACTCTAATGGGAAGAGGGGGATTCTAATCTAAAGAGGGGCGCTCTGATGTGTAATGGTTATTGTGATGTGAAAGGGGGACTCTCATTGGGTTGGGGGGACTCTGATGTGATGGGGGGACTCTGACATATTGGGGGGAGAGTTAATTGAATAGTTTATTCATTCCTATATAAAAGTGATTTTTCTCGGTGAGAAGTTCGGAGCCCCCGACTCCAGGTCGCCGGGGGTCCAGTGATCCCCACCCTCAGATCTTCATGTACTTATTCCTTCCATTCTTCTTCTATTGGTTGATCTGGATGACCTCTATCCATCCTGTACCCTTCCCTGCCCCCATATTCCTATCCAGTGTGAATGAGCCCCACACAGCCTGTGCCCGGAACACATCGCCCCCCCCCCCCCCATCCCTGCAATATGTGACTACAGGGGACCCCCCGCATCCCTGCAATATGTCACTACAGAGAAGCCCCCCCCCCCCCGCGCAATATGTGAGTACTGAGGAGCCCACCACCACCCCCCCATCCCTGCAATATGTCACTACAGAGAAGCCCCTCCCCCCCCGCAATATGTGAGTACTGAGGAGCCCACCCCCCCTCCATCCCTGCAATATGTAACTACAGAGAAGCCCCCCCCCCGCGCAATATGTGAGTACTGAGGAGCCCATCACCCCCCCCCCATCCCTGCAATATGTGACTATAGAGGAGACCCCCCCATCCCTACAATATGTGACAACACAGGAGCCCCCCCCAAACCTACAATATGTGACTACAGAGAAGCCCCCCCACCCCTACAATATATGACTATAGAGGAGCCCCCACCCCATCCCTACAATATATGACTATAGAGGAGCCCCCACCCCATCCCTACAATATGTGACTATAGAGGAGCACCCCCAATCCATGCAATATGTGACAACAAAGGAGCCCCCCATCACTATAATATGTGACTACAGAGGAGCCCCCCCCCATCCCTACAATATGTGACAACAGAGGACCCCCCTAATCCCTACAATATGTGACTACAGTACAGATCCCCCCCAATCCCTACAATATGTGACTACAGAGGAGCCCCCCATCCCTGCAAAATGTGACTATAGAGGAGCCCCCCCATCCCTGCGATATGTGACAACATAGGAGCCCCCCATCCCTATAATATGTGACTACAAAGGAGCCCCCCCCCCATCCCTACAATATGTGACTACAGAGGAGCCCCCCCATACCTGCAATATTTGACTACAGAGGAGCCCCCCATCCCTACAATATGTGACTACAGTGCAAAGCCCCCCCATCCCTGCAATATTTGACTACAGTGCAGAGCCCCCTCCCAATCCCTACAATATGTGACTACAGAGGAGCCCCACCCCTACAATATGTGACTATAGAGGAGCCCCCCCATCCCTGCAATATGTGACTATAGAGGAGCCCCCCCATCCCTACAATATGTGACTACAGAGGAGCCCCCCCATCCCTACAATATGTGACTATAGAGGAGCCCCCCGATCCCTACAATATGTGATTACAGAGGAGCCCCCCAATACCTACAATATGTGACTACAGAGGAGCCCCCCATCCCTACAATATGTGAATACAGTGCAGAGCCCCCCCAATCCCCACAATATGTGAATACAGAGGAGCCCCCACATCCCTACAATATGTGACTACAGTGCAGCCCCCAATCCCTGCAATATGTGACTACAGAGGAACCCCCTCATCCCTACAATATGTGACTACAGAGGAACCCCCTCATCCCTACAATATGTGACTACAGAGGAACCCCCCATCCTTACAATATGTGACTATAGAGGAGCCCCCCTTCCCTACAATATGTGATCACAGAGGAGCCCCCATCCCTACAATATGTGACTACAGTGCAGAGCCCCCCCCCCCCCCCGCAATATGTGACTACAGAAGAGCCCCCATCCCTACAATATGTGACTATAGAGGAGCCCCCCATCCCTGCAATATGTGACTATAGAGGAGCCCCCCCATCCCTACAATATGTGACTACAGAGGAGCCCCCCCCCCCATCCCTACAATATGTAACAACTGAGGAGCCCCCCTCCCCATCCCTGCAATATGTTAATACAGTGCAGAGCCCCCCCCCCCCAATCCCTGCAATATGTGACTAAAGAGAGGGCCCCCCCATCCCTACAATATGTGACTATAGAGGAGCCCCCCAATCCCTACAATATGTGACTATAGAGGAGCCCCCCAATCCCTACAATATGTGACTATAGAGGAGCCCCCCAATCCCTACAATATGTGACTATAGAGGAGCCCCCCAATCCCTACAATATGTGACTATAGAGGAGCCCCCCAATCCCTACAATATGTGACTATAGAGGAGCCCCCCTTCCCTACAATATGTGATCACAGAGGAGCCCCCATCCCTACAATATGTGACTACAGTGCAGAGCCCCCCCCCCCCCCCCTGCAATATGTGACTACAGAAGAGCCCCCATCCCTACAATATGTGACTATAGAGGAGCCCCCCATCTCTGCAATATGTGACTATAGAGGACCCCCCCCATCCCTACAATATGTGACTACAGAGGAGCCCCCCCCCCCCATCCCTACAATATGTAACAACTGAGGAGCCCCCCTCCCCATCCCTGCAATATGTGAATACAGTGCAGAGCCCCCCCCCCAATCTCTGCAATATGTGACTAAAGAGGAGCCCCCCCCCATCCCTACAATATGTGACTACAGAGGAGCCCCCCCATTTCTACAATATGTGACTACAGAGGAGCTCCCCATCCCTACAATATGTGATTATAGAGGAGCCCCCCCCCCATCCCTGCAATATGTGACTACAGAGGAGCCCCCCCATCCCTACAATATGTAACAACTGAGGAGCCCCCCCCCATCCCTGCAATATGTTAATACAGTGAAGAGCCCCCCCCCCCCCCCAATCCCTGCAATATGTGGCTAAAGAGAGGGCCCCCCCATCCCTACAATATGTGACCATAGAGGAGCCCCCCCCCCATCCCTACAATATGTGACTATAGAGGAGCCCCCCAATCCCTACAATATGTGACTATAGAGGAGCCCCTCAATCCCTACAATATGTGACTACAGAGGAGCCCCCCCATTTCTACAATATGTGACTACAGAGGAGCTCCCCATCCCTACAATATGTGATTATAGAGGAGCCCCCCCCATCCCTGCAATATGTGACTATAGAGGAGCCCCCCAATCCCTACAATATGTGACTATAGAGGAGCCCCCCCATCCCTGCAATATGTGACTACAGAGGAGCCCCCCATCCCTACAAAATGTAACAACTGAGGAGCCCCCCCCATCCCTGCAATATGTGAATACAGTGCAGAGCCCCCCCCCCCCCCATGCCTGCAATATGTGACTACAGAGGAGGCCCCCCCATCCCTACAATATGTGACTACAGAGAAGCTCCCCCATCCCTACAATATGTGACTACAGAGGAGCCCCCCCCCCATCCCTACAATATGTGACTACAGAGGAGCCCCCCAATCCCTACAATATGTGACTACAGAGGAGCCCCCCATCCCTACAATATGTGACTATATAGAGGAGCCCCCCAATCCCTACAATATGTGACTACAGAGGAGCCCCCCCCCCCCCAATCCCTGCAATATTTGACTATAGAGGCCCCCCTCCAACCCTGCAATATGTGACTATAGAGGCCCCCCTCCATCCCTGCAATATGTGACTATAGAGCCCCCCCTCCATCCCTGCACTAAGTGACTATATAGATGAGCCCCCCCAAGCCATACAATGAGTTCTCCATCCTCCCACTCCCCTCCAGCAGAGCAGTGACGTCACTCCCCATACATAGAGGGATCTCTCAGGTCTCCCCTCCTCTCCTGTCCCTGGGTGGGCGGAGCTAGAACACACGGAGAACCCAACTCGGAGTGATTGATCGAGCAGCAGAGAGATCGGATCCCGGGCAGGCAGCGGTGACCCCGGACATCAGAGAGGTGTCACTTCTTCTCCCAGCCTGGAAATGTTCAGTCGGAGCCCCTGGAGGAGACATTCCGGCAGATCAGTGAGTACACAGCTCTACATGCAAACTTATCCCCTGCAGCTGCTGCACAACCTCTTGGGGAAGGAGGATGTGATCCTCAAAAGATTGCTGGACAGATCTGTCCCATATTATGTATTGCATGTCCCTGTAAATTCATATTAATGATTGTTTTACATGGGCTGTGGGAGTACAAGTCCCAGCAGTCCTGTCCTAGCTCCCAGATATTCAGGATCTGTCCCTGAGATGTGTCCCGGGAAATGTTCCCGGAAGATCTGTCCTTGTCAACCATTCCCGACTCCTACACCGTCCTTCTGTTCCATTCTTCATCCCGAAACACACATCGATCCCCAAGGAAAAGTGGGAACATCTTTGTCTGTGTGCATGCTGTGCGTCCAGGCTTGGCGTTTTCCTGCGTTTAGGGGGCACAGGTGCAGCGTCTGACCCCGGAAGTCTATAAGAGGCTGAAATACTCTGCGGCTGGACGCTGAAATACGCTGCGGCTGGATGCTGAAATACTCTGCGGCTGGACGCTGGACCGAGTAGCACTTTACGTTCATGTGCGTTCTGGGATGTATGCTGGAACACGGGTATTCTGACATGCGTCTCTGAATGCGTAGGGCCCTAAACGCAAGTAGCATCCAGCCGCAAGCATATTTCAGCCTTTCATAGACTTAAAGGGTCGGATGATACACCTGTGCCCCCGAACGCATGAAAACGCCAGGATTGGACACACAGAGGCTAAACACCCCGTGTGTGTGGCCATAGCCTGGGTTCATATTGTAGCAGGTCCAGGAACGCATGTAAATCACACCTGTTCTGCTGCTGTTTTGACCATGCACAGGGGGGTGCCATTAATTCTTAATCTTAGGAACGCACAGGAAGCGTACTGCATTCCTGCGCAATACACATGCGATTCAGTGCAGTGCAATCCAAAGCCCATTCATTTTGAATAGGCTCAAATCGCACAAAAGTAGTGCATGCACCAATTTTAGAAATACACTGCTAGCAAATCGCATGGTCATTTTGTGAACTGCGTTTGAGACCTTTTGGGGTGTCGTTAACATTGCACTGACACCCGCTGCAGATTTGAGCAGTGCGATTTGAATGCGTTTTGAGAAACACACAGATCGAAGATTTCCCGCACCACTTTCTAGTATGAACTGAGATTTAGGGCACCAACGCGAATTCGAAAACACAAGTTTTCGGGTGTTTGAGCAAAAAATCGCACGGCATCGCACGAAAGTAGTGCATGCACCAATTTTAGGAACGCACTACTACCAAATTGCATGGTCTTTTTGTGCCATGCGATTCTGGCAAGGCAAACACGACGCGTTTGCCACCTGCAGCTGGTGTCATTAACATTGAGCTGACACCCACTGCAGGTCACAAGGGCAGTGCGATTTGAACGGGGTTCGAGAAATGCACATGGATTGAGGGTTTCCTGCTTTCTAGTGTGAACCGGGACTTAGGGCACAAACACGCATCAGAAAACGCAGCACGTTTTTAGTGTTTGGGCAAAGATCGCAAGAGGTCACAAGAAAGTAGTGCATGCACCAATTTCAGAAGCGCACTGCAGCCAGATCGCATGGTCGTTTTGTACCATGTGATCCAGTGAAGGCAAACACACTGCGTTTGTGACCTTTTGGGGTGTCATTAACATTGCACTGACACCCACTGCAGATCGGGCGTTTTCTAGTGTGATCCGGGTCTTAGGACACCGACATGCATCGGAACACGCAAACGTTTTCAGGTGTAGAAAACCACATGGTGCTCAAGCATCCTGCGGTTCCATGCAGTCGTGTTTGTAAAAAGGGTCATGGACTTTTTCCTTGCGTTTCCCACAGGTAAACGCAAGCAAGCATGCAGCGCGCAGGAACCTTGCCTTATAATGTTCAGTGAAGGTGTGGAGACCCAAGAAATCAATCACATATATTGCCAAAAAAGTCCCTGTAGTACCAAAAAAAAGTCCTTGATTTTTGTTTTCCCTTTTGATGCGTTTTCCATTGAAATCACTAAGACGCACATAAGCGCCCATTTGCCTCAGACTTCAATAGGATCCCCTGTAAACGCACAGCACACTTTTGCGCTTGAAGCTCTCCTCCTCTAGAATTGCTCTCCTTCCATTGTTTAGCCCAGGAAACAAATGCCTGCAGCTTGATACACCTGTGAAAATTCTAGCACAAAGTTTGTAATACGCTTTAAAAATGCATGTTTATGAGTCTAAAAAAAACAAAAAACAAAGTATATGTAAACCCTCACCTTGTAAAACAGCCCATTTAGTTTATAATAGAATTGAAAAGTAAAACATTTGTGTTTAGATATAAAAAACATAAATACCTTTTTTCTCCTTTTTTTAAGTCATTACATTCCCTCTGTTTTCAGCTGTATAAAAACTGGGGGAGAAGAAACAGCAGTACACTGATCTTCCCAGTGAATGGCTGGTCAGGGGGTTGGGGAGGGGGTGGTGTAAGGACAAGTTTGATCATTGGAGGGCAGCACACTGATCTTCCCAGTGAATGTCTGTGGGGGGGGGGGGGGGGGTTGTCAGGACAAAGATCTTCCCAGTGAATGGCTGTGTAGAAGGAGGGGGGTCAGGACAAGTTTGATCATTGGAGGAGAGCACACTGATCTTCCCAGTGAATGGCTGTACTGGAGGGGGGTCACGATAAGTCTCTTCATTGGAAGCTAGCACACTCATTGGAGGCCAGCAGTGAATGGCTGTGTGAGGGGGGAGGGGGGTCAGTAAAAGTCTGATCATTGGAGGAGAGCACACTGGTTTTCCCAGTGAATGGTTGTGCAGGATCGGTGTTTTCACCCTATAAAAGTAAGTACCCCTGTGCAGGGTCAGCAGATGAAATAAGGCATAGGAAAGCAACAACTGCACACAGTGGAGCTAAGCTATCCCATATTAGATTACATTAATTCCCTTTATATACACTTTAAAGTGGTTATAACCCCCTACATATATCCAATGAAGTGATCTAATGAAGGCCTCAGGTGATACACAGAGATGAACAAATCCTCCTACATAAGTTGTACCTGTTTATCTGCAGCACTCGCTCCTCTACAGCCATTTAAAGTGAAGAATTTATAAAGCTTCTCTGAGCTGTCAGAAAAAAGGGGGGGCGGGGCCAAACCGTAGCTCCGTGTCTGAATGGACACACGGAGCTGCAGCTCAGCTTGGGTGCCCCCCAAAGCTAACTGCTTGCTGTGGGGGCACTCGACAAGAGGGAGGGGCCAGGAGCAAAGAAGAGGGACCCGAGAAGAGGAGGATCTGGGCTGCTCTGTGTAAATCCACTGCAACAGAGCAGGTAAGTATAATAGGTTTGTTATTTTTATATAATAAAAAAAAATGTGACTTTACAATCACTTGAAGTTACACTCTGGGGGGCTCTGAGAGCTGATTGGATAAAAGCCCCCCACACACACACACACACAGCTTACAGGAACAGAGCTGTCAGCTAGGTGGAGCTTCTTCCCTTGTCACCTTTTTTCTCTTGGTGTCAGGAAAACTTCTTATGCCCTGTACACACGATAGGATTTTCTGATGGAAAATGTGTGATAGGACCTTGTTGTCGGAAATTCCGACTGTGTGTAGGCTCCATCACACATTTTCCATAGTAATTTCCGACACACAAAGTTTGAGAGCAGGCTATAAAATTTTCCGACAACAAAATCCGTTGTCAGAAATTCCGATCGTGTGTACACAAATCCGACGGACAAAGTGCCCAGAATAAATAAAGAGATGAAAGCTATTGGCTACTGCCCCGTTTATAGTCCCGACGTACGTGTTTTACGTCACCGCGTTCAGAACGATCGGATTTTCAAACCACTTTGTGTGACCGTGTGTATGCAAGGCAAGTTTGAGCCAACATCCGTCGGAAAAAATCCATGGATTTTGTTGTTGGAATGTCCGATCAATGTCCGACCGTGTGTACGGGGCATTAGAAGTGATTCATGCTGATAGCAGAGGAACAAAGCAACAGACTGAAATGACAGGCTGCATTCACATCTCAGCGTTTTGAATCACGGGCAGATTTGTTTTCAAAGCGCCGAGGTGTGAACGACAAATCGCAAAAAGCACATTTGAAATGCCATTCATTTAAATGGCACCTAAAATTGCGGTGTGGTTCCACCCTCGATTGCAGCAACCCGCATTGTGTGAAGCTTGTCGCCCAAAAAAAGTTCAGGAGCTACTCTTGGGTGACACCATTCACGCAATGCGGGTTG
Source organism: Aquarana catesbeiana (assembly GCF_042186555.1). Classification (NCBI taxonomy): domain Eukaryota; kingdom Metazoa; phylum Chordata; class Amphibia; order Anura; family Ranidae; genus Aquarana; species Aquarana catesbeiana. Next base: position 54,623,037 of record NC_133330.1, on the reverse strand, counting down.
CTGAGATTGCAGCACAATTCATCGCGCAACAATCGCGACAGAACCGCATGGCGATTTTAGGTGCCATTAAGATGAATGACATCTCCATTGTGCTTTCTGCGATTTGTCGTTCACACCTCGGCGCTTTGAAATCGCGGGCAGAATCGCTGCAAATCTGCCCGCGATTTAAAAAGCCGAGATGTGAATGCAGCCTTAGTGCTCCTAATTGAGACAAGTACACACTATGGAGGGATATGCTTTGTTCATATTTCATGTCTGAAGTGTACAAACACTTTTAGATGCAGGAACACAGCGGGTTGTAAATCGCTAGCACTGTGCTGCAAAGTAGGTTGGCAATTTTCGGATCTATAAGTGCTGTGGAACGACGAGTCTTAGCATCGATCTTGTAAATAGCTGTTGATTGTCCATAATTTCACAGTTTCTGCCACTCTCACTCGTTTCTCGCCCCCGTGTATGGTGGCAGCGGTGATAGGCAAAGTGCTCATAGCCACAGTCAGCCAATCAGAGTTCCCCTTTCACTGATCTGACTTAAGCTGGTTGTACATCATCGTTTCTCTTTAGCCCGGCTTATTAGGTAAGCCGGTTTATGTCTGCTGTCAGTGACTTGCAAGCTGTGACACCCAACCCCAATGAGCGCACAACTACCTGCTCATCAATTGTCACCTTGTAACTCCATCCAAATCCTGCCTGTTTAATTCTCTCATCCCTAAACAGTAGCAGACAATCCAGTCCTGATCCAGGCGGCGGGGTGAGAGCGGCGAGCTGCACCTGACTCCGCTCATAATGTCATTAGTACAGAGTACAATGGCCCGGCTTCAATAATTCAGCTGCCTGCATTCATTACGCCATACGGATGTCCTCTCTATTGACAGCTGTTGTAAATAAACCAACTGTTACTTTCTTTGGCTCTGCAACCTTGGAGGAACGCCATGTCCCCACCTGTGGCTGGCAGGGCATGCTGAGACTTATGGTTCCACGGTTTTCATAAGCCTGTTTCTGTTAAATATAGGGGTGGATTTACAAAAGACAAATAGAATGCACTTTGCAAGGGTAGTTGCGATCATTTTCCTTACTAAATGTAAATGTGCTAAAGCTTCACTTTGTAAAGAATACCTAATCGGGTGGAAGGAAAAAAAAAAACATTTTTTTTTATGCACATGAGTGGTTGATGGAAAAAAACAGAGCTTTACTGCGTATACTAAGCTGTGGATAAAATGAGTGCAACTGCAGTTGCTACATGCACAGTCTAGTTGCCTTTAGTAAATCCCCCCCCATAGGGGTTGGTTTTCTGAAAGCGGAGGTCCGCTATAAAAAAAAATATTAAAAGCCAGCAGCTACAAATACTGAAGCTGCTGACTTTTAATATATGGACACTTACCTGTCCCGGGAGCCCACGATGTCGGCGGCCGAAGCCGATCCGTCCTTCGGCTCTCGGCTGCTGCCGCCGCCATCCTCGGTAAGGGAATAAGGAAGTGAAGCCGTGCGGCTTCACTTACGGGTTCCCTACTGCGCATGCGCGAGTCGCGCTGCGCGTCCTCTCAGGTCCCTGCTGTGTTCTGTGTCTAACAGAATACAGCGGGGGGAGGACGGGGTAGGCGCCGGAAATGGCATAGGTCACCGCAAGTGAGCTATACCAGGAAGTGGGAGCAAATACCTGTATTAGACAGGTATCTGCTCCCCCCCCCCCCCTCCCCGAAAGGTGCCAAATGTGTCACCGGAGGGGGGAGGATTGCAAAAAGTGGAAGTTCCATTTTTGGGTGGATCTCCACTTTAAAGCGGAGTTCTACCCATAAATGGAACTTGCACTGATCGGATTCCTCCCCTCCTCCAGTGCCACATTTGGCACCTTTCAGGGGGGGAGGGGGGAGCAGATACCTGTCAAATCCAGGTATCTGCTCCCACTTCCATCGCTTCTTGGCTTTTTGGCTAAGATCAAGTGTAGTATCTGTTCTTATCAGTTGCTGAGAGGTGGCGCTATGCTAACTGTTCCTGGTCCATGGCAGTGGATTAGGGGTGGCGGTGGCCCTGCAAAACCTCTTGGTGTATTGGCAACCTGGACAGTTAGAGATAGTCGAAAGGGAAGCCTCCTGATGGGGATGGAGAACCACTGGGTCTTTCCGAAGGGTCGGGTCCCTTGCCTTCTGGCCTAGATTTGTGTGGTTTCTGTCCCTTTCAGTCTTTCGGGAAGGAAAGCCTGCCCCTTTTTGGCATTATTGAGGGGAATTGGCCGGTACTTCCTGAATGTAATTAGGTGGGAACGATAGTGGAGCTCAGCGACCAGAGCTCTCCATAGGCTCTCAGGGTTCTGATACCTTCCTAGCTGGGACGGGGCTGTATCAGTCTGGCTGTTGGTCAGGGATGAGAGAAAAGCCCGTGGTGAATGTGCCCTTGGAGTGGCAGTCCAGGGGTGCCAGAATTCCCACAAGTGTTGAGGGGCACTTTGAGTTTTGTTGGCACCATGGTCACTTCACAACACACTTTTTTTGCACCTGCCTTTAGGGCCGAGCCTTTTGGCTAGGACCAGAAGAATTTTTTATTCAGGGCCGAAGGGCCGGCCATTGTATTGCACAATGGCCATTTTCACTTCTCCCACTTCCTTCTCCCCACTTTCTTTTTATTTATTCCCCGTGTTTGTCACCTTTTTGTATGTTTTTGTTGATTGTGTTACATGTTTGTCACAGTGTGATTAGTAGGGTGTGGGTCCTCAGGCCTACTCTGAAAGTCTTGGGAGGGGGTGGGTGACCATGGCCTTCTGGGTTGGTTCACCCTCTCTCATGGGGTCTCCCTTCGGGGGAGCCCCACCGAGTACTTGGGTGGGTCTGTTTCGGCAGACCTTCCAGAGAAAGGGGGTCCGTCTGGTTTTGGACAGACGGGCCCAGTGAGTACCTCCGTCTGGAGCCTAACGCCCTGGGGGATCAAGGTAAGGTCCCTCCTAGAGAGGATCATGTGACACCCGTTG